>NC_057742.1:8872541-8925586 GCF_004010195.1 Chiloscyllium plagiosum
TTCGCCGAGCTGGAAGTTTTTGTTGCAAACGTTTCGTCCCCTGTCTAGGTGACATCCTCAGTGCTTGGGAGCCTCCTGTGAAGTGCTTCTGTGGTGTTTCCTCCGGCATTTATAGTGGCCTGTCCCTGCTGCTTCCGGTTGTCAGTTTCAGCTGTCCGCTGTAGTGGCCGGTATATTGGGTCCAGGTCTATGTGTTTGTTGATGGAGTTTGTGGATGAGTGCCAAGCTTCTCGGAGTTACTCTTTTGTCCTGAATGCATTTATAAAACCCTTTGGATTTTCCTTAACCTTATTTGTCAAAGCTAACTCATACCCCCTTTTTGCCCTCCTAATTTCCTTCTTAAGTATACTCCTACTGCCTTTATACTCTTCTAATGATTCACTCAATCTCTCCTGTATATACCTGACAAATGCTTTAATTTTAGATTTGTTCTGCAAGTGGAGATGGAATGTCTAAAGCTTTTCTGATATGCATCTTAATGAAGGATTCAATATCTTGAAGAGGAATGTTAAAAATCACACAACACCAGGTTATAGTCCAACAGGTTTAATTGGAAGCACTAGCTTTTGGAGTGCCGCTCCTGATGAAGGAACAACGCTCCAAAAGCAAATGCTTCCAATTAAACCTGTTGGACTATAACCTGGTGTTGTGTGATTTTTAACTTTGTAAACCCCAGTCCAACACTGGCTCCTCCACACCTTGAAGAAGAATAGCTCAGTGCATTAGATACAAGGGTAGAAGAGATTGAAGAATCTGCAGCTGCCTAGGAGTATCATAGCACAGACTGATAGAACCATGTGGAAGGATAAGAGCAAAAATGTGCTGTTACTTTAGCAGTCTCCATAATCTCAGGATGAGGGAAAAGTCCTAAGTGACTTCGAAGAAAACTTCAGAAGCAGAAAAATACTGAAAACTGAGATAATGGGAATCCCATCTATTTTCCCTGTAAGTCTTGAGAAATCTGCAAGAAGGAAGCTTTCAGGACCAATTAGAGTCATAGAGTCATAGAGATGCACAGCATGGAAACAGACCCTTCGGTCCAACCCATCCATGCCGAACAGATATCCCAACCCAATTAGTTCCACCTGCCAGCACCCAGTTCATATCCCTCCAAACCCTTCCTATTCATATATCCATTAAAATGCCTCTTAAATGTTGCAATTAGACCAGCCTCCACCACTTCCTCTAGCAGCTCGTTCCATACACGCACCACCCCTCTGCATGAAAAGGTTGCCCTGTAGGTCTCTTTTACATTTCTCCCCTCTCACCCTAAACCTATGCCCTCTGGTTCTGCACTCCCCGACCCCACGGAAAAGACTTTGTCTATTTATCCTATCCATGCCCCTCATAATTTTGTAAACCTCTATAGGGTCAACATTCAGCCTCCGACGCTCCAGGAAATACAGCCCCAGCCTGCTCAGCCTCTCCCTACAGCTCAAATCCTCCAACCCTAGCAACATCCTTGTAAATCTTTTCTGAACCCTTTCAGGTTTCACAACATCTTTCCGATAGGAAGGAGACCAGAATTGCATGCAATATTCCAATGGTGGCCTAACCAATGTCCTGTACAGCTGCAATATGACCTCCAAACACCTGTACTCAATACTTTGACCAATGAAGGAGAGCATACCAAACGCCTTCTTCACTATCCTATCTACCTGCGACTCCACTTTCAAGGAGCTATGAACCTGCACTCCAAGGTTTATTTGTTCAGCAACACTCCCTGGGACCTTACCATTAAGTGTATAAGCCCTGCTAAGATTTGCTTTCCCAAAATGCAGCACCTCGCATTTATCTGAATTAAACTCCATCTGCCACTTCTCAGCCCATTGGCCCATCTGATCAAGATCCTATTGTAATCTAAGGTAACCTTCTTCACTGTCCACTGCACCTCCAATTTTGGTGTCATCTGCAAACTTACTAACTATACCTGTGGGTGGCATGGTGACACAGTGGTTAGCACTGCTGCCTCACAGCACCAGAGATCTGGGTTCAATTCCCACCTCAGGCGACTGACTATGTGGAGTTTGCACATTCTCCCCGTGTCTGTGTGGGTTTCCTCAGGGTGCTCCGGTTTCCTTCCAAAGTTCAAAAATGTGCAGGTCAGGTGATTTGGCCATGCTAAATTGCCCATAGTGTTAGGTGTAGGGAAATGGGTCTGGGTGGGTTGCGCTTCGGCGGGTTGGTGTGGACTTGTTGGGTCGAAGGCCTGTTTCCACACTGTAAGTAATCTAATCTAAAAAAAATACCTCTTATGCTCGCATCCAAATCATTTATGTAAATGACAAAATGTAGAGGGCCCAGCACCAATCCTTGTGGCACTCCACTTGTCACAGGCCTCCATTCTGAAAAACAACTCTCCACCACCACCCTCTGTCTTCTACCTTTAAGTCAGTTCTGTATCCAAATGGCTAGTTCTCCCCGTATTCCGTGAGATATAATCTTGCTAACCAGTCTCCTTGTCGAACGCCTTACTGACGTCCATATAGATCATATCTAACACTCTGCCCTAACCAATCCTCTTTGTTACTTCAAAAAAACTCAATCAAGTTTGTGAGACATGATTTCCCATGCACAAAGCAATGTTGACCATCCCTCATGAGTCCTTGCCTTTCCAAATATATATACATCCTGTCCCTCAGGATTTCCTCCAACAATTTGCCCACCACTGACGTCAGGCTCACTGGTCTATATTTCCCTGGCTTGTCCTTACCACCCTTCTTGAACACTGGCACCATATTAGCCAACCTCCAGTCTTCCGACACCTCACCTGTGACTATCAGTGATACAAATATCTCAGCAAGACGCCCAGCAATCACTTCCCTAACTTCCCTCAGAGTTCTCGGGTACATCTGAGCAGGCCCTGGGGATACATCCAACACTTCCTCCTCTGTAATATGGACATTTTACAAGATGTCACCATCTATTTCCCTACATTCTATATCTTCTATGTCCTGTTCCACAGTAAATACTGATGCAAAATATTCATTTTGTATCGCCCCCATTTTCTGTGACTCCACACAAAATTTGTCTTGCTGATCTTTGAGGGGCCTTATTCTCTCCCTAGTTACGTTTTTGTCCTTAATATATTTGTAAAACCCCTTTGGATTCTCCTTAATTCTATTTGCCAAAGCTATCTCATGTCCCCTTTCTGCCCTCCTGATTTATCTCTTCAGTATACTCCTACTGCCTTTATACTCTTCTAAGGATTCACTCGATCTATCTAGTCTATAGATATACATATGCTTCCTTCTTTTTCTTAACTAAACCCTCAATTTCTTTAGTCATCCAGCATTCCCTATACCGACCAGTCTTTCCTTTCACCCTAACAGGAATATGTTTTCTCTGGATTCCCATTCTGAAGGCTTCCCATTTTCCAGCCGTTCCTGTAAACATCTGCCCCCACTCAGCTTTTGAAAGTTCTTGCCATGCCAATTGAACATGGAACTTCAATAGAAACAGGATGACATTTCACTGAGGGTTGAGCATCTGTCAGGCTACTACTGAGGAAAAAGAGTTGATTCTATATTTATGATAACTGTGATAAGACCATTTAAAATTGTTCCTGTGCAGCATAAATAGTTTGTGTTTTGCTTTTCCTTTGTGTGTAATATATGTTGATGTCCTTTTGCTCTTTTGCAGCTTCTTGTGAATTTGTTCAGTGACTGATACCAAGGTAAACTCTATGACTAAGGTAACCAAACAAAACTTATGGTCTATCAAGCCACATTTCACTTCAGGACCTTACTTGTCTTGTATTACCATTAGCACATTGTTTACTCAATTAAGCCTCTTCAGACTCTTGAATGTTGCAATGAGCTCAGCTCTCATTTTACCATCCGAAAGAGCATTATATTGAATTTATTGCACAGATACAATGCATTCAGCACAACAAGTCATTGCCATTTTTATGTTCCACTCATTCCAACCTCCCCAACCTCATTTCTTCACACATGAACAACATATCCATCCATCCTTTCCTCCCTGAAGTGTTTACCTAGATTCCCCTCAAAAGCATCTGTGCTCTTGATCTCAACCACTCAATGTGGTTTTAAGCTCCACATTCTAACCACGCTCTAAGATTTTTTTCGTAGTCCTGCAATTTCCTTAATTTCTGGATTAAAAATAGAAAATTGCCGGAAATGCCGCAACTGGTCTGTCAGCAACTGACAGAAAAGAAACTAGGTTATTTTTTAGGTGTGGTCCATTAAACTGGAAATAGAAACACTAAGCTCGTGTAGCCAATTGTTCTATAGTATATTTCTAGAGATTTCTCTTGATTCTCCAATTGCGTGAAATCATGCGAATAAACCAGTTTAATACTGGGTTCAAGCCAGAACATGAGGTAATTGCCCTGTGATTGTAGTACTGCTGCCTATTCTTTAACTTTCTGCCTGCAGTGTCACATCCCTTGATTTTTTTTTGCTGATGGTGTATGTTGCTATTAATTCACATTGAAATGCCATCTATTGATGGTAATCAATTACAAGGTAGATTGAATATGTCTTATAAATGAATGTTAAGTTAGGATTTTCCAGTTCGGTTTCTTACAGTCAAATATAGGACCTCATTAACTTCACCATTACCAGAGCACAGGCAATCTCTGGGTTGCAAAGAGGTTCTGTTGTTGAGTCCATTCGCAAGTTGATTTGTACATAACTTGGATCACAAGACAAGGCCATATAAAATACCAGTTTGTAAGTATGAGGAAATGTTAGTATGTTGGATCTTTAAAATTAATACCAATACAACCCCCCTCTATGGGGTTGCATTCATAAGTATGAACGCTCAGAAATCAGATGGTGATACACTGGAGACGTCCTGTCACGGACACTGAATGAACCTCATAGACAAATATAAAGTGGTGAATTGCAGGTCCATAGCATGTGATGAAAATTTTGCAACATTATTGCAATTAATCTGTCTCTCAATTTACTGCCAACAGCTATACTTACCACAAAGATTTCTAACAGTTCATTTTACATAAGACAGAAATAACTATTAATTGTTGACAAAAATTACTTTACAAAACTTTCAAAATGGTAATGATACAAACTCTTAAAACTATTAACTAACTACCCAGACTATGACACCAAATTCCCCTTTTCCCTCAAGTTGGCACATAAACCTGATAGACAAGACAAAAGGTTAGTAATGGAGTTTGGACATTAGGTTAAAGACAGAAAGAGAGAAACATATGGCTGGACTCAGAATATTTGAACTTCAGGCAAGCAGTGCCAATCTCCAAATGTGCTAAACCCACTCTGATCAGCTCTACGATTGTTTGGTGAGGAAAGAGCTGAAACCTTTAAAAAGTTACTCAGTTAGGTTAGTTCCTTCTTCTAAACAATCTCCTTTTGGTTCCTAACTAATTGGATACTCACGATACAGCTCCTCGCTGAAAGTAGTCTACCCATTAACCTTTTCTGCTCAGGTCATAGTTATCTGTTTTTTGCCTCTAACAGTGTCCCCTTGGTTCCCAGTGGGCACTCATGGCATGTCACCCCTTCGCGACCTTCTCTAGCCATCAACTGCACACACAGGGTTGTGGAGTTTGGCTTTACAGTTCCAGCATCTCATGTTTCCCAGGAGATTGTAAAATTCCTTCCTGGCCATTTTTGTCCTTGTTATGAGGTAATTGGGTTAAACTCCCTCTTAGCTTTGGTTGGTTTTCCACAGTGTGGGTGGGGGGTTGGGGGGCTCCAGTCTGCAGCCAATCCCAATCAGCAACCAGTTCCCTCCCTGCCAGCATTGTGGACAAACCCACAGCATGCGGTCTGCAGCAATTCAAGAAGGCAGCTCACTATCACATTGTCAAGAGCAAATAAGGATGGGCTAGCAATGCTGGCCAGCCAGCAACACCCAGGTCCCACAAAGGGAAAAAAAAATCCCAATCAATACATCTCCAACATCAATTCCCTATCCGGAGGGTGGGTGGTGCATTGGACTGATCCATAAATCTGACGCAGAATCCCAATCTTTTTTGACAAATCTTAAAATTTAACATTAAAACTGAGTTGCAGAAGGAAAGGTTACAAAGAAAGATTGGATTGTTACACCCTTGTATCACTCATCAGAACATTTCATTCATTGAATATATTCAATACATTTCCCCAGTAGATCTTGTTGCAGTCAACTAGAAAAACCTACAGTTTCCCATCAGAGCATCCAACAGTCTCTCACATCAACCCTTAGCTACTGTCTAGACTAAGTGTAGGTGACTCTTTGGGTGAAAACTGCCTTTTTTTTCTGTTCCTTCCTTTAATTGAAATTGTGCATCTCTGAACGAATGCCACTGAGAACAATTTTCATACAAATAGAAGTTTTGGAGCACTTTTTTTTTACTTGTTTGTACATGTACTATGTAAATGCTATTTCATTTACATAATACATGTAAAAGCAAGGATTGATGCGCTCTATTGAGTAAGTCTCATCTGGCTCAGCACCAGAGGTGTCATAATTAATCACAGAATTGTTGCTGTGCAGAAAGAGGCCATTCAGTCCATTGTGCCTGCACCTGCTCTATTATGAGTGCCAATCTCCTGCCTTTTTCCAATATCTCGACATACCATTGCTATTGAACCATCCAGTATCCTCTTGAATGCCTGGGTTGAATCTGCGTCCATTCTATTTCCAAACAGTGCATTCCATATTCTAACTACCCATTGTGTGAAAGAAGTTTTTTCTCATATCACCCTTACTTTGTTTGCACGTCAGTTCAAATCTTTTTGTTCTTTGGGTTGGTGAAGGGAAAATCAACCAGATCATTGTTGTTTTCCAGTAACACACATCGAAAAACATCTGTGTATGAACCTGAATAAGGATGGGATTGTGTGCCATATCCAAGAACAGAAAATAGGTTCAGCTGGTGAAAATCCTCTAAATTCCCGGATCACATGATTTCTAACTATAATTCCCACAGCCTCTGGAAAGGAACTAATATAATCTATCCTCTCTTCTGTCCTTTTCTGTCAGGAGAAGATATAAAAATTTGAACATGTGCATGAAAAGATTCAAGAACAGCTTCTCCCAGCTGTTATCAGGCTTTTGACTAGATCTCGCAAATGTTAATTCTGATCTCTCTCTCTCTCTCTCTCTCTCTGTACCTCCTCTGTGGCTGTAAGGCTGTATTCTGCACTCTGTTCTGACCCCTTTGCACTTTAAATGTCATAATCTGCTTGTATAGCATGCAAAACAACATGTTTCACTGTATCTCGGTACATGTGACAACAATAAAGTCAATCAATTATTCAAAACCCAGCTCCATCAAATCTCCATTTTACAATCTAGCAGATTGTTAAATAAATCTAGTACCCTGGTCTCAATCGCCCCTCCTGTGAACCCACATTCGGATATTCCATGGAAATGGTTAGAAAACCCCAACACTCATTGTATTTTTATACACATTAAAATTCATAACATGGGTGAGGTACCAGGGAGCTAATGAGCCACTAGTCCCTCTGGCGCCAAAGGTGAGCATTACTCATTACCTCCAGGGAAAGAGAGATCAGTGAATTCAAACTGTGCCAAATCATGAGTAACTTTTAATAGCTGTTACAGGCACACAGTAGAAATTCAGTTTCAAATAAGTTCAAGTTTAGCATGGGATACAACTCAGAGCCTTATAATATTAAGACTCATTACTTCCTGCAGTTTTGACCTTGAGTCGCACTCTTGAACTTCAAGAGTGCTAAAAGTAACAGAAGAAGTCCTGTTTAGTATTGTGTTCAAAGCAATGTCGCTCTGTTTCCACAAGCATTCACTCAAATAGTTCCACTAAAGCATTTAACCTTGTGCGAGGAAGAACATATCCAATGCATGTCTTAAAGCTGACAGTCGACAATAAAACAGACAGAGGTTAAGTCACTCTGCCAATACAGTCAACCACTGTGGTAAGAATGAATGGAGAAATTGGCAGGATTACATCCTGCCTCTGGCTTGATATGAACGAGGCAAAGGTGGAAACTAATGTGACACCCAAAGATCTGCCAGCAAGTCTTAATCCCTATGTGAACATCAGTATTATTGAGTTTATTTTAGTTTGCACTGCTGATTTTGCATTCATGTCGAAATTCAGTTCTGTAAAAGACATTGGCGCACATTTTTCTGGCGTAATGCATTTCTTGGAAAGCCCCCACGCTTAATATTTTTGCCTCACCCTTCAACTTGGAAAAGCTCTGCAATAGCTGGATGCCCGAGTTAAATCATAAGATTTAATGTGCAAACAAAGCAAGAGGACTATGAGATAAAGTTTTTCACACACTGATTCGCTGGAGTATGAAATGCACTACCTGGAAATGTTGTAGAAGTAGGTTCAACTGAGACATTCAAGAGGTTATTGGATGCTTTTATAGGTCACAATCATGGATATGAGAAAAGACAGGAGATTGGAACAATGTAATAGAGCCAAACTGGATAATAGAGCCAGGTGCAGGCATGATGAATGAATTTGCCACACTAATTCTGTGCTTCAGTGATATTAGAAGCTTAGTGAACGATGCGACCAATGAAATTTAACCCCTGAGAAAGAAACAAAAAATGGACAGAGAAGGAAGTTAGGTGAGTTAAAAATCACATTAGATCCAGAAATAAAACACGAAGAAAGAAATAACGTTTGGATTAAGAGTAAAAGAAAAAGAGAGATACAAAGAAATTTAAGTAGATATTTTATATAATATTTTGTAAAGACTTATATGAACAATTTTCTAACTACATGAATGAGACTTCTCAATTTTATTAGTTTGCTTTCTGGGTCAGAGAGATTAATGAATATTGCAGGGATATTATAGTCATAGTCATACAGCACTAAAACAGACAGGTCTTTCAACTTTCTATAACTTTTTGCAATAAGGTTAATATGTATTAAATATACAATGCTGCAATTGTTTGAAACACGGAAATGGCATTATGTGAGATTCAAGTCAGAACATCATAAATCATCAATTGACAACTTACAGGATATCTCTTGCCCATCACAAGTTGCTGATTCCAACAGTAATAATACATGAGAACTAAACTTCTTGTTGTTTCCCCAGCAATACCTGGGCTGCTCTATCATAAAAATCATAGGTGCAATGTCAGGACCAGAATGAAGTAATTGTCAAAACAAAAACCGAAAGGATTAGTGAGGAAGGCATTTGGTACACTTGCCTTTATTGGAAAGTCATGCTGCAGCTGTATTTGTTCGGCCACTTTTGGAGTATTGCTTGCAGTTCTGGTCTCCATCCTATCAGAAAGATGTTGTGAAACTTGAAAGGGTTTAGAAAAGATCTAAGAGGATATTGCCAGGGTTGGAGGGTTTGAGTTATAGAGAGGCTGAATAGGCTGGTACTGTTTTCCCTGGAGCATTGGAGGCTGAGGGGTGACCTTATAGAGGTTTACAAATTCATAAGGTGCATGGATAGGGTAAATAGGCAAGGTATTTTCCCTAGTGTGGGGGAGTCCAAAACGAGAGGGCACAGATTTAAGGTGAGAGGGGAAAGATGTACGAGAGATATGGGGCAACTTTTTCACACAGAAGGTGGTCCGTGTATAGAATGAGCTGCAGAGGAAGTGATGGAGACCAGTACAATTACAACATTTAAAAGGCACCTGGATGGATATATGAATAGGAAGGGTTTAGAGGGATATGGGCCAAATACTGGTGATTGGGACTCTATTTATATAGGATATCTGGCCGGCTTGGATGAGTTGGACTACAGGATCTGTTTCCATGCTGTATATCTGTATTTACAACATATGCAATTATATGTTTCCATGCTGTATATCTGCGGGACTTTATAATTGCATATGTTGTAAATCAGAAATAAAAACAGAAGTAGCTGGAAAAGCCAACAGGTCTGGTAACATCTGTGAAGAGAAATCAGAGTTAATGTTTCGGCTCCAGTCACCGGGCCTGAAACATTAACTCTGATTTCTCTTCACAGATGCTGTCTGACCTGCTGAGTTTCTCCAACAACTTCTATTTCTGTAATTGTTAAAACAGTTGGGCCTGGTGTGAATAGCAACAAAATACAGATAAAAAATGATGGGTTCTTCATTGAATGAAGAGCAGAAAGAATCAGCACTAAGGATAGCCCCCATAAGGTCTCATTCTAAACATGCATAACAGTGGAATGACTGTTTCTGTTCTTCCCTTCTCAAGTCCTTCCTATCAATGTGAATTCCAAGAAGCCTAATTTCAATATGCAGATTCATTAAAAGTCTGGGCACAGATTATCTATTCAAAACAGTCTAATGGAATATTCTATCTGAAAAACCTTATGGTGGATACATATTTATGATACATTGCCAAAAACCACTTTTATATACTTTTCACCCGACTGACACCTCCTGTTTCCTTTCTTCCTGGAGTAGCTCCATTTAGTTCAATGGGTTTCAGAACAATCTACAGGTTGATTAAGAGTTACCCAATCCTACAATGCCATCTATTGAGTTGGCAGGGCTCTCTAGTCAATTCGTAAGATCTCTCACATACTCTGTGCATTGGGCACTCTTTCCATTGAAATGCATTGTATTTCATACATGGTATAAGTGCGCTATTACTTATTAAATTACTTGCAGCTGCTTACAGTTTTTATACCGTCAGGAATCTAATCATAATTGGCTCCCAATCAAATGTAACTGTCACAGGACAACAATTCTTCTGCTCCCATTAAGAGACTGACTTTTGTTTGAACTGTGGAGAAGAAAGTAAAATAATTTGCATTTATATAGTTACTTGCACAATTTCAAAAAGGCACAAAACACTTTACAACCAAAGAGGTGTTTTTGAAGAGTGGTCACTGTTCCAATATAGGTAACATAACAGCCGATTTGTAGCAAATTCCCACAAACGCAATGTGATAATTGCCAAATAATCTGTTTGAGTGGTATTGATAAATGTTGACCAGGAAAAACCAGGAATAATTACCTTGCTCTTCAGAGTGTCCTTGGAAAGTTCTACATACGCCTAATGAGGGCAGATGGGGTCTTGCTTTAAGATCTTCTCTGAAAATTGACATCTCCGAATGGGCAGCAGTCCCTCAGTGCTGCTTTGGGAGGATCAGCCTAGATTTTGGAGTGACACTTGAACCCATAACGTTCTGACTGAGCACATTGTATTAATGTTCAGTTTCCAGCAGAATAAAATTCATGTAGAACGGAATCTTGTGTCCTTCCCCTTGAAGAGTTTGATGCCCGGGGTCTTTAATCAGACAAGAGAGAGAAGGGTGAGGTTTCTGCCACAATCCCATCTCCATGTGATTTACAACCACAATGGTAAGGCTTGTGGACAGCCTTCTTGGACTGCTCCCAAGTAGGCTCTTTAATAGGCATTTACTATCATGATAAGGCCATAAGACATTGGAACAGAACTAGGTCATTGAACCCAATGAGCCTGCTGTGCCTTTCAATGAGATCATGGTTGATCTGATAATCCTCAACTCCACTTTCTGGCCTTTTCCTCCTAACCTTGTGACTCCCTTTCTGATTAAAAATCTGTTATCTCAGCCTTGAGTATATTCAATGACCTAACCTTGATAGCCCTGTAAATAAAGAATTCCATAGACTCACTACCCTCTGAGAGAAGAAATTCCTACTCATCTCTGTCTTAAATGTGCAATCTTTTATTCTGAGATTAGGGCCTCTGGTCCGAGATTGTCCAACAGAGAAAAACAATCACTGCAAACATTTTCACTCAGAGGGTGGTATGTGCGTGGAATGAACTGCCAGAGGAAGTGGTGGAGGCTAGTACAATTGCAACATTTAAAAGGCATCTGGATGGGTATATCAATAGGAAGGGATTGGAGGGATATGGGCCAGCTGCTAGATTAGTTTGGGATATCTGACAGTAAGGACGAGTTGGACTGATGGGTCTGTTTCCGTGCTGTACATCTCTATGACTCTATGACATCTACCTTTTTGGGTGCCCAAAGAATCTTGAACATTTCAATCAGGTCACCCCTTGTTCATCTAAACTCCAATGAGGGACCTAAAGGGCAACTTTTACATGCAGAGGATGGTTCGTGTATGGAATGAGCTGCCAGAGGAAGTGGTGGAGGCTGGTACGATTGCAACATTTAAAATTCTGGATTAGTGGTGCTGGAAGAGCACAGCAGTTCAGGCAGCATCCGAGGAGCAGTAAAATCGACGTTTCGGGCAAAAGCCCTTCATCAGGCTGTTTATAATTATCAATCGTGTACATCACAATTAATAGACATATCTAGAATTATGAAGAATCTAGATAAAGTAGATAGGAAAGCTTAAGGGGAGGTGCATCATCAGAGACCATAGATTTAGGTAAATGACAAAAGGTTCAGAGGAGATTCAAGGAGAAATTGTTTCACCGACAGTGTTGTAGCAATATAGAACTCTCTGTCTAAAAGGGTGGAAGAGAAACTTTGATAACATCAAGTTCAATTTGCACTTGAAGTGCTACAACCAAAAAGGCTACAGCAAACAATTAGAAAGTGAGTACAGGTTGATGGTTACTTGTTGGTCAACATGGACATGATGAGCTGAATTACCATCTTCTGTGCTGACAAAGTTTCTATGATTTCTACACAGGAACTATATCTGCTATCCTGCTGTGGCTGTAATTTCACATTTTTGTCCAGTTATTGACTTGTTGACATGGTGAGTTATTGTTGATCAGACACTAACTCAAAAGACTTTTAACACTGCTTCCAACAATAAGACAGTGAGTGTCTTTATTGATAAAAAATAAACTTCAAAAATATTTTCTTGATGGAGACCAATTTTGGGACAAATGCCTGTGTTTCTCTTCAATGTTAACATTTGCAAGTTATGCAGGTCATTTTCTGAACATCGATTGACAGTGGGATGATTACACATTCAATAACATATCTTACAGAATTGGACAGAACCAATTCAAACTAATGGCTGGTCAGAAATCCTACCATCCACTCCCAAGATTCACTTCCCCAAACCTGCCTCCTACTGAACCCCAACTTACCATGATCCACACCCAACCATCTCCAACAAAATGTACTACATTTATGATGCTGGAGTTTTATTTATGCCATCAAATTAAGAAGGGTGTGAAGACATTGAAAGTGCAGGTAAGATCTATGAGAATAGTGTAAAAGTTAATTTGACTGTAAGAGCTACAAACCAATTCTATGTTCATAGTAATGTTAAAAGAGCAGAATTCTCCAGATGAATCTTGTACACCATTAAGGCTGAGAACAGCAGGAATCTTCCAAAAAGGCCTTGGGAATCATAAAGGAATAACCATAAAGGAAACAGTGGCAAGTACCAAGTTAGGATAAGATAAAGTAGTTCCTGATTGGGTGCACGAGATACAAACATAGGACGAGAATGTACATCTGTTTCTTATGTTTGTATGAAACAAGATTTGAATTTGGATAATGGGATGTTTACATGACTAAAAATGGTATAAAGATTCTGCATTCCTAGCTAGTCGAGACTACACTCTCCTTGCATTCACTTAAATAAAATCTGTGTTCCAACTCCTGTGGTCAATTATTAGAAGTTGCAACAATACTTGTTTCAAGTTAAGGGATTTCAGTTACATTGTTAGATTGGTGAAGTTGGGGCTGTCTCCTCATGGAAAAGTAGATTAAGAGATGTCATACATGTTCAAAATTATGAGGGTCTGGGAAGAGTAGGTGAAGCTAAATGGTTCCCTTTTGCAGAAGGGTTTAGAACCAGAGGATACCAATTTACAATTGTTGACAAAAGAACCAGTGATGACATGATGAAAAGATTTTTATGATTTTGATCTCCTGCCTGAGAAGGTAAATTCAAATGAGGCTTTCAAAAGAGAATTGGTAGCTATTTCAGTGATAAGATGCAAAGAGTTCTGATGAAAATGTAGAGCAAGTGGCAGTAGGTGAGTTGCTACTGTAATAGATGCCTTTCTATTTTGTTGTCTTATTCCCAAAACTAAAAAATATTTTATTTTGAAACTATACACAGACTAGATATTTTTCCTGCTGCCAAGCTCAATTGAAAGAATATTGTGCAGACATCGTTTTTGATTTTGCCAGAACATTTTAATAATGTCTCTATTTTTTGATTAATTAATATTTTTGACTTGTACAAAATTGATGCATTTTTTGCATTTAACATAAAAAAATTGTTACATCGTACATTGCACAGTAATAATGAGTATATATACTTAGGGACCAATATGGGTTTTTCTCATTCATTCATGGGATGTAGGCATCACTACCTCGGGCAGCATTTATTGCCCATCCCTCTTTGCCCAGTGGGAGATTAAGAGTCAACCACATTGTAGTGGTCTGGAGTCACATGTAGTCCAGACCTGGTAAGGATGGAAGATTTCCCTCATGAAAGGAGATTTTTTTATATGTTGGTGAAGGCTTAATTAACTAGCATAAGCAAGCACATTTTCAATAATTTTCTTTCCTGTTCTCTCTCAATATTTGCTTTTTCCTCTCTTCTACACCAATTAATCCTCTCACTGTCGTATGGAAAGGGAATCATTCACTGGCAATTTGTCTATTAATCATGTTTTGTCTTCATTGTGATTGCAAGTTTAGCCATCAATTTCAGGTATTTACAACTAGTGATTTCCTGTTGCAATCAAAAGTGTTAAAAAAATTAGGTACTTTCCAGACCTTAACTTGGGGCCCGGTGTGAGAGTGCAGAGGCCATTTATATCACGCTAGTGCTCTCAAGGTGAAGGCATCAAGGTCAGGAAAAACAAAGATTCAGGATGTGGTTTGTCATCTCATCAGTTAAACTGCTTCAGTTCTTTCTCAATTCTGTCTCTTCCTTAGTGTCTGAATTCCCTATCTCAATCATCAATATGGCATTCCTTTTCTCAGTTGGAAGGAGGACATTCTTATGGATTGGAACAGGTCCAGCCAGTTCACCTGTGTTGAAATATAACATGTATTATCTATTGCTTTGCATGTCGTTATATTGTGTTTTGCTACACAAATCTATCGTGTTACATAATAATTACAGTACAGAATTGGTCACGTGGCTCCACAAATCCATGCCAGTACTAATGCTCCAAGTCAGCTTCTTCTTGCCCTTCATTATCAACTCCCATGAACACATCACCGAAACAAAATACAGTAAGTGACAGACATCTTAAATACCATAAGTGCTAGAAACACTCAGTAGGTAAGTAAGCAACATGGTTGATGTTGCGTCATCTATTCCCTTTAAATGTATCTATGTCCTTCACCTTAACTGCTGTTTAATGTGCTATGGACTATGCCAGACCATTCAAAACATTCTTAAGCAGGCAGCCCAGACCGTAACTTTGCAATTTGTTACAGTAAGTGTCCAGTGAAAATTACTCAGATTAAGTTAGCGAGGTTGACTACCGGGTTTTAAAACAGATGAACATTTATTCACAAAGTTACACAATGAAACACAGCATACAGAATCAAGAGCCCCTACAGAGCTCAGTCTATCCAAACTAGACTTAATTATGCTGTTTCAAATATACACAACAGTCCCAATAAGCAAACCCCCTTAAAAACCAGTACAAATGGAACATATGCTTACAGGTTGAAGTTAGAAGGGCAGAAAGAGAGAAAGTTTCACACAGCTCATTGTTGAACTCCTCACTAGTTCTGGACTGAACTAAACTGCTCAGCTAGAGAACTGACCACTCCCCTTTCATTATACTGGTCACTTCTAAAACATGATCACTTTGGCCTGAAGTCTCATCTGTTTACATATAAACAAAAAGGCCTCTCAATATCATATAATCTCTGTACCAAACCCATCTAATTGGCACTGAGAGATGTTTACGAATCCTCTGAAAAAAAACTAAGGACACAGTATCCTTGAGAAAAGGAACAGGTTTTAGAACTAAGAAACCAGCTTTGTGACACCTTCCCCTTAAAAAAAAGAACCATCAACACCAACAGCTGGCTTCATTTTTGAAACACTTCAAAGACCCAGTTAGTAGCCTAAACACACCTATACACTATACTAACTATACACATGCAAACATGCACAACCATATGCAAATTCAGGCCACGACACACCTGCCACCAAATGCCCCCGTATTTCATTCAAGTCTCGACAACGCATTGGCAATCACGTTTCACAACCTGCCACCTGCACAATTGTCACATTGAATGGCTGCAACAACAAGCTCCATTTAAACAGTGTGACATTTTTGCCCTTAATTTTTTCCACAAATGTCAATGGGTTATGATCAGTGTATATAGTTGTCTCGGATGCATTGCTGGTAATATAAACACTGAAACGTTGTTATGCCAACACCAAGCTTAAAGTCTCTTTCTCCACCTTGAATATTTCTGTTGACAAACATTCAAGTTCCTGGAAAAATACCCGATGAGTCTTCCTATTCCCTTATGATCCTCCTGCAGGAGCGCCGCACAGACCCCCACATCACTTGAAAAGCTTCATGTAATCAGGTGTGGCTAATACTATGGCAGTGGTTAACACAGTTTTTAGGCTGTCAAATGCCTTTTGACAGTCCGGTGTGCACTGAAATTTCTTGCCCCTTTTTAACAATTCGGTGAGTGGAGCAGCCACACTGCTAAAGTTCAGCACAAACCTTCGGTAAAATTAATTCAATCCCAGGAACCGTAGTACTGCCTTTTTTTGTCAATGGTGTGGGAAATTCCCCAATTACTTTCATTTTTGCATCCTATGGGGCCATTTGTCCATGTCCAATAACATGGCCCAGAAAGGTGACTTGGGCTTTGGCAAATTCACTTTTAGCTAGGTTTACCACCAAGCCTGCCTTCTGAAGTCAATCGTATAAGTCCAATAAATGCTGTAAATATTCCTTCCATGAGTGACAATACACCACACAGTTGGGTAATCTGACAATGACCACATTAGTCAGTCTCTGAAATGTGGCTGGAGCGTTCTTCATACCAAGTGGCATGACTTTGAATTGAATTGTCCATTTGGTGTTACGAAAGCTGAAATTGCTTTTGCTCTCTCTGACAGAGGTACTTGCCAGTAGCCTTTGAGGAAGTGCAACTTAGAAATGTGAGTTGCTTGTCCGACATTTTCAGTACAGTCCTCCAATTGTGGAATTGGATATGCATCAGTCTTTGTAACGGCGTTGACTTTGCAATAGTCCACACATAACCGTTGAGTACCATCTGGCTTTGGCACCATGACCATGGGTGAGATCCAGTCATTGTAACTCACTTTGATTATGCCATGTTGGAGCAGGCAAATGGGACTAGATTTATTTAGGAGATCTGGTGGGCATGGAATTGTTGGACTGAAGAGTCTGTTTCCATGTTGCATATCTCTATGATGGTATGCTGATTGCAGCATTAACTTCTGGTTCCAAACATCATTGCTGTGCCTGGGCCTTGGAGGTTTGTGCAGCTGGAAAGAAAACAAGTGGAAATGCTGATCCTAGATTCATTGAATCCTTGAGGTGCAGAAAGAGGTCATTCAGCTCATTGAGTCTGCACTGACCCTCTGAACAGCATCGCACCCAGATCCAGCTCCTTACTTCACCCATGTAACCCAGCATTTACTGTGGCTAACTCACTTAATCTGCACATCCCTGGGCACTACAGGATAATTCACCAATTTAGCTTCCCTGCACAACTTTGGACTGTGGGAGGAAACTGGAGCACCCCATGGCAATCCACGCAGTGGCAGGGAGAACTTGCAACAGATCTATGTCTTGGCCAATTTGGTTGTAATCAGAACTCCATTTTCCTCTCTGTTGCCCCATAACCCTTAGCTCTCTTGTCTATAAAAATATCTGAGGGAGAAAACAATCCACAGACTAACAACCTTCAGAGAGAAAAATATTCCTCTTCACCTTCATTGTCTCATTTTAAAAAGTTGGCTTTTTATTATGTTCCATATGCCTAAAGATCCACAGATTACATAATTATGATGTTAATCTTTGTTTGTGTTCTGAATCTGTTTTGGCTTCTGCTATGCTATTTATTATCCCCCTTTCTCTTAAAAGTACAGAAAGCCACTGAGAAGTAAATGTAGTTTTAAAGCTGAACGCATAGTTACACTATACAAGTAGCTCTGTTATTATTGTCTGAGGTTTAAGGCATGTGACTGAAGAACCAAAAGGAAGTGAGGAGATTTTGTTTTAACTCAGTCACTTGTCATGATTGAAAATGTACTCCCTAAACCTGACTGAATCATAACTTTCAAACTGGAAAAGATATAACATTGAATAGAAGCTATTTGCACAACTGTGGCTTAAGTACAGAGGACTGAGACGAATTGAATAATATGTTCAAAGGAACTGGGAAAGGCAGAATGGGCAAAATGGTCTCCTTCTGAGTAATATGATTCCATGAATTCTTCTGTTTATTCCCTCCCACATCCCCATCCCAGCATCTTTCTAACATGACTTATATCTCATGTTTGAAGGGAGAGGAATTTAAGCACCTTGTGCTTTCCTGCAAACAAGCACCAGAGGTAGGACGTTTGTTATAATAACATGTTACACATTGCTAAGGCAGCACAGGTTAAACCTCAATAGCTTCAAATCCAAACATATTTGGTGGAGTGAATTTTGAAGGTGTACATGCGAAGATCATACATTCAAAACTATAATTTCTTTTGACTCGCATTTCTGTCACTATCTTTAATTAAGCAAACTCTGTAGACAAGATCATTTCGGTAGCCAGCCAGAAATGAGAGACACCCCACAGCCTTTAATCTTGTGGGAGATTAGTTTACAACCATGCCTGCCCTGGGTCATGTTCTTCAGGCATTGTTTTACAAGCAGACTTTTGAAGAGTAAAGCTGATGTGTGATCCCAATGTTCTCCCCTCCTTTCTGAACCTGCCGACTGACTCATACGTGGCAGGTTTCCTCCAGTAACTTGCTGTATATACATTCTCCTCAGCATGCTGAGACAGTAAATGTTGGCAACTGTTTTCGGACATAAAGGGGAATTTTGGTTAGGTTTTCACACACGTTCAGCATCCTGCAAGGGGTAAAGGTTTGTAATCAGAAATAGAAATCCTGGCTGACTTTTTAATTTTTTTCAAAAAGAGTAAGTCTTACATATACGTAGTATTATTTTCACATTGTCAGGGTGTTTGAAAATGTTTTTTTATTCAATTCATGGCTGACAGCATTGTTGGGTGGGCCAGAATTTATTGCCCATCACAGCAGGCAATTAAGATTCAACCATATTGTTGTGGGTCTGGAGACCAAGTAAAGATGGCAGTTACCTTCCCTAAGGGATATTAGTGAACCTGATGGCTTTTTTCCCCCAACAATATACTCTGTAATCCAGATTTTGATTGAATTCCAAATTCCATCATGATGAGATCTGAACCCACACCCCCAGAATATTTCCTGGATCTCTGGATAAACAGTCCAGCAATATTACCACTAGGCCATGGCTCCCCCTTGGGGAGGGCTTAAAGCCAGTGAAGAACTTTTGAAGTGCTTTTTGAAACATAGGAACTGCAGCAACTAATTTGCATCGTACAAACTCCAATGAATAGTTACATGCTAATGAATAGTTCATCTGTGTTTTTGGTTTTAGTGAACTCCCCTGCACTTCTTCAAAGTAGTGTCACAAAATCTTTGCTCACTGGAGATGGCAGATGGGATTATCATCTGATCTGAATAGTCGTCCCTTTGAAAGAGTAGCACTCCCAACATGCTGGATTGATGTGCACTGAGTTATATACTCAACTCCAGAAGAGGGGCTCAAATCTACAACCTCATCATGAACACTTGTGTGGCTCAGTGCAACATGGGCCCATCATTACCTCTCTTTTAAAATTCTCATCCTAATTTGCAAATCCCTCTATCAGATTATCTTTAGTCTGTAACCCTTCCAGGATACCAGATCTCCTGCAATTCTAACTTCTTGCACGTCATCAATTTTAATTACTCTGAAGGGCCTGAGCTCTGAAATTCCCTCCTGAAATCGTCTTGCTTCTTTGTCTTTCTTTTACTCCATCAAAACCACTTCCTTATTCCTTTATTTTCCATTCTAATATCTAGTGCAGTGATTCAGTGTTTGATTTTGCACATATGAACACTTTGCAACATCTAAATGTGTTGAAGGCACTGTATAAGTTCAGGCGGCTATTACTGATATGCACTTAGCCAGTGAATTATCAGGGGAAC
This sequence comes from Chiloscyllium plagiosum, assembly GCF_004010195.1. Classification (NCBI taxonomy): domain Eukaryota; kingdom Metazoa; phylum Chordata; class Chondrichthyes; order Orectolobiformes; family Hemiscylliidae; genus Chiloscyllium; species Chiloscyllium plagiosum. The sequence goes on from NC_057742.1 coordinate 8,892,621, forward strand.
CCATAAACTTATTTCATGTTGTCCTCTGTACCTATTAATCCTACCACTAAATATAGGGTTCAAAATGTAATGCAAGCGAGAAAATCAGACCAGGTCAGGGGAAAAGCTCAAAGGAAATGTCCCTTTTTTCTGATGTGAAGGGGGAAGAAGGTCAAGAGAGGCTATAATTAAAGCAATGTATAATCCTGATATTGTGACGCCCATTGTCTTGTAAAACAGGCTTGAAATGCTTTCCTGGTCAGTAATAACACACCATTTGTTGTCTGTAGATTTTTAGCCTGCAGCTTCCTTTTGATGTTCTATATATGCTGTTAGGCAACACAAGCAAGACCTGACAAGCTTTAAGGAATGCATTAGCATGGCTCCAGGTGAACAGGGAAGGACTATTGGTATGTCCATGATCAACTCCCTTTCAAGGTCAAGTGACAAGGTGTTAATAATGAAAAGGAGACCACTTTGAATTTTTTTCAAGAATGAAGAAAAAGTGTAGCTTTTGACTTGTGACTCACGATAGATTCCTTTACATAATATATGACCTTCTTAGCAACAAACCTATTACTCTAAAAAACAAACTCCAGTAACAGTAACAATATCATTTTTATACTATAGTTTTTGTTGTGAGATTCTTTACCTTGGATAAAATGATTGGTGGGCAAAATACCTGCACAGAGGCCAGTATTGCGTCACCAAGACCCTCCCCTCTTTAATTTACCTGTGCACAGTACACTGTCTGTTGCCAACCAGCTCAGAATCAGTTCCTGATGTGAGGAGATTCTGAATCCCATGTTTATATCTATCAGCCAAGGTTTCCCAATTGGCCCAGCTTAACACCCCTAATCAATGATCACCGTGTCAATAAGATCCACCTGGTTCCAATCACTACAGTGGATTTCCAAAAATGGCAGATTATGATAAGGGGGTGCAGGAGCAGAGGGAGTGTATGTGTGCAGATCATTGAAGGTGGCAGGACAGATGGAGACAGTAGTTAATAAGGCATATAGTATCCTGGGCTTTAGTTATAGAAGCATAGAGTACAGGAGCAAAGATGTTGCATAAGACACTCGTTAGATCTCAGCTGGAACATTTTGTACATTTCCGGGCACCACGTTATAGGAAGAAAGTACACAAGAGTGTTTGGAAGTAATTTACAAGAATAGCTCAAGAAAAGAGGAATTTTACTTATGTTCAGTTCAGGTTTGAGGATAGATTGAAGACGTTGTTACTGTTCTCTTTGGAGAGATGAAGACTGAGAGATGATCTAGTAGAGAGTACTAAAACCATAAGCAGGTTTGATGGAGTAGACAGGGAGAAACTATTCCCTCTCATTAAAGGTACTAAAGGAACTAAAACAAGAGGGCATAGATTTAAAGTGTTTTACAAAATGAACAACCTTTCTGAGGAAAATTGTTTTTCACTCAGTAAGTAGTTTGGGGATGGAATGTACTGCTTGGAAGGCAAGTTCAACTGAGTCATTAAAAAAGGTTTTGGACAATTATTCGGACAGAAATAATGCACAGGGAAATGGGCAAAATGTAGGAGATTGACACTAGGTAATGATGCTCATTTGAAAAGCTAGTGCTAACATAATGGGCTAATAAGTTACTTCTGCGTTATAACAGTTTTGTGATTCTGTGGTGAGTGCTTCAGAGAGGTTCGGATCCGACACTAAGATCATGGTATACAGAGCTCTGGTGGTTCCCACCCTCCTATATGGCTTTGAGATGTGGACTGTCTACAGCAGACATCTCAAGGTGCTGGAGCACTAATACAGCCTGCGCAAGACCCTGCAAATCCACTGAGAAGAAAGACGCACCAACACCAGGCCAACATCCCAAGGCACTGCACCACCCCTCCCCCACCCCACCCCACCTCCACCCCCACACTCCCTTTCCCTTGATGGCTGTGATGGGCTGGGCATGTCATGCACATGACCAACATGAGACTCTCCAAGCAAGTTCTCTATTCCCAGCTCCAGGTGGACAGAGGAAGTGCCTCACGGATACCTTTAAGGCTTCACTGGCAAAGTGTGGCATTCCCACAGACACCGGGAAATCACTGGCCCAAGACTATCCAAAGTGGAGGAGGAGCATCTGGGAAGGCATCGAGCACGTTGAGACTTGCTGCTGGGAAAAATGAAATCTAGGCAAAAACAGGAGCGCACACCAATGCTGTCACACCAACGTCCCACCCACCCCTTCCGTGACCACCATCTGCCCCCAGCGTAACAGACACAATGGTAGTTGCATCGGTCTGCACAGCCACCAGCAGACTCACACTGAGAGTGAGAGAGAGTCTTCCTTGTCTGTGAGGGGCCACCAATAATGACAATGATGTTTCAGACACTTAGCACAGACAATTTCAGGGAAACCAGATGAGGCCTTAAAGGGATAGGAAGAGAAAGGTTTATAGGTTAAGACATATTAAGACAGAGGATGCAAAGCCAGCAGAAGTATTCCGAGAATTCTTGAGAATAGAAACAGATCTTTCCGGAATCAATGTGTTGTCATCACTTATGCTGTAAGGAACAGAAATTGAGCCAAATGGCATGATTCCGTTCTGTAAAACATGACATGTCTTATATATCAAGAATAACATGAGTTTGTTTTTGGGCTTCTGCAATTATATTGTCTTCTTTACAGTTCCTCTCCTGTAGATCTGTTAGAAACCACTTTACAAAATGGAGTCACATTGACAGTAAACCTGCAGAGGAATTGTGTCTCATTAATTGTGCCATGGAAAGGGTTAGCACCTGAGAGAAAAAGGGGTAAAATGGAGGGAGAATAAAAGAATATTATTATCACAAGACACTGAGAGACCTCAGAATGCATCATGTAACCAAGCTACCAGTCAAAACCAGTCACACTGCAATCATTCATTCAGCGAGTAATGGGGATGATGCATATGAGCGGCATTTAAAATTAACTTCAGGCACTAGGACAATTCATAATGAAATTTTCAACTTCCAGAGAATGATAATGGCTTTCTAATAATTATTGAAGTTCAATTTGCATATGTTTCAGCTCGTCTTATTGAATTTTAAAAACACTGTATCTTCATGCATTATATTATAACCCAAGTGTTAGGATTAGGACTAACTTTCAGACTGGATGGATAGTCTTTTCTCTTTACTGTAAGAGGAGAATGTGAAATATGTAACCTTAGCCATTCTTAATTGAATTCTGAGTGGACTGGATTCACAGAATGAAGTGCCTTAAAATGGAATAAAATTGGGAGCATTTCTCCGGGAACCATCAAGGATAGTTAGGATGGAAAGGGAAAAGTTGACATGGATATTGCACAGGGCAATGCCATGACATTGAGTTCTGAGACAGAGTGGAGAGAGCTTCATATTAAACATGTGGGAATCACTCAACTTAATCTCTGCTACCTTGCCAGGTGATCATCCAGCATACATAAGCCTCAATAATGTCACCAAATTATTGAACCACAAGTGATAAGCCCAGCAAAATTTGATAATGTCCCTATTTGATGTGTGCACTTGAAATGCCTGTAATGAGGGTGCAGTGGTGCAGTGGTACTACCTCTGGGCTAAAAGTTCTAAGTCTCACCTGCCCTGGAGGTGTGTCATAACGTGTCACAACAGGTCAATTGAAAATACAGAACAACCGTGATTATTATCCAAACATCAATTATCCAAATTTCAGATTATCCGAACATCTCAAGGTCCCGTAATAATGCCACCCATTATCAGAAAAATCTGTTATTCGAACTCTGTATTATCTGAACAAAATACTCCCCGTCGATCTCATTCGGATATTCAAGTTTTTCTGTAATGAAATAATTGTGTTCAGTGTCTTATGGTAGTGTCCTTAACTTTGGGCTAGCAGTCTGGGTTCAAATCCCATCTACATTGAATGCTTGACTTAAAATGTCTAAGCAGATGGACTAAAAATAATTTAAATGCTTGTAGTAGAAGTCACTGGATAGCAGTCAGGCACAGCTTGACAATATTCTCTCCATAATCTAGTCCTGTGTCACATTTTACTCATTTCTCAATGAGTCCCTCATTCCGCACCATGTGAATCAGCTGTATAACACAGACCAAGCATTAATCTCCTATAATGTACAGCTCAGTTCCACACTGCTGGCTGGATATTTACCATCTTTCAGCAGGGTTCGACATGCATAAATTATTTTAATTACTTCTCTCAGGGTTCCTCCCAATGGATCCACTGAGCAAGCCACCTTCTCTGCTTGATCTGTCTATTCATAGGACATTTTTTAGAGTCAGTCCAAATCTCATTAAAAGAAAGCAAAATCACATTGTTTCTGCCTGCATTTTCTGACTGTGAGGTAACTTGAAGGAACAGCTGAAATAGCAGCAGCAGACCCAAGCAGATCCTAATTTGAACAAACAATAATAATTTGCACTTGTCTGGCACTTTTAATGTCGAACAAAAAAAAACTACCCGAGGCAGGTCTGAGGAAATTAGGTCCCAGAAATGTAGTGTGACCGAAGGAATATCATAGAATGAGATTCTTGAAGGAGGACTGAAAAGGGAGGGTTTTAGAATCAGAAATTCTAGGAGTAATATCCGGGAGGTTAAAGGTCCTGTTGCCTATGATGGATTGCACAGGGGTAGCATTAGAACACAGATTCCAAACATCTGAACATGAGAAAGTAAGACAGAAATTGTTGGAGAAACTCAACAAGTCCAACACTGTCTGTGAAACAAGAAAGAAAGTTAACATTTTGAGTCCAGTTTGACTTCTTGGGAAATCCAAAGTGCTGAAGAGGTCACTCTGACCTTAAAACATTATATCTGTTCATCTGTCCACAGATACTGCCAGACTTGCTGAGTTTCTCCAGCATTCTCTGGGTTTGTTTCAGATTTCCTACATGCATTGTATTTTTCTTTTATTTGTGAGTTTGAAGATAGGGTCTTAGGCTAGAGGGAATTATAGAAATAAAGGTAGAAGTCTTCTCTTGTCATTGAGGTTACTGGTGGTGGGGATGGAAATACCTAAGATTTCCACTTGTGGAAATACCTAAGATTTCCACTTGTGCCGTCCTATTGGAATGGTGAGTCATGTGTTGAAGCCAGACAGGAAGTGCACCGTGACCTCAGAAGGTTGAAAGTTCAGGTGCTGTATCTATAGAACACCCAGACTGGTGTTTGTTCCTTGTAAAGCAGCATACATCATTCCCACTGTCTGAGGAGCTTTTGGGACCACAACTGCTGCCACACCCTCCCCAGTGCTACCTGGATCTCTGTAACTGCTGCCAGAGGACCCCCTCCACTAAATTGTCGATAATAACTACCCATTGTGTCTGAGCACAGACAACAAATAGCTCCCTGTATGTTCTCCTTGTGGATGCTCCTTCTCAGGAATGGCAGCAACCGTCCCATCTAACAAGACAGCTTGGACCAAGGTTATAGTACAGGTCACACCATAACCTAGGCCCCGTGCAGAAAAATGATGTTGTCCCCAGGCGGATAATTAGTACATTGTCTTCTCTGAAACCTCACATTTAGAAGTGCATCAGGCAACGTAAATGTGAGTGCTGGGAAATGCCAGACAGGGATTGGTTGTCCTGATCTTAGTATCAAATGTGTAGGAACTACTTTTCCTGTTTTGAAAGTTTTTGTACCAGCAGAAGGATAGTGCTGTGTGTTGTGTGTTTGTGTGTATATGTTGTGCTTGTGGTGTGTGTGTGCACTGTGTGTGCACATGTGTGTGTCTGTATGTTGTGCATGTGTATGCATGCTTTGTGTCTATGTGTGAGTGTGCGTGCGTGCACATGCATGTGGGATCCCCCTACTAAGACAGATAGAGTAGTTTTGGATCCATTGGGATGACACTCAATCCTTCTATATGTAGAAGAAATGATCTTACAACATGGAAGAGTGTGAGAAGACCAAAGGAGGAGTCTGTGACTTCACAATGCTGACCACCCACTGAGATAAAGATCTCAGAACTGGTTGGGAAAGAAGGTGGACATTCCAGCACAGCCTGGGAGGCTGGAGTTACCACACAGTTGGTTGTGGTTGCCTCCAGTCATGTGTGGACAAAAGAGACACAAAGATGTAAGGCATAAAGCATGATGGTATAGGGATTGTGCATAATCGTGAGCTAATTCTTTGTGTCCTCCACAGCAAATACTCACACAAGGGCAAGAGGAATAGAAAAAGCAGCCTTCCCCCATCGCCACATCTGAGGATATGATACAGTTGACTCAAAGGATCACTGACACACCATTCCACTCCACTTTTCATCAGTATGGAGACATTCACCTCCGTGAGTGCACATTTCAGGTTATCCTTGGGGTCACAAGCTGATGAGCACATCACTGATGCATTTCTGAAACTGATGAAAGACACAACAGCCGTGTACTCAAGCACTTGTAGAGTTTGCTGAGGACCAGCTCCATGCTGAGCCTTTGCTATTGGCCCTAAGAGACCTGATTGAGATATAGAGATGATAAGAGTAGTGATGGCCTATTGGCAGTATCACTGGACTATTGATCCAGAGAACTAGGAAATGTTCTGGGGACACAGGTTCAAATCCTGCCATAGCAGGTGGTGGAATTTGAATTCCATAATAATATGGGATCAAGAGTCTATGATAACCATGAGACCATTGGCAAATATCAGGAAAAAAAAAACATCTGGTTCACTAATGACCTTTAGGGAAGGAAATCTGCCATCCTTACCCCAGTCTGGCCTATATGTGACGCCAGACCTGCAGCAATGTGGTTGATTCTCAACTGCCCTCTGGGGAATTAAGGATAGTCAATAAATATTGGCCTGGCCTAGCCTGTGATCCTCATCCCAAGAATGAATAAGAAAAAAGGATATGCAGGAGAACATCTGATAAAGATGGCTGAGGCCATGCACATTCCAGAGTGGACACTGAGAGTCCATATGAGCATTTGGCTCCCTCCACCATGAAGAGCCAAGTCCAATAGACCAACATTATAGACTGCCAGACATGTATTTGAACCTGCACCTCATTTCTCTGGTGGTACAGTAGTGGCTCAGTGAGAGGTAGTTGAGGCAATTCAAGCTTCTTCCCTCCTGGAATCAGGAAGGTACCATTGTACACTGACACAGAGGGGGAGAATGAGCAGGGGGGACAGTATCCCAAGGTATACCAGAAATGTATTGCCAATTCTCCTCCCATCTGCCACTGAGCCCATTGGCAAAATACTAGGAAGCTCAGAGGAACACAGAGAATCTTGGGATACTTAGCCACCAATCCCTGAAGGTTGCAGGCCAGGTTAATAGGGTTGTTAAGAAAGAATATGGGACATTTGCCTTTATCAGTTATGCCATTGATTATAAGAGAAGGGAGGTTATGTTGGAGCTGGAGTAGTGGCACAGTTCCTGTCATCACACTAATAAGGGGATGGCACGTGGCTTAGCACTGCTGTCTCACAGCACCAGGACTCCAAGTTCAATTTTACCCTTGGCTAACTGTCTGTATGGAGTTTGCACATTTTCCCCACGTCTGCGTGGGGCTCCTCTGCGTGCTCCAGTTTCTTCTCATGGCCCGAACACAAGCAGGTTAGGTGGATTAGCCATGATAAATGCAGGGTTATGGAGATGGGATGGGGTGGGTCTGGATGGGATGATATTCAAAGGGTTGGTGCGGACTTGATGGATTTAATAGCTCACTTCCACATTGTAGGGGTTCTATGATTTTAAGAAGGATGTGATTGCACTGAAAGAAGTGCAGAAGAGGTTCACCAGGATATTATCTGGGGTGGAGCATTTCAGTGATGCAGAGAGGTTGGATAAGCTCGGGTTGGGGGTGTACCTGATAGAGGGGTATAAGATTATGAGGGGCACAAACAGAGTGAATAGAAACAGCTGTATAGGTGGGATTTGAGGAAATATTTATTGCACCCAGTGGGTGTTGGGGTTCTGGATAATCCTGGAAATGCTGTTAAGGCAGGAAATCTTATAGCCTTTACAAAGGAATGGGATGAGAACTCAAGTTGTCATAAAATACAAGGCTATGGGCCTATCACAAAGAAGTGGGAGTGGTGCGGGAAGTAATATATTTTTGGTGGTATAGACTGATGGACTGAAGAGCCTTTTCTGCACTGTGTGTTTCCATAATTCTATGACCCCAATTGCCTCCAGCAGGTGAGGCCAAGTAAGGTACAACTGATGCAGGAGACCCACATGGTGCCTCGGTTTTGAACCAACAAAGGATGGCCACCAAAGTCATCCCTGACAATGAGGCGGTCGACTGCCTCCACCTCACACATAGATGTTGGGAAGGGAGATTCACACCGAGGCATAGCGGCAGGAGATGGAAATTGAAAAAAATGTCACAGACATATAACACTGGCATGGGGAGCTTCAGTGTATGTCTGTGATCACAGACTCTATTTTAATGTCACAAATTACTGTTTCCGATATAGTTCTATCTGGAGCCTTCCTCATATTGAATTATTTTTAAGAATCAGCCCAATTACTGAGGAGGTAGAAACGTCGAAAGCTATTAACTTCTCAACACCTCTGATTAATGTAGCAACACATTTTGGCAAGATGTTGTAAAAGTGCTGCAGGCAACTGCAACATATATTTCAAAAAGAAGAAAAAGATTCAGAACGTTGTTTATTGATTATGTGCTTTCTGATTATAATAAGCCCCTCTGGATGTTGTGGATTTTGAAGACTTTTCTTCCAGAATGAAGGGCCACGTTCTGTTTGACAGCTCTTAGATAAGACGCCTGCCCAAGTGGTTATTTCACTAAATGCTTAGGTATCTCTTTCAAACCACAAGTATCAGTTGTGGTAGCTGCACCCTTTTAATTGTTTGGTTGCATGCAGAGTTTCATTAAGATTAAAATGAATACCATTTCCTTGGATAGAAGAGACTGCAGAGAGTGTGCAAAATGTGTGACATATTTGCTTGTCCACTGCAGAAATGGAGATCAGCTCCACTTCCCTGATTGAAGGTTATGAATAAAATCTCTCCTTCTCTAGTTATTTTATTACCTATGGTATTTTAAGACAGGATCAATGGGGAAGTTTTCTTCACTCGGATACTGAAAATTCATAATAATGGGCAGAAGAGCAAAACTTCCTGTAGGGTTGTATTTTGGGACAGGAAGAGCAGGGAAAGGGAGATCCCACTAATTTTCATTGCATGATTGCTTCCGTTCATAATATGACTTGTGCAAGCCCTACCTCTACTGTGAGGTGTTTCAATGGGGAATGCCAAAGGAGTTGATGGGGCATTTTAAGGGGTCAAGTTGAATTGGAGACAGAAAAGGAAGGGGATTCATTCCTGGAGAACAGAAGGATAGCGACACTGCTGGCTGGGGTTTGGGGGTTAAGAGCTTTAAGTGGCTGTGGGTTTCAGGTAGGAAAGGTGAATGTCAAACCAGTGCAATTTCATCAAAGGCTGGGACCACTTTAACTCCTGGCCAACCAGCTCCGCACCTGAAATAGGCACAAGGACAAGTCAAAATTGGGAATCAGGAAGCTGCCTGCCAATGTTAAAGATAGTCATGAGGCGTGGTGCCCATTGGTGTGGGGGTGGGAAGATGGGGGCAGTTTCGTAAGTGGAAAGGGAGTGAGTCTGAGCATCGTGGCACCACTTGCCTCATTAGGGAAGAATTCCAACTCTTCTCCCATGTCAGATTTCACTGAGAATGTCACCTCCTGTAGGCATCTGCTCAGCAATCTGTGATAATGCCTTGGGGTCCTTCTGACATCATCACACTTCTATTTACCTGTATTCACAAATCTCCCAGCTGAGTCAGGCTAACATCTCGGCCACCTAAATATCCGTCCTGGAGATAACCTGGAGTCAAAGAGAACGATGCAATAAATTACAGTACAATTGTGTTATCATGAGGCGGGGGGAATCACAGTTTCTCTTATGTGCATACCAACAGGTTAAATTTTTCTAGCATCAGTGAAGTCCTACTGCCAAAGCCAAAAGTGGGAGTTAATCCTCCACTATGAAGTGTAGGGACACTGGGACTGCATTCTTTTGTTGGCAGCCATTTAACAGACTGCTGTCAGGATTGTCATCCAAAGCTACTGTCCTCACCTGGTCACACTTGTGATTCCAGACTCCAGAATGTGGTTGGCTTTTAATTGGCTTCTGAAATGGCCTAGTACGCCACTCAGTTATAGTTATGATGGCAAAGGTAGGAGAGAGTTTGTTACATCAAGTAACTCATTTCCTGACTCCCCAAAACCTGCCAACCATCTTCAAGGCACATCTCCAGTGCATGATGGACCATTCCTCACTTGCTTGGATGAATGCGACTCCAACAACACTCAATAAGCTCAACATAATCTGCAACAAGGCAGCCCAATGGATGCACATACACCCTCTCTCCAACACCAGTAACAGCTGTGTGGAGCTGCTACAAGATGCATGACAGCAACTCACCAAGACACCTCCAACAGCATCTCCAAACCTACAAAATCTATGATCTCATAGGACAAGAGCTTCAGAAACATGGGTGTGGCTCCATTTTGAAAATTCCCCTCCAAGACACACATCATCCTGCTTTGGAGCTATATTGCAAGCTGGATCAAAATCCTGGAACCCTTCTTGGTAGCACTGGGTGCATTTACATTATAAGGACTGCAGTGGTTCAATGAAGAGAACTCATCACCTCCTTTTCAAGGGCAACTGAGGGATTGATAGTAGATGCTGACCTAGCCAACGACACTCATATCCCTTTAAAGAATTTTCAAAAATTAAGAAGCGTGCTCACCATTACTATCACTGGATAATTAGAGTTAGGAATTATATATTGGCTTTGCCAGTGGTATCCATATCTGTGAATGAACTTCTCAAATAAGACTGCTTTAAATAGCTACTTGGTATACACAAACTTTAACACTACTTAAAATAGATATGAAATTGAAGCTTTTCATCTTGTACTCATCAGACTGAAATGCAAGGAAACCAACTTCAGAAAGGGAATAACAATTTATACAGCATAAAAAGAGGGTACTGGATGGTTAGACTATGGTTAGCATAAATAAAAATGTAGCAACAACTGATAACTGTAGATTTGGCAACCAATCTAAGACTCGCTGACAATTTGTGCTCCGACTTCATGCCAATCATATTCCAACCAATCATCATAAAATTTTGTTCTCTTTAGTCAATTTGGGTTTCTTGTGTTTTCAGTCCTGATGGGTGTAAAATGAAAAGCTTCAACTTCCTGTCTCATTTTAACAATGCTAAAGGCTGTTTCATTGTTTGTACCAAAATAGCATAGAATGAAAGAGCTGAGCTCGATGGAAAAGCTCTAAAAACCTAATGTGATCTCACTAGAATATAACAGACTATCAGAGCTCAAAGGTGTTATAGAATCAGGCATTTCTACACTTATCATTAATACACTTTTGGTCATGTTAATTTTTCTCCATTCAATCAATAACTTGTTTTTTCACTCAAGTACACAATCTGGGGCAGTAGAAAATTTAAAGCTGTCCATACAAAGCTTGTGGGAGAAGCTGGATAGGCTGAATGCTGCATTCCTGTCACCACAGTCTTTTGCAAAAGCGTTAGATACTGCAAAAAGACAGCTGTTGTCCTTTGAAATTAGAATAAAACAAAGGAGGAATTCCAATGCTTTTTGAAAGTAAAGGAATGTGGAAGATTCCATTCAACGTTTAGTCTTGTCCTCCAGTTATTTCACTCCTGTCAGCCTGCCAAGACAGCACACTCATGCATCTTTTATTATTCATTCATAATTGTTGCAAAGTTGGTGTGTGTAAAATTGTAAAATGGGGAAAGCATTGCGTGGTCTCTTTAAAAATGGTGTTCTTTGTTGTCTGTGCTTATAGTTAAAATGGATGTGTGGCAGCAACTTGAGTTTGCTCGTACATAGAGAGCCTGAATTGAAATACTTTGTATTGAAAGGCCAAGCAGCAGTTTTTATCAAAACAACAGTTTTTAAATTTAGCCAATCGATTTAAATCAGGCCCTCAGCTACTAAAACCTATTAAATTTAAATCTGATGATTTTGACAACCTAGGATCAATCCAATTGCAAAAATATTGATAGGTCATCAAGGGTATAAACAGGGAGAGCACTTGGAAAATCACGGTAGAGCCAACTGCCATCTAATAAGAGATACCCGCTCTCAGTTCTTACGGAAAGCACCAAATAGTTTTCACGGTACCATAGCACACCATCTAAATTCCTGTTAGAAGAATCTACAGAGAAACATTTCTGACAGAAAGATCAAGGGAGAGGACTCAGTACGACGCATAAACTGGCTGTAATTTTGAGAAAATAAATCCAATGGGTTTATTATAGAGTCAAAGAGTGACAGAGATGTACAGCATGGAAACAGACCCTTCAGTCAAACTCGTCCATGCCAACCAGAAATTCATATACCTATCCAGATGCCTTTTAAATGTTGCAATTGTACTAGCCTCCACAACTTCTTGTGGTAGTCCATTCCACACACACACCACCCTCTGCATGAAAATGTTTCCCTTAGGTCTCTTTTATATCTTTCCGCTCTCATGCTAAACCTATGCCCTCCAGTTCTGGACTCCCCATCCCAGGGAAAAGACCTTGTCTATTTACCCTATCCATGCGCTTCATGATTTAAAAAATTTCTATAAGGTCACCCCTCAGCCTTCAACACTCCAGGAAAAACAGCCCTAGCCTATTCAACCTCTCCCTCTAGCTCAAATCCTCCAATCCTGGCAACATCCTTGTAAATCTTTTCTGAACCCTTTCAAGTCTCACAACATCTTTCTGATAGGAAGGAGACCAGAATCGCATGGAATATTCCAACAACAGTGGCCTAACCAATTTCCTGTACAGCCACAACATGACCTCCCAAATCCTGTCTCAGGCTTGCTGCAGTTATCCAGCGAAGCCCAGTGCAGGCTGGAACAACAACACCTCATTTTGCACTTGGGGACCCTACAGCCTTCTGGACTCAATATTGAGTTCAATAACTCTAGGACTTGACCTCTCCCGTGTCCTTACTTCAACCCCAATGCATCAGGCCTTGTTATCACATGGTCTGCTATTACACACACAGTGCACTATTAGCCACCACCAGTCCCCATTAATAGATAATGACCTTCCATGGCAGATTGTTATCCACTCCTTTGTCTGTCCAACTGTTCTTCTCTCTCTTTGGGCTCTATCTTCAGTTATCGTTTACTCCTTACCCCCTCCTCCCACCCTATTTTCTGCATATAAGTTCACATTTTCCGAGCTCCCCTCAGCTCTGAGGAAGGGTCACTCAATTTGGAACATTAACTCTGATTTCTTTCCACAGATGCTACCAGACCTGCTGACCTTTTCTGGCAGTTTCTCATCCTTGTTCCTATATTTGAAGCCGCTCACTGACAAGGCCAACATACAGTTTGCCTTCTTTACTGCCTGCTGCTCCTTGAAACGTTCACTTTAACTCCTTGCATTGAAGCTGCCTGACCTGCTGAGTTTCTACAGTACTCTCTGCATTAGTTTCAAACAGCGCAAGCCTTTGGTGTACTCGTATCATCCCTGACATCGGATTAGTGGGTTCAAAGATTGAACCCATTCCATACTTTGTTTCTTGGGTGACATCCAGTATAATACTCAAGTCTGGCAGGTATATGACTAATGCCTCTGTCTGGTAGGAACTATGGGTTTCCATTAATTTCTGCTGAGTTGGATACTCTTAGGGCATTCTATCATCTATCATCAAAATAATTACAGCCATAAAAGTAGAATTCATGCCTGGGAATATTCCAGTTCGGTCCTCAAGCGCTTACATCTAGGAGAAATGGCCTGCTCAGAAGTAGAATCTCTGCCTAATCATTCCCTTCTAGAATTTGGGGTATAAGTGGAAAGTATGACTGCAAGATCAAGCCTTAACTTACACAGCGACATTGAAGGGCAATCTGATAAAGTGAAGGATGCTACAGAAGTGTAATTTTTTCTCTCCCGTTATTAGCTGTATTATTCTACAGCTACACTTCCAGATGCTAGTGACTGGATAGTGATCAGAGAGCACTGGCTGAATTCACTATATTATTGCTGAAAGTAGTCCAGAGCAGGTATTATATCTTCCCCATCTGTACAGATCATTGATTATAAATAGTGGGCCCTAATACAAATGTCTGACCAGAAATCTGTTAAATTGGCTTGAGTAACATAACACGCACCACAGAAATAACTCATTATCTTTATAATTTTACATATTTGTAGATATTTTTATTCAACCAGTTCAGATGTGTCAGGACAGGCCTGTGGAGCAGGTGGGTCTTGAAACAGGGCCTTTTGACTCTTATATCTTTATATATTTATCAACTAAGCCAATACAATGGAATCAATCATTTTTAACCTTTACAATTCTCTGAGAATTAAGGCTTCACAAAGAAGTAGAGACAAATATTTTCAAAGCCAATTTTTAAAAAATATTTCCAGTGGACTAGTTTAAAAATTGAGAATGTTCAGTGTTTTTGTTTTAAGAATCTACTGTTATATCTCAGGCGGCAATGAAATCGGTGGCAGTCTCATTCATTTGCTATAGCAACCTTGAAGATGCTGAAATGGATTCACTCATCTTAGATGAACCTGTTTTCCATCTGTATCTTGTTATCTGGTCGTTTAGACAAATGGAAGCAAAATTTACCCACACTGCTCTGCAAAAGTGAAACTGGTCTATACGTGACTGAGTTTGCATAGGGATTTCACTCTTGCTCAGCAATATGAGTAAAGGCAATGACTATTGTTACAAAACAATTCACAGAAAACAGGTTCAATGCCTTTGCTAACAAATTTTACATTAACCACTGGTTTAAATAGTATTTATAAATCATATTTGCAAAGTGTTTTAGCTTATAACCCAGGATTGCATTACTGCCTTAAAGGGGTACAGAGGTATTTGAGAAAATTTTTCCCATTTGTTTCTTACCTACAAAAATGGCATCAATTGCATCTAAAAAATGGAGATTCTATGATTCCACGACAAAACATAACCTGAAAGAAACTTTTAGGACACTGTAACTTCAAATTTATTTACAGTGATCTGTTATCAGTTATGATGTTTTCCAGAGGATTTTTATCTTATTTAATTTTGCAGCAATGTGTGGCTTTGTTTTGCCAGTTCATTGGCATGATTGAAAGAGCATTCATGTATAAATAAGCTATGGTTCAAAGGAAACAGGAGGCATTTCCGCAGGGGTAAGTGTTGGGACCATAACTATTCACGTTATATGTTAATGATCTGGATGAAGGAACTATGGGCATTGACACTAAGGGAGCAGATGATACAAAGGTAGATAGAGGGGCAGATAGTGTTGAGGAACCTGAGGATGCAATGAACATGGACAAGCTCAGACAGTGAGGAAAATAGTGGTAAATGGAATACAATTCGGGCAAATGTGAGGTTTTGCACATTGGTAGGAAGAATAAAGGCATAGACTATTTTATAAATGAAGAAAGGCTTTGGAAATCTGAAGCAAAAGTGACTTGGGAGTCCTAGTTCAGGATTATCTTAAGGTTATCATGTACTTCAGTTGGCAGTTAGGAAGGCAGTTGCAATATTAGGACTCATTTTGAGAGGGCTATATACAAAAGCAGGGATGAATTGCTGAGATCGTATAAGAATCTGGTCAGACTGTATTTGGAATATTGTGAGCAGTTTTGGGCCAACTATCTAGGATGGCATGTGCTGGCTTTGGAGGGGGCCAGAGGAGCAGCTGAAGAATGATCCTGGCACATACTCAGAGTGAAGGGACCAACCCCATAGAATTGAGATATGAAGGAATTTCTTCAGCAAGAGCTTGGTGAATCTGTGGAACTCATTTCCATGAAGGCTGTGGAGGCCAGGTCACTGGGTATATTTAAGGCACTGATAGATCGGTTCTTGATTAGTAAAGGGATCAAGGGTTATGGGATGAAGGCAGGAGAATAGATGTTGTGAAACGTATCAGCCAGGATTGAATGGCCTAACTCTGCTCCTATGGGCATATCTCTGACCACTTGCAATAGTCCTCATCTTTGTGCTTTATGTTTTAATTTCTCCAGTTTTCAACAACTTCCTTACAAATCTAACAACCTTTCTATCCACATGTTCTGTTTTATTGGGAGATGGTTCAACTGTGTTGGACTCGTAATCTACTTAAACCCTTCCACTTTTTTACATTTTCACATCCCTTCAAAACCTACTCCTTTGACTTCTCCAATAATTCTTGTCCACTTTCAACTCAGTGTTTCTTTTCATCTCTCTCAGGAAATGTTAATACTTGTTATCAATAAGATGTTATCTAAAAGTGAATTGTGTTGAGGCTGGCATAGAAAATGTTCAGAAATCCATTCATCACTTTGTTTGGATATTGTGGAAATCAAAATGTGGCAACCCTTTAAATGGCTTTAACACACGATTAAATGTCCAGTTAAATGTCCCAAACTGAGTTTAGGTTCATGATCAAAGTTTATTTATGTATGTATTTGCCCAGTGTGTTTTCTTACCCTCAGAGTGGTTTTTCCTAGTTGAAAATGCCCAGCAGCAGATTCTTGTGAATTTAAAAGCGATAAAGATTATTTCCTATCACTTACTGCTATGGATGTTTGCATATGGCATCAGACACACATTATCATGCACACAAAGATTGGATAAAATGAAGAAAAAACATACCGACTATGTATGTCATTTTGGTGCCTGTTACTGCAGCTCTGTAATTTTCCAAGATGAATTGATGCCTTTGCTGGAGTGGAGGCCTTTTAAAAGAGAGGATTCCCAGTAAGCTACAAAGCAACTAGTAGTTAAATCACCAGGTTGTTTTTTTTCTCAGGTAAACTCGACAGAGCTAAGGGTTGGTGGAGAATCCTTCTCCCACATTCAGGTTTATCTGAGCATGTGTAATTGGCATAAAACTGGTTTGATGACACCTTGGATAGTTTTCAGTTTATATCTTGCAAGATGTATCAAGAATAACTTCTGCTGTAATTTTTAACAAAAGGTAACAAATACAGCAGTTTTAATGTCATGACCTGTTTCAAGTTCATTGAACTTTCCTAAATAAGGGGGTAGATCAGGCCAATACGTGTTCTGTGTTGTGACCTTTCACACTTTGATAGTTTTGAGACAGCAAGGGCTTTTGTAATTAAATGACTATGCAATTGAAATTACCTTTTGGAGACTCTTCACGAAGGGGATCTGATAGTCTGGTGTCATTATTGCTAGATTAGTAATCCAGAGACTCAGATAATGTCCTGAGTCTGAAACACACCACAACAGAGAATGGACTTGGACTTCAATAAATATCTGGAATTAAGAGTCCAATGATGGCTTTGAAACAATCATTGATTATCAGGAAAAAAAACCCAGCTGCTTCACGACAGTCTTTTACGGAAGAAAATGTGTCATGCTTACATGGTCTGGCCTACATGTGACTCCAGACCCACAGAAATATGTAAAAAGGCATTTGATGTGCTTGCCTGCATTGGTCAGGGCATTGAGTACAGGAGTTGTGATGTCATGATGTGGGTGCCAAGAACATTGATTAGGCTACTTTCGGAATACTGCTATAGAAAAGATGTTGTTGAAAGGGTTCAGAAAAGATTTACAAGGATCTTGCTGGGTTTGAGCTATAGGGATAGGCTGAATAGGCTAGGACTATTTTCCCTTGAGCGTCAGAGGCTAAGGATTGATGTTAACGAGATTTATAAAATCATGAGGGCATGGATCGGGTGAATAGTCAAAGTCCTTCTCCCAGGGTAAGAGAGTCCAGAACTAGAGGGCATGGGTTTAAGATGAGAGGGGAAAGATTTAAAGGGAACCTAAGGGGCAACGTTTTCACACAGAGGGTAGCGCATGTATGAAATGAACTGCCAGAGGAGGTGGTAGAGGATGGTATGATTTTATTTAAAAGTCTTCTAGATGAGTGTATGAACAGAAAGCTTTAGAGGAATATGGGTCAAATGCTGTCAAATGGGACTAGATTAATTTAGGATATCTAGTCAGTATGGATGAGTTGGATCGAAGGGTTTGTTTCCATAGTGTTCAGCTCTTTGACTCTATAACTCTATGACTCTTAACCTGCCATCTGAAATGGTCTATTAAGCTACTCAGATGTATCAGTTGCTATGCAGTCTCAAAAATAAATGAAACCAAACAGACCACCAAGTTAACTGGGAGCAATGTAGACATGCCTAATCTGTAAGACTGTTGCTATAGTCTATCTATGAAGTATATGGATTATATATTACATTGTGTTTCATGCTGGATTGCAGTTTAAAATGCATCATTAAAGTTCTCCAATGGCAAATTTCACCAAGTTCCCACTGAACAGGAATTTAAAAGGACCAGGTATACTGCAGTCACAAGAGCAGACATGATTCACTTCCTGACACCGGTACCTCTGCTTTCAAGACATCATCATTGAATCCTTACAGTGTGAAAGCACTGACCCTCCCAAAGAGTATTTCCCGCCCCCCCAGATACACCCCATCCCTGTCACCCTGCATTTCCATGGCCAATCCACCTAACCTACACATCTTTGGACTGTGAGAGGAAACCAGATGGAAACCCATGCAGACATGGGGAGAACATGCATTTGAATTCTGTCCCACACAGACAGTTGCCCAAGGGTGGAATCGAACCCGGGTCCCTGGTGCTGTGAGGCGTCAGTGCTAACCACTCAACCAGCACACCATAAGTCATGAGACAGCTGGCATACACTCTTCTTGCCCAAATGAGTGCAATTCCAAAAACACAAGAAACTGCTCACCAGCCAGGACAAAGGAGCCAACTTGATCGGCACCAAATACACCGTTGTAAGGATTCACTCCCACCATCATTGGTGCACTGTGCCTGCAGTACACACCATCTCCAAGTTGGGTTACAGCAACTCACCAAAGCGTTTTTGCCAGCACCTCACAAAACCTGCAATTTACAGCCGTTAAACCATAGAAGTGATACAATGCAGAAGGGGACATTCGGCCCATCTTGTTCATGGCAACCCAAAAACACCCAGATGCCCTTTCTAATCTTGTCTTCCTACACATGGCCCATAGCCCTGCAGCTCGCAGCACTTAGGGTGCAGATCCAGGTACGTTTTAAAAGAGTTTGGGGTCTCTTTTGCCATCTAGAAGGACAAAAGAGGTGAATGGGATAGCCATCATTGCCAGGCTTCCCATTAAATTATACATCTCCTTGACTTGGAAATATCTTCAGAAGACAGATCATGAGACCCGAAACATTAACTCTGATTTCTCTCCACACGTGCTGTCAGATCTGCTAAGATTTTCCAACAATTTATTTTTTGTTTCTGATTTTCAGCATCTGCAGTTCTTTGGCATTAAAATCCTGGAACTCCCTCCTTAACAGTAATGGTTCAAGAAGATAACTCACCATCATCTTCTCAAGGTCAAGTAGGGAGAAGCAACAAATGATACTCTTGTTGCTAATGCCTCTAACCCATGTATAAATTAATAAACTGTACAGATGTCAACATATTCATATTTGTGCACACTCACAAATGGACATATTTAGATTCAGACATGAGCACATATTCATCTGCACACATACACTTTCATTTATAGGCATGCATAGATAAACATATGTGTACAAAAACATACATGTGGCTCTTAGACATCTTTAATGTTTTTAATGCAATAATACTCAATGGATTCTTGAGTTCGTCACTGGAAAATAAGTACTTGACTGATTCATGTCCTTATTGTCAACATCAATAGGTCATGTGACTCAGTGGTCGCGTATCTATCTCTGGATGAACTCCCACCTGCCCCGGAGGTGGATCGTAACACGTCTGAGCATGTTGATTAAAAATATATTTTCTTCAAATACTCACAGGGCAGCTTCATCGTTGCCAGCTGCAGAGGAAATGTCTTTCTAACCACATCCTATCCTGGACAAACAGTTAAAGTTAAAGTTAACCACAGCTTGATTGACAGGCCTGCAACTGATGAGCCAACAGTTATCCTACACTTTGGACATTTGGACATGGAAGCAGCATCTGAAGATACCTAGAAAGATGTATAGGTGAATGTCCATATTCTTATTTGTTGAGAAACTTTTAATTTTAGATGCACCTCCTTTGCTTTTAGAAATTTGAATTCTGTCCCACTGGATAATGATCTTACTGGGATTTGCAAGGATTTGTGAGATCAAAGGGACATACCTGTTGTGAAAGCTGCAAAGGAAGTTTAATCCTTTTTGCACACATTCTTGAGCAGTCTCACAGAATCATACTAATTTTGTTAACAATCATTTTAAGCTTTCCTGATGGCTTACTGAGTAAAAAAGCCACCCAGTCAGGTACTAAGCACTTGAGTGAGAGGAAAGTCACAAATTCCATCCCCAGCTTCCGCTAACTTAACTAACTGAAGACACGTTGGGCTAGAGAGGGCAACAATGCACATGACAAAAGGTCAGGGTAGCGAGGATTGGGCTTCACTGTTAATGTTGTGCCCAGCTTGCCAACACTCGCAGCAATAGAGTGTGCACTCCGCTGCCTGGAAAGCTATTGGACTGAGAGGTTAGTCCACCTGTTCTAGAACATTCTAGATCTGTTCTGCCCAGAGAGTGAAGTCGAAGACCTGCTCATTAATCAGATTTGCCAGCATGGAACTGAATTGCCAACAGGGATCCCTTGGGATCCCTCCCACACAATCCCTCTCCCACCTCCCCCCAAGGACTGATAGGGCCGAAAACGGAATAGCACAATAAAACTTAGGAAAAGACTTTGTGTTTTCAATTCCAAACTGAATTTCAAGCTTATATCCTTTCTGGAACACAGAAGTCCCTTCATCAGCTCCAAAATAGGACCAAATAGGTTAGAGGAAGCTTTCTGATCCCTTTCCTCCCAGGGCAAGAAAAATATCTGTCAAAATCCAATGATAGAAAGGTACAACACTTACCACAACAAACGCTCTGTGGCTCCACTGGTTAAAATAAAAGATAGTTGGAAGTGAAAAAAATGCTTCAGGGACTTTTTGATGCTTTCATATTTCCATTAGATGATTCATAACATTAATTTAAGTGATCATCGTAATAACTTTAAGAAAAGCAACATGTTGAAACCTGTGCTAAAAGTTTCTAGTAATTGATTAGTACACACTGATCATACGCTGCAAGGATTTTCAATTCAGAGACAAATATGAACTGTTCATTGAAAAGCACATCGGAATCAAACAGGACTTCTTTCATTGTGCATGTGCAAATTATATCTTATTCTATCCCACTCCCCATGACAATCCTCTCCCAACCTGAAAGCAACAATTCACCATATGGTATGGTTCACCTGTTCCGACAATGTGTTTCATCCCAGAACCTGCAGCATTATTAACCAGTAGTTTGGCAGGGATGCCTCTGACCAAATAGATTTAGGGAACAGGCAATGATTACATGTTTATTGAGGGCAGTTGGGGGAGCATCTGACTGGGTGTAGACATTTTCTGATCAACCCGATCAGAGATGATATTACACAATTCTGGAAGCGGGTAGGACTTGGACCCTGGTCCCGAAGTGGGAAAGCACAATTAAAAGTTGCAGCATAACAATGGGAAGTGCAAAGTTTTGGAGTTAATTTTTTTTATGCCACAAGGGCTCTTAGAATTAAGATCTGTGCTGGAAATCAGAGAGAGAGAGAGAGCCAGAGAAAGAAAGAGAGAGAGAGAGAGAGAGAGTGTGTGCGTGTGTGTGTGAGAGTGACAGAGTGAGGCCTAGTGGTGTTGGAGTTATTTGTGTGTGCATTGGAATAAAACTGATGAGAAAAGCATTTGCCTGGGCACTGTCTAATCAGAATTTAATCCCTGTTTAACAAATAGGGCACTCCTCCTCTGCCCTACCTTCATTTTCAATAACTATCCTACAACATTTAATTTGCTTTAAATTTCAAGTCGCTGTCTTTGTACTAAAGAAACATTAATCACAGACACAGCCAATGATGATGTTATGACTTTATTAAAACATGCCCCACCAGGTAAAATGAATGACTTCTTGAGCGAACACGAGTACATGTTAATGCAGTAAGAGTCTTCATCTCCTCTTGCCTTCTGTCTGCCTCTCTGCCTCTTAGATTAGATTACTTACTTAGATTACTTACAGTGTGGAAACAGGCCCTTCAGCCCAACAAGTCCACACTGACCCGCCGAAACGCAACCCACCCAGACCCATTCCCCTTCATTTACCCCTTCACCTAACACTACAGGCAATTTAGCATGGCCAATTCACCTAACCTGCACATTTTGGACTGTGGGAGGAAACCGGAGCACCCAGAGGAAACCCACACAGAGAATGTGCAAACTCCACACAGACAATCGCCTGAGGTGGAAATTGAACCCGGGTCTCTGGCACTGTGCCACCGTGCCGCCCCCTCTTCATCTTGCTAAGAATGCCATGATTTACATCTTAAAATCTTGCCCTCTCTTTATCTTTCTTGTTTTGTTCCATTGACTTCTTTATCCTCAGAAGCCGATTGCGAGATCATGATCCTCATCTTCAAACTGTGCCAGTGGGCTGTCTTCTCTCCACTTCAATGATGTTCTTCAGAAGCACATTTCCCATCACAACTCCTGTTCCTCCAAAATTAGAAGCTCCTCAATCCTCATTCCATCAACTCCAGTATCTTTTACTGACAATGCCTCCATCCTCTCAAATTTGAAGGAGGTGAATGCTAAGATTGTTATAATATGCATCTTGTTCTGCCACATACCTTCAAACATGAAACTGACTAAGTACCACTGATGTGGGGAAGCACCATCTATTCCTTTTTAAAAATTGAGCCAATTAATCTTTGATTGTTTCAATGTCTGATCTGTGCTACACGTTTTTTTATTTGTTCAAGGAATTTGGGAATGGCTGATCAGGCCGGCATTTATTGCCCATCCTAACTGGCCCCTGAGAAGATGCTGATGAGCTGTTGTCTTAAGCCATTTCATTCCACGTGGTGTGGGTGTGTGCACAGTTCTGTGAGGAAAGGAGATCCAGGATTTTGCTCAAGTGCATTGAAGGATAGTTCCAAGTCAGGATAGTGAATACTTTAGAGGGGGAGTTTCAAGTGGTATGGCAACCAAGCCCCCGCTGCCCTTGTCCTTCTAGCTGGGAGAGGTTGTGGATTTTGGAGGTGCTGTTGATTTAGCTCATGTAGCTCATGAAGTGCAGTAGCTGCAAATAGCTTCAGCAATTCTATGCTGGAGAACAGCCAGGCTTTCTGCTCATGATTGCTGTCCCTCCATATAAGGTAGATATTGGCTCAAAACTAGTGTGGGCTTGACTATCTGACATCCTACACTTGATAACTGGCAGCCATTCACTGTCTGCGTTCAATACAAAGGAATCTAACTTCAGCATGTTATCAGAATGCTCCTAGCCACAATGCCAATCTGATTAATGATCCAACCTGATGTGCCTTCTTCAGAAGAAAGAGAAAGCATTGACAATGAAGCAAACAAACACCTTCCAATTTGCTTTAGAGAAATGACCTGTTATACTGTAAATTCACAATAAACCAAGCTCATCTCCTAAGCAAATGCTCCATAGTCACAGAATTGGAATGGAGCTGGGTTTAACTTGTTTTTTTTTAAAGGCCATAGGTACAGCCTGTGAAAATATAGAGATGAATTTTACCGCAAATCGGCTGCATGTCAACTTCAGAGAATTTCTGGGAGGGTTTCTCCCATGTGCTCCAGTGAGTCATCTCATGTGAGGGGTCAGTTAGCTCAGGTTGCCAGAGTGCCATAGAGTGACCCCAACAGCGCAGGTTAAATTCCCACACTGGCTGAGGTTACCAGAAAGGATTCTCCTTCTCAAACTCTCCCCTCACCTGAGGAGTGATGACACACAGGTTAAACTAACACCAGTCATTAATGAGAGAGTAGTCTTATGATCTGATTGAACTATGGTGACGTTGTCATTTCATGCAAATCTCCACTGCTTGCTTCCATTTGTATGCACCACACTCCTGTAGCACTGCACACACACTGTCAGTTTCTCATCAGCGACAGAAATACTCAACTCTGACAGAATCTTCTGGATTCATACCTGGAATTAGATTAGATTACATTACATTACAGTGTGGAAACAGGCCCTTCGGCCCAACAAGTCCACACCGACCCGCCGAAGCGAAACCCACCCATACCCCTACATTTACCCCTTACCTAACACTACGGGCAATTTAGCATGGCCAATTCACCTGACCCTGCACATCTTTGGACTGTGGGAGGAAACCGGGGCACCCGGAGGAAACCCACACAGACACGGGGAGAACGTGCAAACTCCACACAGTCAGTCGCCTGAGGCGGGAATTGAACCTGGGTCTCAGGCGCTGTGAGGCACCTCTAGCATCATATGTAAAACGGAGTTGTGCACCATGTCAAACATTACCAGCCATGAATAGGTTTTCCACAGTTGTGGGTGGAAAATTCATCAGAAAAGCTTCTGAGATCGTAAATGTGGCATGGGTGGCACTTCATTAAAAACAGAATCTCACATTGGTCAATTTATTGACTCTTTACGTGATCGCCCATCTGTTTAACTGGCCTGTAACAGCAGCGATTTACTGCAAATCAGCTGCATGTCAACTTCATGAAGGTGCACAGGTTACCCTTCCTTAGCACAGTACCAAGATAGAAAGAGTGCTACTCTTTTCCTAATGCCCACTAGGGTAGTGTAACATCCTCAATATGTGAGCATCACAGGTCAGAAAGCCTTCAACAATGGAAAACTTTAACTTTCATTGAACAACAGGAAAAGTGGAGAAAATCCAATCAAAAAAGTTACATTTGCTTCGGGGAACAAACAGGGATTGCTTGCCTTCTGAGCAACATCAAACTGACAGTCAGTAAATAATCACTGCACCAGCTCAGATCAGTGAAGTCTTGTTGGGCTTTTGCCATCTGATGCTGTACAGCTCTATCATGCTGAAGGTGATGTTCCTTATCTTCCATCTCCTCAACTTGCTCCTCGAGAGACAGGCCCCAGCTCTCCCGTTTCCCAGGCAAACAGCACTTGAAATAAAGGAGGAACCTGAAAGTTATCAAAGGTAAAGGTATTGTAACAGCTTCCAGCATATTTGGCATAGACGTCGAAGAGGATCATAGATATCTTGTACATTCAGTGAATGGAAACATTTCTATTGATGAAGTCTGCCACATTATGATTGGGAGTAAACCAGAAACTACTACTTCAAAGGCTCCATTTTTTAATCTTCTGCCTAACCTCTCAAATTCACTCTGTACTGCTTTAATCTTTTGCCTAAGAAATGGCATTCCTATCAATGTGTACAATAATTTCTGGCTTCTCAATTTCATCTTTAACAAAATGCTTGAAACATTTAGAGATGTCCTTAATCCTAGCACCAGGAAAGTAACAAACTATCCTAAATTTACGCACACTGCCACGGAATCTCCTGTTTAATGCCCCTGACAGGAATGTTGCCTATAACAATAATTCTAACAAATCTTGTCAAACACTGCTTAACATAACAATCATTCCAAGTATCCAATAACTTACTGGCCCTTCCATTTTCCTCAGAGAGATATTCCCTTCAACAGTTCCAAAAACTGAATAACTACTGGAGACCGTTGAACTACCTTCTTACCTTTCCCAACCATCTGACTGATCCTGCTGTGTAATAACTTTACAGCGCCTGGGATCCTGGTTCAATTCCCACCTCGGGCGACTGTCTGTGTGGAGTTTGCACATTCTCCCTGTGTCTGCGTGGGTTTCCTGCGGGTGCTCCGGTCTCCTCCCACAGTCCAAAGATGTGCAGGTTAGGTGAATTGGCCATGCTAAATTTCCCATAGTGTTAGGTGCATCAGTCGGGGGTAAATGTAGGGGAATGGGTCTGGGTGGGTTGCTCTTCGGAGGGTCGGTGTGGACTTGTTGGGCCGAAGAGCTTGTTTCCACACTGTAGGGAATCTAACCTAAATCTACTAGTCATCTCACTCTGCACCTTATAACATTAAGCCTAAAAAAGAATGTTTCAGCACTTTATACAAAAAATAAAATATTTTTCATTGCCTCCAGAAAATAATGTTAAAATGAAAGAAATTAAAAATATATATATCAAACAAAAAAATTAAATTAAATCTACCATTTAGCTGATTCACAAATAAAAAATGTCTCCTCTTCAATAAATTCCTCAAAGAAAAATAATTTTCTTCAGAGCCGACCACATGTAGGACTCTGAAATGAAAACACAATTTCTTATTGTAAAAAACTGTTCAGTTTTTCAAAACAAAAACCTTTGTAAATGTAAAAAAACCCTTCTAAAACGCATATAGACTTTTTTTTTAACTTCTGAGTTAAGAAGAAAAAAAATCCTCAGTGGTTCACTGCAGACCTGGGGGTGGTGATGGCCTAGTAGTATTGTTGTAGGACTATTAATTCAGCAACCTAGATAATGTTCTGGGGACCTGGGTTCAAATCCTACCATGGCAGATGGTGGACTTTGAATTCAATAGGAATTAAGAGTTTAATGATGACCACAAATCAATTGTCAGGAGAAATCCATCTGGTTCACTCATATCCCTTAGGGAAGGAAACTGCCATCCTAACATGTGACTCCAGACCCACAGCAATGTGGTTGACTCTTAACTACCCTCTGGGCAATTAGGGATGGACAATAAATGCTGCCTAACCAGCAATGCCCTCATCCCATGAATGAATAAAAGCAGCACTGAAAAGTCTGTTTGAAAAAAAAATTGCAATTTTAAATTTTTTTAATGTTAATGCAACAAAACGGAAAAAAAACTTATATTAGTAAAATATAATGATTGTACTAACTGTAAAAAAACTTAATAAACCTTTAACTAAGCCTGCAATCCCAGGAACAGCTGCAAGATCCACGCTGTCATCTGTGCACATGAGCCACCATCTTTGACCCACAATGCCGTGAGGGAGAGAGTTCCAAGATTTTGTCCCAGTGATAATGAAGGAACGGTGATATATTTCCTAGTCGTGATGGTGAGTGTCTTGGAGGGGAACGTGCAGGTGATGATGTTCCCATTTATTTGCTGCCCCTGACTTTCTAGATGGAAGTGTTTGTCGGTTTAGAAGGTGCTGTCTGAGGATCTTTGGTGAATTTCTGCAGTGCACCTTCTAGATAGTACACACTGCTACTACTGAGCACCAGTGGCGGACGGAATGAATGCTTGTGAATATAGTGCCACACAAGTGGGTTGCTTTATCCTGAATGGTGTCAAGCTTCTTGAGTGTTGTTGGAGCTGCACCCATCCAAGATAGTGGGGACTATTCCATCACAATCTTGACATGTCTTGTCAATGATAGAAGCCTTTGGAGAGTTAGGAGGTGAGTTACTCCCCACAGTATTTCTAGCCTCTGATCTGGTCATGTAGGCACTATGTTTGTGTGGCGAGTCCAGTTGAATTTCTAGTCAATGGTAATCCCACCCCCAGGATATTGATAGTGGGGGATTCAGTGATGGTAACACCATTGATTGTCAATGGTCAGACTGTCTCTTATTGGTCATTGCCTGGCATTTGTGTGGCACAACTGTTACTTGCCATTTGTCAGCACAAGCCAGATTATTGACCAGATCCTGTTGCATTTGAACATAGATTGGTTCAGTATTCGTGGAGCTGTGAATGGTGCTGAATGTTGTGCAACCTTTATCAAACATTCCCATTTCTGACCTTAAGATGAAGGGATGAAGCAGCTGCAGTTGGTTGGGCCTCGGAAACTGAGGAACTCCTGCAGAGATGACCTGGAGCTGATATGACTGACCTCTAGTAACCACAACCATCTTCCTATGTGTCAGGTATGACTCCAAACCCAGAGTCATAGAGATGTACAGTATGGAAACAGACCCTTTGATTCAACTCATCCATGCCAACCAGACATCCTAAACTAATCTAGTCCCATTTTCCAGCACTTAGCCCATATCCCTCTAAACCCTTCCTATTCATATACCCATCCAGATGCCTTTTAAATATTGCAATTGTACCAGCCTCCACCACTTCCTCTGGCAGCTCATTTCATACATGCACCACCCTCTGCATGAAAACATTGCCCCTTATCTCCCATTTAAATCTTTTCCCTCTCACACTAAATCTACACCCTCTGGTTTTGGACTCCCCTGCCTTTTGGGAAAAGATCTTGTCTTTATATCCCATCCATGCCCCCCATGGTTTTATAAACCTCTATAAAGTAACACCTCAGCCTCCAACGCTCCAGGGAAAATAGCCCCAGTCTATTTAGCTTCTCCCTATGCCTCAAACCCTCAATGTTGGCAACATCTTTGTAAATCTTTTCTGAACCATTTCAAGTTTCACAACATCATTCCTATCGCAGGAAGACCAGGATTGAGTGCAGTATTCCAAAAACGGTCCAGCCAATGTTCTGTACAGCTGCAATCTTGTCTTCCAAATCTTATACTCAATGCACTGAACAATGCAGGCAAGCATACCAAACACCTTCTTCATCACCCTGTCAACCTGCGGGTTTGCCCCTTTATACCCACTGGTTCCAGTTTTGCTAGAGCTACTTGATGCCACACTTGGTTGAATGCAGTCTTAATGTCAAAGGCTGTCACTCTCACCTCCCCTCTGGAATTCAGCCCTTTTGTCCATGATTGAACCCAAAGCTGTAATGAGGGCAGGAGCTGAGTGGCCCTGACAGAATCTAAACTGGGTGTCACTGTATAGGTTATTACTGGGCAGTGCTGCTTGATAGTACTGTTGATGACACAATCCATCACTTTACCGATGATTGACTG
This sequence comes from Chiloscyllium plagiosum, assembly GCF_004010195.1. Taxonomy (NCBI): domain Eukaryota; kingdom Metazoa; phylum Chordata; class Chondrichthyes; order Orectolobiformes; family Hemiscylliidae; genus Chiloscyllium; species Chiloscyllium plagiosum. The sequence goes on from NC_057742.1 coordinate 8,921,296, forward strand.
TAGACTGATGGGGCAGCAGTTGGCTGGGTTGCATTTGTCCTGCTTTTTTTTAAGCACAGGACATACCTGAGTAATTTTCCATGTAGTCAGTTAGATGCCAGCTTGGCTAGAGGAGTGGCACATTCTGGAACACAAGTTTTCAGTAATATAGAATTTGGAAACGTACAGCACAGGAACAGGCCTTTTGGCCCACGAAGTTGAGCTGAGGATTATTCCTAATCTAAAATAAAATAACCTAACCTACGCACCCCTCAATTCACTGCTGTCCATGTGCATGTCCAGCAATCAGTTAAATGTCCCTAATGACTCTGTTTCCACCACGACCACTGACAACGCATTCCATGCATTCACAACTCTCTGCATAATATTGCCAGAATATTGCCAGGACTCATAGCCTTTGCAGTATCCAGTGTCTCCAACAGTTTTTTGATATCATGTGGAGTGAACTGACTGGGCTGAAGACTGTTATCTGAAACCCTGGGACCACTGGAGGAGGCCGACATGGATCATCCTCTCAGCACTTCTGGCTGAAGTTTGCTGCGAATGTTTCAGCATTATCTTTTACACTGATGCTCTGGATTCTTCCATCATTGAGAAATGGGATCTTTGTGGAGCCTCCTCCTCCAGTGAATTGTTTAATTGTCCACCACCATTCATGACTAGATGTGGCAGGACTGCAGAGCTTAGGTCTGATTCATTGATTGCGGGATCAACTAGCTCTGTGTACCACTTGCGGATTATGCTGTTTGGCATGCAAGTAGTCCTATTTGGTAGCTTCACCAGGCTGACACCTCATCTTCAAGTGTGCCTGGTGCTGCTCCAAGTATGCCTTCCTGCACTCTCCATTGAACCAGGGTTGATCCCCTGGCTTAATGGTAATATTTGAGTCAGAGAGATGCCAGACCATGAGGTTGCAGATTGTTTTGGATGACAATTCTGCTGCTGTTGATGGCCCACAGCACCTCATGGATGCCCAGTCTTGATTTGCTAGGTCCATTCAAAGTCTGAAAAATGTGGTGCTGGAAAAGCACAGCAGTTCAGACAGCGTCCGAAGAGCAGGACAATCAACGTTTTGGGCATAAGCACTTCATCAGGAATGGAGGGAAGGGGAGGTGTTGGGGGCTCAGCTATAAGTAGGAGGGTGTAGGTGGGACAAGGTAGCTGGGAAGGCAATAGGTTTTTTTTAGATTAGACTCTCTACATGTGGAGGTAAAAAGGGCTTTTGCCCGAAACGTCGATTTTGCCTGTCCTCGGATGCTGCCTGAATTGCTGTGCTCTTCCAGCACCACTGATCCAGAATCTCTACATGTGGAAACAGGCCCATCGGCCCAACAAGTCCACACCGGCCCTCTGAAGAAAAATCCACCCAGACCCATTCCTCTATCCTATATTTACTCCTGACTAATGCAGCTAACACTGTGGGCAATTTAGCATGGCCAATTCACCTGATCTGCACATCTTTGGATTGTGAGGGGAAACCGGAGCACCAGAGGAAACCCACACAGACACAGGGAGAATGTGCAAACTCCACACAGACAGGTGGGAATCAAACCCAAGACCCTGGTGCTGTGAGGCAGCAGTGCTAACCACTGAGCCACCATGCTGTGATGCTGGTGGGGGCTGATGGTGATAGGTCGGAGGGGAGGGTGGAGCTGATAGATGGAAAGGAAGATGGACAGGCAAGGACAGTTCAAGAGGGCAGTGCCAAGTTGGAGGGTTGGATCAGGGATGAGGTGGGGGAAGAGGAGATGAGGAAACTAGTGAAATCGATGTTGATGCGTATGGTTAAAGGGTCCCAGTGCGGAAAATGAGGCGTTCCTCCTTCAGGCATCAAATGGCTAGGATTTAGCGATGGAGGAGGCCCAGCACTTGCATGTCCTTGGTGGAGTGGGGGGGGGGAGTTGAAGTGGTCAACCACAGGGCGGTGGGATTGTTTGGTGTGTGTTGTGTCCCAGAGATGTTCCCTGAAACATTCTGCAAGTTGATGTTCTGTTCATCAACTTCACTAATACCTTCCACCCTGACCTCACATTCACCTGGACCACCTTGGACAGCTCCCTCCCCTTCCTGGATCTTTCTATCTCCATTTCTGGTGACCAACTCAACAAGGACATTGACTTCAAATTCACTGACTCCCACAGCTACCGAACTATACCTCCTTCCACCACCCTTCCTGTAAAAAACAAAATCCCTTACTCCCAATTCCTCTGTCTCCACTGCATCTGCTCCCTGTTCATCCCAGATGGCCTCCTATTTCAAGAACTGCAATGTTCCCTTTCATGTGGTCAACAATGCTCTCCTCCACTTTCTGCACCTTCGCTCTCGAACCCCACCCCTCCAACCGCAACGAGGACAGAACCTCTCACCTTCCACCCCACTAATCTCTGGATATAAAGCATTATCCTCCGCCATTTCTGCCACCACCAGAGATATATTTCCCTCCCCATCCCTATCGGCATTCCACAGGACCATTCCCACCATGACTCCCTTGTTACGTGCTTCCCCCCCACCAACCCACCCTCCACAACAGCACCTACCCCTGCCACTGCAAGAGATGTACAATTTGTGCCCACACCTCTCCCCTCACCTCTGTCCAAAGCCCCAAAGGATCCTTCACATTCAGCAGAGACTATCCTACATCTCCAGACATGTCATCTATTGTGTCCGTTGCTCTCAATGTGGTGTCCTCTACATTGGGGAGACAGGACATCAACTCGCTGAATGTTTCAGGGATCATCTCCAGGGCACACGCACACCAAACAACCTCACCGCCCTGTGGCAGAACACTTCAACTCCCCTCCCACTGTGCCAAATTCATGCAATTCCTAGCCACCCAACACCTGGAGGAAGAACGCCTCATCTTCCACCTAAGGACCATCCAACCACATGCATCAACAGCGATTTCACCAGTTACCTCAACTCCCCTCCCCCCACTTCATCCCAGACCCAACCCTCCAACTCGGCACTGACCTCTTGAAGTGTCCTACTTGTCCAACTTCCTTTCCACCTATCCATTCCACCCTCCTCTCTGACCTATCACCATCAGCCCCCCACCAGCATCTACCTCTTGCCTTCCCAGCTACCATACCCCCAGCCCCAACCCCACCCTCACCCTCCTATTTATCTCTCGGCCCCCATACCACACCCTGCCAACATTCATGATGAAGAGTTGATGCTTGAAACATTGACTCTCCTGCTCCTCAGATGCCGCCTGACAGGTTCTCAGGGGAACGTAGCACAAACAGTTAAGTTTCTGGTATTGAGACTGGCTCTAATGCAACGAGGGGTACGTCGGCTTCCAAGAGATCAATTGTGTTAGGGGATTCTGTAGTCCGGCTTCCAAGAGATCAATTGTGTTAGGGGATTCTGTAGTCCGACGCTTCTGTGGCCAGCAGAGAAAAAGCTAAATGGTGTGTTGTTTCCCTGGTGCCAGGATCAAGGATGTCTCCGAGAGGGTGCAGAATGTTCTCACAGGGGAGCGGGACCAGCAGGAGGTCATTGTACACATTGGAACCAACGACATTGGAAGGGAAAAGGTTGAGACTCTGAAGGAAGATTACAGAGAGTTAGGTAGAAATTTAAAAAGGAGGTCCTCAAGGGTAGTAATATCTGGATTACTCCCAGTGCTACGAGCTAGTGAGGGCAGGAAAAGGAGGATAGAGCAGATGAATGCATGGCTGAGGAGCTGGTGTATGGGAGAAGGATTCACATTTTTGGATCATTGGAATCACTTTTGGGGAAGAAGTGACCTGTACAAGAAGGACGGATTGCACCTTAATTGGAAGGGGACTAATATACTGGCAGGGAAATTTGCTAGAACTGCTTGGGAGGATTTAAACTAGTAAGGTGACGGGGTGGGACCCAGGGAGATAGTGAGGAAAGAGATCGATCTGAGACTGGTACAACTGAGAACAGAAGTGAGTCAAACAGTCAGGACAGGCAGGGACAAGGTAGGACTAATAAATTAAATTGCATTTATTTCAATGCAAGGGGCCTAACAGGGAAGGCAGATGAACTCAGGGCATGGTTAGGAACATGGGACTGGGATATCATAGCAATTACAGAAACATGGCTCAGGGATGGGCAGGACTGGAAGCTTAATGTTCCAGGATACAAATGCTACAGGAAGGATAGAAACGGAGGTAAGAGGGGAGGAGGAGTGGCCTTTTTGATAAGGGATAGCATTACAGCTGTCAGCATTACAGCTGTGCTGAGGGAGGATATACCCAGAAATACATCCAGGGAAGTTATTTGGGGGGAACTGAGAAATAAGAAGGGGATGATCACCTTA
>NC_057742.1:8927674-8932178 GCF_004010195.1 Chiloscyllium plagiosum
GATGTTGCCAGGGTTGGAGGATCTGAGCTACAGGGAGAGGCTGAACAGGCTGGGACTGTTTTCCCTGGAGCATCGGAGGCTGAGAGGTGACCTTATAGAGGTTTACAAAATTATGAGGGGCATGGATAGGATAAATAGGCAAAGTCTTTTCCCTTGGGTCGGGGGTTCCAGAACTAGAGGGCATAGTTTTAGGGTGAGAGTGGAACAATATAAAAGAAACCTAAGAGGAAACATTTTCATGCAGAGGGTGCTATGTGTATGGAATGAGCTGCCAGAGGATGTGGTGGAGGCTGGTACAATTGCAACATTTAAGAGGCATTTGAATGAGTATATGAATAGGAAGGGTTTGGAGAGATATGGGCCGGGTGCTGGCAGGTGGGACTAGATTGGGTCGGGATATCTGGTCGGCATGGATAGGTTGGACTGAAGGATCTGTTTCCATGCTGTACATCGCTATGATTCTATGACTCTATAACTGAATAGCTTGCGAGGCTATTTCAGAGGGCAATTGAGAGTCAACCACATTGTTGTGGTCTGGAGTCACATGTAGGTGACAATGGCAGATTTCCTTCCCTCAAGGTCATTAATGAACCAGATGGGCTTTTCCAACGAATGCACAAAGATGACATCAGTATATTTTAGGTCTAGAATTTTTTAGTTGAATTCAAATTCCACTTTTTGCCAGGGCAGGATATGAACCTGGGTACCCAGGAACATTATCTTAGTTCCTGGATTAATAATCCAGTGATAATAGCACTGGGCCATCACCTGCCCCTGCTCTAAAAGGCAAGGAAAGACAGAAGTATCATGAATCTGTAAGTTCTGAATGAGGCAACAATGCCCAGAAAGGCAAGGCAAGGTAAGGTAGAGATGCAATGAGCATACAATTAGGCACAAAGTAATGGAGCACTGAGAAAGCAAGCAAAGAGGTGCACACTGCTCTGAAGTATGAGATGGGTATCTATCCCTCTGTGGAAGGTGGTCTGCCAGCAGAAGGACAAGAAAGATGTCAATGTGTCAAAGTGCAATATTAAATTGGCAAGCCTTATCATGTGTGAGTTGGTGATGTTGTGTGGCTGGTACCCAATGCCAATCTGTGTGGATGGGGGAGGAGGTGTGGTGGAACACCCTGAACTGTTTAGGGACTGCTGGCCAAGGAGGAGGCTCAGTCCAGCAAGTAGCAACTTTGAGATGCCAGGAAATCATTTCAAATTTCATATCAGAATTTGATGCAGGCCTAGTTTCACCCCACTGCCTGGGAAAGTAAAGAAGTGTATATAAATGAGGCATGATAATGAGACGGCAGTGCGTGAAAATTGGCGTCTTGCTACTCAGTAGCAGAATTCGCATCTTGCCAATAAAACTTTGCATGAAAAACTGGACTGTTTAATTTTGATGTTGCAAATCTCATTTTTTCCAATCTTGTCATTATTTTGCCAAATGACTCGCCATTGCCCAGGGCTGGGAAGATTCGATTAATGACTTAAACATCATGATAACGTGCTAAATGCTAATTGATTCTTGCTGCTTGTCAAACCCAACTCCCGACCTCGAGAAATTCTGGATTGCGGGTAATTGGTTTTCAATGCGACTTCTGTGGTACAGCAGGTGAGGGCTAGTTCCAGGAATTTTGAAACATGTGTCAGTGCTAATCAATAAACTGAAACCAGTTATTCATTTACTGCAAGTACAGAAGCAAGCCATTCAGCACTTTGTTCTTGTGAAGATCCTTTGAAAGGTCTATCCAATGGTTCTCCTTCCCTGTAATTTTGAGATGTTTTCCTTTAAAGTCCAGATCCAATTCCCTTTTGAAAGCTCCCACTGAATCAACTCCTACTACCCCGACAGACAGTGCATTCCAGCCGCAACGACGGTGTACGGAAAAAAAAATTAGCTTCCCTCTGGTTCTTTAAGTAATTATCCTAAAATTATTTTAGCCGTTCCTTCAGCTCCACACAAATTCTTGTGCGTTGTCTCAAGGAAGGGCAACATTTCGAAAACGTCTCAACTGCAAAAAGCTTTCATAACCTGCGCTCTTTGAAAAGCAGACCATAATTTTCAGTGAATTTCGAGCACTTTTTTCTTGTATATAGGTTGGGTGTGTCTGCGCAATCGTCTTCAAACGTAAGCAAACAGCTTTGATAATTGTGAAACCCGGTTTGTGTGTGTCGCTTTGCAAGAGAGAAGAAATAGAAGGAATCCTTGCCTGTTTAAAATACATGTGAACACGCCCATAAACAAGCGAACACACAGCACAGTCTGGCGTCAAACAGCCGAGTCTGCAGACACTAATGACGGTGCATTTGAACAACAGCTTCTCAGTGCTATGAATCAAAAGAGGCAAGGCGGAGGTTTATGAGGAAGTGTCTCAACTGCTGCAGGTGTTCTTTCCATATCAAAGGTAAACGAACAGGAAGCTCCTGGTCTCAAGATGAAAGCTTTCAGCTTGTTAGAAGCAATCCAGCCCAGGCTGTCTGAACCACAAAATTCAGCCTGCGCCAGCTGGGATCACTTCGAATATCTTCCACCCTGCCCATTACAAAAAACAAAATCTTTGTCTCTGTAATACCACCCCTACAAAAATGCTCCTCACAAGCACAGAGGGAAAGCGAGTTGGAGGTAGGGGAGAAATGGAGAGAAATAGGAGCAAGATGCACACATTATATCATAAACTACAACAAAGAACTGTGGGTGCTGGAGATCTGAAACAATAAAAAAACAAAATTGCTGGCGAAACTCTGTCATCTGTGAGGAGAAAGCAGAGTTAGTGTTTTGGGTCCAGCGACTCTTTCATCAGGCCTGCAGAGTTTCACCAGCACCCTTGTGCTAGTCTTTCACTTCACTGCCAGTGCACTATAAACAAGGAAATAGTCCATCTTCATTGCCTCAACATATTTTCACCTTGAATGTATTTAATTGTTTCATAACCTTTTGAACATTGCTTTAATTTAAACTTGCTGTCAAAGATTAATATATTGTAACACTGTGAGCAACTTGAGATTTTACATGGAAGAATAATGACCTCAATTCAGTCCCCTTTTTCTAAATTCACAAAGCTGACTGCTTCATATTTATTGTGTTTCATTTAATTCACATTAACAGATCTTAGGTTGTTATTCATATAATGTTTCTACCAACATGAGTGCTCTTTCATGTCACAACTTATTATTCAGTTGTGGTACTGGTGTGTGGGTGTGTGTGTAACTAAGACTGTCCCTTTAAGGGCACAAACTCTATTAGCTGTAAGTTTGTGATCACAGGGTTAGTTAGAGTTTACTGGTTGATGAGGAACACTTCCATTTAGCAGGTGATTCCCAGCTGCAAATTTCTACCTCCAGGTCAGAAGACATTAGCATAAAATGAATGCCTTTATTGTTTGTATATTTTTAGAGAATTTTGTGAAGTTTGATGGAGTGAACCATTTAAATAGCTTAGTACTTTATTGGATTTTTATTATTCTTAAAAACAATGGAAGTAGTTCAATGGTAATGGGACTGATGAGAAACATGATAGTAAGATTATATAATAATGGCCTTCTTTCAGAATTTCCTTGGTTTCATACATCCAGAATGTTTGGAGCTATCAGAATTAAGTGAAATCAATCTAATTTTAAAAATCTGTTAAGTACAAATTTTAACCCAACTTTTTGCTGTGATGAACTTATGTTTTACTAAAACCTTAAATACAGTAAGTGATGAGCACATTTGTTGTAGAGTCATAGAGATGTACAGCATGGAAACAGACCCTTCGGTCCAACCTGTCCACGCTGACCAGATATGCCAACCCAATCCAGTCCCACCTGCCAGCACCCAGCCCATATCCCTCCAAACCCTTCCTATTCATACACCCATCCAGATGCTTCTTAAATGTTGTAATTGTACCAGCCTCCACCACATCCTCTGGCAGCTCATTCCATACATGTACCACCCTCTGGGTGAAAAAGTTGCCCCTTAGGTCTCTTTTATATCGTTCCCCTTTCACTCTAAACCTATGGCCTCTACTTCTGGAGTCCCCGACCCCAGGGAAAAGACTTTGCTTATTTATCCTATCCATGCCCCTCATAATTTTGTAAACCTCAGCTTCCGACGCTCCAGGGAAAACAGCCCCAGCCTGTTCAGCCTCTCCCTGTAGCTCAGATCCTCCAACCCTGGCAACATCCTTGTAAATCTTTTCTGAACCGATTCAAGTCTCACAACATCTTTCCGATAGGAAGGAAACCAGAATTGCACGTAATATTCCAACACTGGCCTAACCAATGTCCTGTACAGCCACAACATGACCTCCCGACTCCTGTACTCAATACTCTGACCAATAAAGGAAAGCATACCAAACGCTTTCTTCACTATCCTATCTACCTGTGACTCCACTTTCAAGGAGCTATGAACCTGCACTCCAAGGTCTCTTTGTTCAGTAACACTCCCTAGGATCTTACCATTAAGTGTATAAGTCCTGCTAAGATTTGCTTTCCCAAAATGCAGCACCTCGCATTTATCTGAATTAAACT
>NC_057742.1:8932313-8942552 GCF_004010195.1 Chiloscyllium plagiosum
TCCATGTAGATCACATCTACTGCTCTGCCCTCATCAATCATCTTTGTTACTTCTTCAAAAACCTCAATCAAGTTTGTGAGACATGATTTTCCACGCACAAAGCCATGTTGACTATCCCGAATCAGTCCTTGCCTTTCCAAATACATGTACATCCTGTCCCTCAGGATTCCCTCCAACAACTTGCCCACCACCGAGGTCAGGCTCACTGGTCTTTAGTTCCCTGGCTTGTCTTTACTGCTCTTCTTAAACAGTGGCACCACGGTTGCCGACCCCCAGTCTTCTGGCGCCTCACCTGTGACTATCAATGATACAAGTATCTCAGCAAGAGGCCCAGCAATCATTTCTCTAGATTCCCACAGAGTTCTCGGGTATACCTGATCAGGTCCTGGGGATTTATCCACCTTTAACCATTTCATGACATCCAGCACTTCCACTTCTATAATCTGGGCATTTTGCAAGATGTCACCATCTATTTCCCTACAGTCGATATCTTCCATATCCTTTTCCACAGTAAATACTGATGCAAAATATTCATTTAGTATCTCCCCCATTTTCTGTGGCTCCACACAAAGGCCGCCTTGCTGATCTTTGAGGGGCCCTATTCTCTCCCTAGTTACCCTTTTGTCCTTAATATGTTTGTAAAACCCCTTTGGATTCTCCTTAATTCTATTTGCCAAAGCTAGCACATGTCCCCGTTTTGTCCTCCTGATTATATAAAAGACAGAGTTTCTAAATCTCCAATTTATAAGATTTCAAGTATAAGAACTGTATTAGGTGTGCTTTTAACCTGGCCAATGTTATGTCACTGTTTCTCGATTGTAACGTCTATTCACCACACTCTCCTGTTGATATTTGTTGGTGTGCCAGGCATCAATGCGAAACATAGTTTGTTGATTAGCATATTGAGGTTGCAGTTATTGCTCCTTGTGTCATGGCATGGAAACAAACCCTTCAGTCCAACTCGTCCGTGCTGACCAGATATTCTACATTAATTGAGTCCCATTTGCAAGCATGTGGCCACTGTGTTCCAACCTGAAATGTCGACTCCCCTCCTCCTCTAATGCTGACTGACCTGCTGTGCTTTCTCTAGCTCTATTCTTTATCCACCCATATTCATATACCCGCCTAGATGTATTTTTAATATTGTAATTGTACCAGCATCCTCCACCTCCTCTGGCACCTCATTCCATGCATGCACCACCCTCTGCTTGGAAAGGTTGCCCCTTCGGTCCCTTTTAAACTTTTCCCCTCTCACCTTAAATCTATGCCGTCTAGTTTTGGACTCCCCCCGCCAACCTGGGGAAAAGACCTTGACTATTCATGTTTTCCATACCCCTCATGGTTTTATAAACCTCAGCCTCCGACGTTCCAGGAAAAACAGTCCCAACCTATTCAGCCTCTTGCTATAGCTCAAACCCTGGAACCCTGCCAATATCCTTGTAAATCTTTTCTGAGCTCTTTCAAGTTTCACAACATCCTTCCAATAGAAGGGAGACCAGAATTGGTGCAAATTTTTAGCACCTCGTGTCTATGACAAATGATTCTCTACAGATTGGGTCATTAATCTTTGTTTGCAGGAAGATGACCTGACTGCCAATGTCAAGGACACAGTTGCTGAAAAATGGACTTGTTGCCAAGGGACATTATTTACAAGGTCACCCAGAGGAAATTGTGGCAATTGTTCAAAGCATTGGAGAGTACAAGACTTTGGGAGAGACCATAACTGTGGGATTAGTTTTGCACTATTCTAGCAAAGAACTTGCATGAACGTAATCTAGTGAGACAGCTGCTAATGAGAACTAGAATACAGTAGGTGGTTAGAACAGATGAATGTGCACCTGAAGGGTTAGTGCATGACAGAGGGATTCCTGGATCACCATGTCAATTTTTGGGGAAGATGGGACTTGTACAAATCCATGGGGTTGCACCTGAGCCAAAATGGAGTCAACATCCTTGGGTTTTATTCTAATTTGGCAGGGGATGAGATCTAGAGTGGAGATACAAAAGGGATATTGCACGGGCAAATATAGAAGGAAAAGTCAGTTCGAAGGCAGAGCATATAGCAGAGGGGGTTGGGCACAACGGAGTATAGTGAGAATGGAGGTACTTATTTTAATGCAAAGAGTCTTGCAAGTAAAGCAGATGAATTCAGGATGCTGAATAATCCATGGGGATGTGGTACCATTGCTATTACAGAGACATGGTTGAGGTAAGGACAGGACTAGTAACTCAATATTCGAGGGTATATAATCTTCATGATAAGGAGGAGTGTAAAAGAGAAAGTTGTGTTGTAATATTTATCAAGGAGTTAGTTCCTACAATAAGAAGGGATGATGTCTTGGATGGCTCCTTCATTGAAGCTATGTGGGTAGACCTTAAAAACAGAAAAAAAGTCATTGCATTGCTGGGAGAGTACCACAGATTAGATTAGATTTGATTACTTTACAGTGTGGAAACAGGCCCTTCGGCCCAACAAGTCCACACCGACCCGCCGAAGCGCAACCCACCCATACCCCTACATTTACCCCTTTACCTAACACTACAATTTAGCATGGCCAATTCACCTAACCTGCACATCTTTGGACTGTGGGAGGAAACCGGAGCACCCGGAGGAAACCCACGCAGACACGGGGAGAATGTGCAAACTCCACACAGTCAGTCGCCTGAGGCGGGAATTGAACCCGGGTCTCTGGCACTGTGAGGCAGCAGTGCTAACCACTATGCCACCGTGCCGCCCACCTGTCCCAACAGTCTGTGGGAGAGAGAGAGAAAAGCAGGTAAGTGTGCAAATTTCAGACAAGTTTCAAAATATAAAGTAATAATAGGGGATTTCATTTTTCACCAGTACTAGCTGGGATAGCAAAAGTGTGAAATACTTCAAAAGGACAAAATTCTTAAAAAAAAATCCGGGGAGCTTTTAAAGCCTATATGTAGAAAGTCCTATAGGAGAGAGATGGTGTTGGACATAATTATAGAGAACTCAGTAAGTTCTATGGTAGTTATGGAAAAGGATAAAGATGTGCCATAGATCAAGGTTGTAAATTAGACAAAAGATGATTTTAATACATTTTAAGTAGGACTTGGAGCACCTACTTGTAAGAAAATCAACATCAGAGCAGCAGTAATCTTTCAAAGAGGAAGTAGAGGGCAGGGCCAACATGTTTTCCTAAAGGTGATGGTGAGACCAACAAGTCCAAAAAAAATGGATGGTGTGGAATGTACAGAATCAGATAAGTCAAAGAAATTGTTAAATTATGATAAGATTCCAAGGGCTTAAAATAACTAAGTTCTAAAGGCATGCAGAAAGTGCATGAAATTAGGAATGTGAAGAAGGGGCATGAGAAAACATGGGTGGCTAAAATAAAGGAAAATCTAAAGACATTTTGTAAGTATATTAAGGGCAAGAGGATAAGAAGGGAAAGAGTAGGGACCAAAATTGCAAGCTGTGTGTAGAACTGTAAGATATAGGTGAGGTTTAAGTGAATACTTTGCATCTGTATTCACTAGAGAGAAGGATAATGTAAGCATTGAAATTAGGGAGGAGGTTTTAGCACACTTAAAATTAGAAAAATCTCAATTGCAGATCAGATGCATTCCAGGCTGCTGTGGGAGGCAAGGGAGGAGATTGCAAGGGTTTTGACATTAATTTTCAAATCCTCTCTGGCCACAGTGGAGATGCCGAAGGACCCGAGGAAAGCTAAGAGTAGCTTTATTCAAGAATGGTGATGTGGATAAACACAGGGAACTATAGGCCAGAGAATAATTTGGCGAAAAATTCTGACAAGTTTGATTGAGTTTTTTGAGGAGGTGACTGGATGTGTAGATGACGGTGTTATAATTGATGTCACCTGCATGGACTTCAGTAAGGCTTTTGAATGTGTCACATGGCAGATTGACTTAGAAAGTAACAGCCCATGGAATTCAGCAAAACTTACCAAACTGAATCAACAATTGGCTAGTTGTGAGGCAGAAGATTATGTCAAAAGTTTTTGTGATTGAAAGCTGTGATGTACTGCAATTTTTGCTGCTGGATCTTTTACAGTTTGTATTGTTTATTAAGGAAAGACTTAGACTTCAAGACAATATAGATGGGCTAGTCAGATGGACAGAACAATGGCAAATGGAATTTAATTCTAAAAAGTGTGAGGTGATGCATTTTGAGAGGCCTAATAAGGCAAGGGAGTACGCAACAAATGATAGGATGTTCGAAGAACAGAGGATCATTGGAATCTTGATGTGCATGTCTGCATATCTTTGTAGGCAGCAGGGTGGGTGGATAATGTGATAAGAAGGCATATGGGATGCTGGTCTTTTGTAGTCAAGGCATTCAATACATGAGCTGGGCGCTTTTGATGGAACTGTGTAATATATTAGTTATTGTCCTGGTGGCCACATTACAAGCAATGTGTGACTGCTTTAGAAAGGGTGCAGAGGAGATTCCCCAGGAGATTGCCTGAACTGGAATGTTTCAGCTCCGAAGAGAACCAAGATAGGTTGGTGTTGTTTTCCTTAGATCAGAGAAGACTGAGGAGGAACCCATTTGAAGTATACAGAATTATGAGGGGCATCGATAGAGTGGATAGTAAGAAATGTTAGCCCTTAAAATGATCAATGACTAAGAGGTGTGAATTTAGTCACACCTCTTACAACATTACAACATTTGAGAAATATCTCAATATACACTTGGAATGTCTAAGCATGAAAAACCATTGGCCAAGAGCTGGAAAATGACAGTAGAGTAGATAGATGCTTGATGACTGTTCTGTACATGATGGGCTGAAGGGCATCTTTCCATGCTGTAAGACTTCATAACTCCTAAAGGCATAGTTATAGAAATGTACAACACGGAAATATACCCCTTGGTCCAACTCATCCATGCCGACCAGATATCCTAAATTAATCTAGTCCCATTTACCAACATTTAACCCACATCCCTCTAAACCCTTCCTATTCATGTACCCATCAGATGCCTTTTAAATGTTGTAGTTGTTGCAGCCTACACCATTTCCTCTGGCAGCTCATTCCGTACACGTACCACCCTCTGTGTGAAAAGGTTGCTCTTTAGTTCCCTTTTAAATCTTTCCCCTCACACCTTAAACCTATGCTGTCTAGTTCTGGACTCCCCCACTGTGGTGAAAAGACTTTTACTATTCACCCTAACCATGCCCCTCATGATTGTATGGCAATCAGCTGAATGACCTTTCTTTGCCATATTTCCTCTCATATAAAGGTACCTTCCAATATCAAAGGCAGGTCCTCATCTCAAAGCCTTCTCTGTGACTCTCCACTCTGTGTCAATCTTTCAATTTCACTCTCCTTTCAGTTTTCAAGCCATCCAATATTGCTGTTTACTTGTTTCCTTTTCCTTTTACTCCTTGAAATCTTCCCTTGTAACCCCTCTGACTAATTTGTTTATTGCTCAGCCTTTCTGTCTTTTCCTGTTTGTATTGAGCAGAGTTATTTGCTTCTTCATTCTCCTCAACACTCCATCATTTGCTGCTTTTCTTTCATGTCCAGCAGATCTTTCCCATTGTCAGCCAAACCCTCATTTCTAAGCTGTTTACCATGTTGCTCTTCTCCTTCAATGGGCTATGTTAAAAACACTTATCCTCATCGCTGTTCAGCTTCTTTTGCCAATCATCTTAAATTGGGTTGCTCACTCCTGTGTGAGTGGAAACAGTTCCTCCCTGTTTACTATCTCAAAACCACTCACAATTTTGAACTAAATCTCTGCTTAACTTCCTTCATTCTAGGAGAACAACCCCAGCTTCTCTACTCTCTCTACATAATCATAGGCAACATATTTTCAATGCTTTTGAAGGATATCTATATAGCATAATTACTGCATATTTGTTCAATTCATCATTCTTGAATTCAGTATTGGTCTCTGGCACGTTCAACAGGGACAATGGAATCCTGGTTTCATAATCTCTAGCTTCGCAGTACCAGAAAAGTATTTGTGGTTTAGATTCCAATTAAGTTCATTCCTGTTCTTTTCCATAACTTTGATGCAGTTACCAATGGCAGAGGAGGACTACTGTCAAGTAAGAGTTTGTGTAAATGAGAGGTCAAAGATATTCTCTGAGTAAACTCAGCAGGAGGTTCTTCAATCCCTCAAGGATGGATATGCATTTTGAGGCACCACAAGCCACGTAGCACTGAAGTGGGAGTATGCCTTGGAAAACAAGTATAAATTACTTCAGTTGTGTACTGTTCTGTGTGTTTAAATTCTGATACAATATATTCCTAACATATGCATTGATAAATATCCCGCAATATAGTATCATTTCTTTGAAGCCTCTTCATTCAAAAGGGAAATCAAACATTTTCTAAACACAAGGTTATCCTATCTCTTCAATTTTCTCATAGTCTACATTACAACCCTCAGTTACATACTTGGGTTTTGCCATTCAAAAAAGGTAATGCTAAAATGTAAGTATCGTTTTTTTTATTAAGGATATTTATGGATATTTTAGTGTCATTTAAATTATTGCAAGGTTCAGAATGATTTTAGTTTGATATTGTCCTTTCTGCCGGTGCTGCATACTTCTAATAGACTTAAACATTTGACTACACCCACAATGAATTTCAAAGCCATCAATGTTATCGGCCATTTGCTTTTGTGAACTTGAACAATCTTTACAAAAAATAATCCAGATTTTGCTGTTTACTTAAATAGGACAATAAGTGGACAAGGAAGAGAAAAATTGAAGGATTTACTGATAGCGTGGGATGAGGTAAATTGGGAGGAGCAGATATACTGACCTCAGCTGATTGGGCTGAATGATTGGTTTCTGTATTGTAATTTCTATGTATCTCTACATTCAGTAACAGCAACTTCATTGTGGAGACATTGTAACTGTTACAGAAGCCTTGTTGGCAAATGCCATGTTATTCTGTGGCAATATCCAATAGCAAGATGATTCACCAAGGGTTTAGTCAGAATCCCTAGCTATGAAGACACAGATTCTTGTTGAAGTACCATTGTGTTGGAGTGGGAATGTTTAAAGTGTTTGAAACCATACCAGATTATCAGTATATATAATAAAAATGATCAGCTCCTCAGTTGTGGGAGTAGCAGATTATCTTAGAATCATTTGACATTTTTTTTTCATTGTTGTACCATGTTTTGGTGATGATGAAAGAGACAGAGTGAGGTTGGAACCACAAAGTACTAAAGAGTGCATGACTCAAAAGTCACTGACTATGAAAGTATACATTACTGCCTGGGACTGATTAGTGACTTGGGATTTTTAAAAATGTAACTTATCCTTCTGAATCAGCAGTTTCTTCATTTGAACAATCTGCTAGTTTGAATCGTAATAATACAATTAAAATACTTTTTGATAAATTCTTTAATACAGACTATTGGATAGTTTGAAAGTTTTTCAGTAAAATTGCTGACCTTCAGTTAACAAGAGTATCTGGGACCTGTAAAATTCATCTTAGTAGTAGAAAGTCACAGAATGATGCAGTTAATATTCAGTATGTCGTTGTTGCTTGTAACATCTATAAGCCATATGCTGATACTATCTGAACCTCTGTGAGTCATGCCTCAAAAATAGCTCTCTTACCTATAAGAATAGGAAGGAGATTGGGTTCAAACCCCACTCTATGACTTGTATATGTAATCTAAGTGACACTTCACAATATTAATGCATTGTTGTTAATATTGTGTTTCTGATGTAATATTAAACTGTTGGCCTTTTGGGTCTCAGTCAATATGAGTATTGGAACTTGAAGAAGATCCTGAGGAAATGCAGGAGAGGTATCCTAGCAAACAATTTATCCCTTAGCCAATACCAAAGAGAAGCAGGTTGACTAGCTATGATGGCTTATGGGATCCTTCTGTGTGTAAATTGCCTGGAGTATTCATCTAAAAAAATGTGATTGCACTTTTAAAAATAGTGCATTGGTTTTAAAGTACTTTGAGACATTTTGAAGACATGAAAGTCAGAATGGAAAATATAACTTCCTCCTTCATACAATGTCTCAGTTTTTTCTTAGTCTGTCCTTATAGTTCAGCAATGTAGAAAGTGAATGAGTATTGGAAATGACTGATATTTCCAACAGTAATATAAATGGTCCTATTCAATAGCTGTATTAGCAGTGTATAGAGCTGTATGGATTTGCGCTAACCTCAAAATAAGTTAAACAAAGTAATTGCCATCCATAGGTCAATTAATTACTTAAGAAATGGTAGTCATGGGTTTGGAAGAGGCTGACTAAGGAGCCTTGGTGAATTTCTACAACTCGCCTTGCAAATGATATTGGTACAAAAGTTTGGTGGTTGGTGGAGTTGATGTTTGTGAATGTGGTGCCAATTAAGTGGGCTGCTTTGTCTTGGATAGTGTCACACTTCCTAAGTGTTGTTGGAGTGTTCAGACAGATGGGAGTATTCCATCACACTCCTGACTTGGTGAGGGATAAATATTGGTCTGGTTAGAGGGATGAACTCTCAAGTCTTTCTTTGAATGAGATCTCTCATGTTCTCCTGAGAGGGCAGATGGGGTCTTAGTTTAACATCGTATTCAAAAGGGCAGCATCTCTGACTGCACAAAACATCCTTTAAGTGTATCGAAGAGCTAGTCTAATTAAGGTATCAAATAGAATGTGACAGCTTGGATAGGATAAGGATAAATCACAAAATGCAGAGAATACTTGTTAATGGATTATTTCAGGGAAGAAATTTAAACAAATGAATCCCACAAAGTCAGTTACGATCATATCCTTTGTTTATGTATATGAATATTTTGGACTTGGGCATAGGGACTATAAAATGTAATGTTGAACAGATTTGTTAGGATAATCTATTTTAGATATTTCACAGGTTCTTGGCTGCTAGAAAGTAGAACAGAGCAAATTAAAAACTGGTATTCAAAGGCATTTGTACACCAATTGTAGAAAATTGACATGCAGACATAACAACCAATTAGAAAGTAAAATGTTATTTTAACCTTTGTATCAAAGATGTGCAAGTTAGGTGGTTTGGACATGCTGAATTATCCATAGTGTTCAGGGATGTATAGGATAAGTTCATCAGCCATGGGAAATGTAGGTTTAGAAATGGGTCTGCATGGGTTGATGTGGACTTATTGGGGTGAATGGCCTGTTTCCACACTGTGGGGATTCTAAATTTTTTTTAAAATGATGTTGGTGTACAAGAGTTAGGAAGTTGCTGTAATTGCATTGGGTGTTGCTGAGAATAGACTGGAGTATTGTGAGTGATTTTGGACTTCTTACCTCAGGAAGAATATAACTGCCTCACAGTGAAACAAATGTTCATTAGAATGATTCCTGAGATGTGAGGAAATTAATAGAATGGACCTACAGTTTCAGAGAAGTAATCTCATAAACACATAGAAAATTCCTGGAGGGTTGATGCTGTAACGTGATTTCCCATTGACTGAAGAGTCTAGAACGAAGGTTTGTCATTTCAGTGGTAATGGACCAGATATTTATAGAGTCATAGAGATGTACAGCATGGAAACAGACTCTTCGGACCAACCTGTGCACGCTGACCAGATATCCCAACCCAATCTAGTCCCACCTGCCAGCACCCGGCCCATATCCCTCCAAACCCTTCCTATTCATATACCCATCCAGATGCCTCTTAAATGTTGCAATTGTATGAGCCTCCACCACATCCTCTGGCAGCTCGTTCCATAAACCCTTTGCATCAAAAAGTTGCCCCGTAGGTCTCTTTTATATCTTTCCCCTCTCACCCTAAACCTATGCCCTCTAGTTCTGGACTCACCGACCCCAGGGAAAAGAATTTGCCTATTTATCCTATCCATGCTCCTCATAATTTTGTAAACCTCTATAAGGTCACCCCTCAGCCTCCGACACTCCAGGGAATACAGCCCCAGCCTGTTCAGCCTCTCCCTATAGCTCAAATCCTCCAACCTTGGCAACAACTTTGTAAATCTTTTCTGAATCCTTTTAAGTTTCACACATCTTTCCGATAGGAAGGAGACCAGAACTGCATGCAATATTCCAACACTGGCCTAATCAATGTCCTGTACAGCCGTAACATGACCTTCCAACTTGTGTACTCAATACTCTGACCAATCAAGAAAAGCATACCAAACGCCTTCTTCACTATCCTATCTACCTGTGACTCCACTTTCAAGGAGCTATGTACCTGCACTCCAAGGTCTCTTTGTTCAGCAACACTCCCAAGGACCTTACCATTAAGTGTATAAGTCCTGCTAAGATTTGCTTTCCCAAAATGCAGCA
>NC_057742.1:8942652-9010483 GCF_004010195.1 Chiloscyllium plagiosum
AGCCAGTTCTGTATCCAAATGGCTAGTTCTCCCTATATTCCATGAGATCTAACCTTGCTAATCAGTCTCCCACGGGGAACCTTGTCAAACGCCTTACTGAAGTCCATATAGATCACATTTACTGCTTTGCCCTCATCAATCTTCTTTGTTACTTATTCAAAAAACTCAACCAATTTTGTGAGACATGACTTCCCACGCACAAAGCCATATTGAATATCCCAAATCAGTCCTTGCCTTTCCAAATACATGTACATCCTGTCCCTCAGGATTCCCTCCAACAACTTGCCCACCACTGAGGTCAGGCTCACTGGTCTATAGTTCCCTGGCTTGTCTTTACCGCCCTTCTTAAACAGTGGCACCACGTTTGCCAACCTCCAGTCTTCCAGCATCTCACCTGTGACTATCGATGATACAAACAAATTAGCAAGCGGCCCAGCAATCACTTCTCTAGATTCCCACAGAGTTCTTGGATGCACCTGATCAGGTCCTGGGGATTTATCCACCTTTAACCATTTCAAAACATCCAGCACTTCCTCCTCTGTAATCTGGACATTTTGCAAGATGTCACCATCTATTTCCCTACAGTCTATATCTTCCATATCCTTTTCCACAGTAAATACTGACTGAAATGAGGAGGAATTTCTTCACTCAGAGGGTTATGATATATTTTGAATTCTCCACCTCAGAGGTCTATTTAGTAGTTGAGCATATTCAAGAAAGAATTTGGACACAAACGGAATCAAGGGCTGTAAGGATGTAAAGTAGAATTGATATAGGATTTCTGCAAAGATCTCATCGAATGAGCATGCTTAAGGGGCTGAATTGCCAACTCCTCCCTGATGGCATTGTGGGTTCACCTACACTCTCTGGACTGCAGAAGTTCAAGAGGTAGCTCACCACCACCTTCTCAATGGCAACTCAGCATGGGCAATACATTCTGGCTCAGCCAGTGATGCCACATCCTATGAGTGAATAAAAACAAGTTAAAAAGTTTATCATTAATTTCTTCATTGAACTGCTTGCGATAGTGGCTATCCCGTTTCCTGTGTTACTGAGGTGATTACATTTAAAAGTGCATTTTAAAACTTTAAGTTATCTCAGGAATGTGACTTGAAAGAAGTTCCGGGATTTAAATATTAATGAATCAAAACCTGCAACCCATTCTAAAAGATGAAAGACTTAACAGTAATCTAGGTTTGTTCAATATCTCTCATCAGTCTATGGCACTATGATTTGCGATAAATACTGCGTCCAATGATTCTACTCCACTAGCTACCTGATGAAGGAAAACTTTTGTACTTCCAAATAAACCTGTTGGATTATAACCTGATGCTGTGTGATTTCTAAATTTAAGAGTAGTTCACTGGCCATAAAGTCATATCAATGCAAATAATTATTTTGCATTGATATGACTTTATTTTGTGTTACTTACTTAATATGTTTTTGATTTACTGTTTATAATTTGTACAAGCCGCTTTATTTTCTTTTGTGTTATTAGCAAAGGGTTTATCACCATGTTACCTTTTAAAGCTTTGCTTAAATGTAATCTGTCACCTCATCGAAGGGACCCTACCTTTCTCTGTACCTTTCTTATTCTTCCATTTAGAATATGTCACATCTGAACACTGAAAGTCTGCTGTTCTTTATAGGATTACATGGAAATTGCAGCCATTCAGCCCAACTAGTCTTTATTGATATTCATTTTACATGGGCATCCTTTTACCCTTTTTGACATAAATAGCACATTTTCTTTTGTTCTTATCCTCCTCTTGTTCTCACATCACTTCTTCTTAAATGTTGGGAAAAATAAGACAAAGAACTGCAGAAACTGGAAATTTGAAACAAAGACAGAAATTGCTAGAGAAACTCAACAGTTCTAGCAGCATCTGTGGAGAGAAAGCAGAGTTAATGCTTCCAGTCTAATAGGTCACTGGACTTGAAATGTTAACACTGTTCCTCTGTCCACATTTGAACCTCAACAAAACAGTTGAGACTTGATCCTCGAATTTAAAAAAAACTTTTGCATATCTCTCCAGACTTCCTTTGCATAGACACATTCCAGCAGGAGATGTGTAACGGTCTCTTAGCCCCCTACAGCTGCTTCGAGTGCAGCGAGCGGTGGTACAGAGAGTCTGGGCGTACATGAAGGATTTCACAGGTAGTGCCCTCCTCACCACCACAATGTCTTGGTGCTTGTTGGAAGGTTTTGGTGATGAAGCATTCTGCCAAATGACTTTGACAGTCTCCTCAGGGAAACGTGATAGGATCCATCCTCTCTTTTTCCCTTGGCATTTCAAGGACACGACATGTTGACCACTTCCTGATAAGCTTGAACTCAAAGATGTTTCTCTTTGCAAACTTCTCCATGAAGGGCAGGTGATAGGGAATGGTCCAACTACTTGGAAGGTTCCATAACATCAAGGCAAGCCCCAGCCTTTGCATCACTGGGGGCAGGTAGAACCTTAGTACGTCGTGACACTTGGTGTTTGTGTAGAGGGTATACGCACAACTTAATGCAGCTACATACAAAAGTGGACCTCGTGATGAGGGCAGCATTCACTATGTTCTTCTCTACCCCACCCCACCCCCACCCCCATCCAGAGATTTATAAATGGTATCCCTGTGAACATGGTCCATCTTAGACCTCCAATGGAAGTGGAAGATGGCCCAGGAATAGACCCAGACCTGCACCACTTGCAGCAACTGAGAGAGTGCCTCATAACGAATGGCCAGGTTTTAACCTGCAGTGGAGAGGGCATGGTGCTCCCAAAAGCACAGTT
This sequence comes from Chiloscyllium plagiosum, assembly GCF_004010195.1. Lineage (NCBI taxonomy): Eukaryota > Metazoa > Chordata > Chondrichthyes > Orectolobiformes > Hemiscylliidae > Chiloscyllium > Chiloscyllium plagiosum. Next base: position 8,945,433 of record NC_057742.1, read on the forward strand.
TCTGCCTCATCTTAATGATACACTCCTGCCAAGTTTTTGCACATGCCTCAGTCCCTCCAAACCATATTCCCAGCACCTTCAGACAATCTGTGAAGGACAAAGGATCAGTCAGCCCAGTTCACTAAGAACATGACCCCACTCTTGCCTCGATTTACCTTGGCTCCTGAGGTCAGATGAACTGGTCACAGATATTCATGAGTCAAGATTAGAGTGGTGCTGGAAAAGCACAGCAGGTCAGGCAATGTCCGATGAGCTGTAGAGTCGACGTTTCGGGCAAAAACCCTTAATCAGGAATTCCATTTCCTGACGAAGGGTTTTGCCCAAAACATTGATTTTCCTGCTCCTTGGATGCTGCCTGACCTGCTGTGCTTTTGCAGCATCACTCTAACTCTAATCTCCATCATCTGCAGTACCCCCTTCTGCACAGATGCTCATGAGTCTGTGCACTAACACTCTGGATGCTTATCGCGAGAGGTGGCCACCACATGGTGTAGAGTGCTTTATCTCCCCATCTCGGTCCATTTTAATTTAACCCTCCCCCATCTCGCTCACATTTGATGTTATTGCATTGATTTTAATGTGCATGCAAATTGGAAACATCGTCTGATTTACTTGTGATGGTTAATCAATGTAAAATACCAGATTATGTCATTGAATTGATAATCCAGAGTACCAAATTAATGCTGCGTGATAAAGGATTCAAATCCCACCATGACAGTGTACTAAGCTTTTAGCAGTAGTCTCTGTGGCACAATGGGTTAGCGGTTTGGTTGTTAACTGGACGCTTGGTGGTTTCCAAGCACCCTGGGGCAAAGCCCTTCATACTTTCGGTCCTTTAGTGTCACAGTGGTAGTGGGGAGGTCCAGTTTCAAACCTCATCTGCTTGTAATAACATCTCTGAACAGGTTGATTAGGGAAAAATTGATTAGTTTTAAAAAATGTTATGGTGGAGGGAAAAGGGTTGTGTGTGAAAGTTCTTCCGGATACAAATAAAACCCCAAAATAAATAAAACTACGTTCCTCTCCATCACTGAAGGTTTTGGTGGAATTGTTGCAACTTGATGCTAAAGTTAATGACTGTTTTATGTTCTCACAAATAATTCCAAGACTGCGTTCACGCTTTACATTTGCGACCATTGCCGAGTGTCTTTTTTTTTGCCAAGTTTTTAGGGTCATTTCGTGTATAAAACTGTAATTCGGGTCTAAACACGATTCTGAAGCCAAAGAGGGAGTCGCAACTCGATTCGTTTCAATGTTAGCTCGGCATGGCCCGGGTTACATAGTGGGAACGGGATCAGATGTTGTCTCAGATCATGGGGGAATTGGGGAAGGAGACCGTTGAGATTGGATGTTAACCCTATTCTCAAGGGATCTGCCTTGCTTTTCTCTCATTGTTGCTCAAGGTATAACAGTCAAACATCTGTTAGTATCACCATGCTGGGATTTATATACCGTCTCAAACGCGCGCACACACAAAACACTTTTTTTTCTGACACTTTTTTTCTTTTTTTCACCCCCACACTCCCGCCTAACTGCGGTAGTGCTTATTTTTACCCCAACACCCATGTGCGTCCGCGCAAGTGTGAGACACAGTGAAAGACACAAGGTGCACCAATCTTTATTCAGTTGTTTCTTTCTTTTATATTGTGTAGTGCTATGAAACACAATAGAGCGACCGTCCCACCACCAAAATTACCGTGACTTTTTTGCTATTTTTAACTATTCACCAGCAGTAAAAACGTCCGTGTAGCCAATTCAAACGTTACATGTAAATTTTGTTTTGGGCTGTCCAACCCGTCAAAAGTGAATGGGGATGGGGGGAGGGAGGTATAGCGAGAGAGGGAAGGGGCTATATTAAAATGGACACTGCAGTTCCTTGACAAGCAAACGCTGCAGAAACCACCTGCAGGCGCCGATAATAAGCTTGGAGCAGTGGGTTTGATGTGGTGAATGAACGGAAACTGTGCATACCGTTCTCAGCACAGCATAAAGACAGGTTCATTCGAGAATTGTTGAGATACCCACTCACGTGTACTGAGAAGTCCTGGGTCACAGGTAAGCCCCGAGAGATCAATAGTTCTTGCGTCTTTGCGGGTTTGGGACCACAGGCCGGAACAATGAGATCTGGATTTAGCTAGACTCTTTCGGGAAAGTGTCTTAGCGTTTCCCATCCAGGGAATTACTGCGGGGTGGCTGTGTCAGCAGCTCCCGACCCTGGCACGCAGGAAGTTCACTTGGAGTCATTGTAAAAACAACTTATTGCTGCTGGGTTTTTTTTTTCCCTTTCTGGGTTGCATACGGTATAGTTTCTAACATGAAAATGACGAGAAACAAACTGAAATGTGAATTTATTCTACTTTTCTTCCGATTTTTAAAAAAGTTTGTATTGAATTGGGATATTTCTCCACTAGGTGCGGTATACCTACAACTCTCTGCGCCTTTGTAAATCCCACTAATGTCTCCGATTTAAAAGGAGAGATGGTTCCTAGGACTGCAAATCGGTGGGTCTTTTTTTCCCTGTGAACTGCAAATACTGGAAACTGAGTCAGTATCATTTCTGCTGGTACAAACTTACCCCAAACACATTTACTCAAGGGTGTGTGTGAGACTTAACTCCACTATTTCGCCTCTACCATCCCAAGCTGACCTCCCACATTTTACCCTCCTAAACTTGTGGTCATCGGAAACTTCCCTGTACTTATTTTACTTTACAATAAGTCCCACTTTACTATCGCCTTCTGTGCTCTGACCTACACTGGCTTGGGTTCAAGCAACCTCTTGAAACTCTTAACTCTGTTTTCAAATCCCTCCATAGTCTGATCCCTCCCATCTCTGTAATTTTCTCCATGTCCACACCCTTCCTTCTGAAATATCTGAGCTCTGCTGATTCTGGCTTAGGGAAAAAAATGATCATTTGTGGGATGTGGGCATCGCTGACTAGGCCAGCATTTTTTTGCCCGTCCCTATTTGTCCTTGAGAAGGTGGTGGTGAGCTGCCTTGTTGAACCGCTGCAGTCCACCTTTTGTACATCCTGGACATTTTAACATTGGCGGCTACACTTTCAGATGTCTCCGCCTTTAGCTCTGGAGTACCCCTCTCAACAACTTTCCACCTCTATACCTCACTTTCTAACATCAGGACACCGAAAAGCTCTTTCTTTGATCGAGCTTCAGGAAATCTCAGCTTATTTAGTTACTAGATTTGAGGTGTTATACAATATAGGTTATTACTTTTACTGTGTGTGTGAATGTATTCTCGGTGGGGAAGTGTGAATGTATGTGCACGTTAAGGAGTTGGTTAGCTTGTTGGCTGGAAGGCTGGTTTGTAATGCTAACTGCACTGGCTGTAGTTACCATGAAGGATTCACCTTTTCCCCCTCACCTGATGCATGGTGACTGTTAAATTGATTCACCAACAGTTATCTCTCTTTAATGAGAGAGAGCAGTCCTATGGTCTGGTAAGACTATAGAAACTTTACTTTCTGTGTATTTATACAAATGTTTGTCCAAGTGTGAAGGTGTGTTTGGTGTGAGGCAGGCTGCGTGGATGTGTGCATGTTTGTGTTGGGGAGGGAGGGGGCATCTACATTAGTAAGTGGATCAGGGGTGATATGGATAAGGTGAAAATGAGGACTGGAGACTAGAGTCAAGATTAGAGTGGTGCTGGAAAAGCACAGCAGGTCAGGCAGCATCCGCGGAGCAGGAAAATCGATGATGAAGGGCTCCTGCCCGAAATGTCAATTTTCCTGCTCCTCGGATGCTGCCTGACCTGCTGTGCTTTTCCTGCACCACTCTAATCTTGGTTATGTGGATAAGACAGGAGAATGGGATAGAGAAACATATTAGCCATGATCGAATGGTGGAACAGACTTGAATGGGTCAAATAGCCTAATTCTGCTTCTATATCTTAGATCTTAGCCACAAGGTGGTAGGAAGAGGTTTAGACTTTTTAGCCAAGCCTGAAAATATATTCCTTATTGATATGTGTTAGGAGAATCAGCTACATACTGATAGGTGACCAAATCTAACATTAAAAGCAAAGCAACAGATTCTGGGCACCACTTTTAACTCTTAAAGAATGCAACTATTTTCTGGGAGCTAACCATAATCTAAAGTGAGGTGACTGGTCCATCTCACTTTCATCTTAACTCAAATGGTCCAATCTTTTTCCTTCCAGTCTTGAGACTGAATTATTGCAGCAGTTTTTCTTACTCTGGGAGTATTGCTGCAGTGTTGCAAGTCATAGAATCTTGCAGCACAGAGGTGGTCATTCAGGCCTTTGTGTTGTGCTAATCCTTTGAAAGATTGAGGCAATTAATCTTCTTTGTTTTTCTCTAAAGCCTTGTTTTTCTTTTGTTTTGGTATTTATAAAATCGGCTTTCACTATCCTTTTTGACCAATATTTTCAAAATCACAACAAATTCACATGCAAAACAAAATTGTCCTTAATCTCTCTCATGTACATTTGTCATTTATCATAAATCTGTGTTTGTTGGTTACTGGTTGTCCTGTCACTGAACAGATTTTCTTCCTATCTACTCTGTCAAAAATATTCATAATTTTGAACACCTCTGTTAAATCTTCCCTTAAATTCTGCTAGTTCCAGTTGCAAACATTAGGACAATGCTACATTTAATGTTAAAGCAAGTTTTTCTGTTAATCATATTTATTATAAGCAGTGGATGTCTCAAGGTGTGTCATTGTGAGTGTATATAATAATATGCATTGATAGTTATCTGTAAATATATGTCAGTGGGTTTGTCATTGTGTATATACATGTGCAATTGTAGGTATTTGCGCATGTATATTAATGGGTGTGTCACTGTATGTAAGTGTGTGTGCAGTTGTAAGTAGATGTTTGAGTATGTTGTTGGATGTCTCATTGTGTATGTGCAATAGCAGGTATCTGTCTGGATCTTTATCAGTCAGTGTGTCATTGTGATATATGATATGAGCGTGTGAGTGTCGGTATAGGTCATGTGCATGTATGTCTCAGTTGGTGAGTCACTTTGAGTGTGTCTATATATTCATATAACTCTAGTTTAAACCTACATACAGTTCTGGTCACCACACTACCAGCAGGATGTGGATGCTTTGGACAGGGTACAGAAATGATTTACCAGGATGTTGCCTGGTATGGGGGATTTTAGCTATGAAGAAAGATTGGCTGGTTTGAGTTTATTTTCACTGGAATGCAGGAGGTTGAGCAGTGGCCTGATAGAAGTTTATAAGATTGTGAATGGCATGACTAGAGTGGAAAGTATGCGGCTTTTTCCCAGGGTGAAGGGGTCAATTACTAGGGTACACAGATTCAAGGGGCAAGGGAGGAAATTTAAAAGACATGTTTTTCACACAAAGCGTGGAACATACTACCAGAGGATATGGTGGAAGCAGACATGATAGCAGCATTCAAGAAGCACCTGGATGAATACATGAATGAACGAAAGGGAATACAGCGATACAGATCAGTTTTAGTATGGAAGGGCAAAAAGTGGCAGTGAGGCTTGGAGGGTGGAAAGGCCTGTTCCTGTGCTGTATTGTTCTTTGTTCTTTATTCTTATGCTGTCTAGTTTTGGACTCCCTAGCTTTGGAAAAAGTACGTTAGCTATTCACCTTAAATATATCTCTCATTGTTTTATAAACCCTCAGCCTCCTACACTCCAGGGGAAAAAAGTCTCAGCCTATCCAGGCTCTCCTTAAAACTCACACCCTCCAGTCTCAGTAACACCCTTTCTGGTTTAATAACATCCTTCCTACGCAACCAGAATTGTACACAGTACTCAAAATGTGGCCACACCAATGACTTGTACAGCCCTAACATATCCCAACTCTTATACTCAATGCTCTGCATCCATTAGTCTCTCTGTTCAACTCCCTGGGTGCTAACATTAACTGTGGATGACAAAACCTCCTACAGTGTAGAAAACCAACCATTCGGTCCATCAAGTCACGCCAACCCTCGAAAGCGCAACCCACCCAGACTCACCATGGCAAATCCATCTGACCTGGAAATGTTGGGCAATTTACCCTGGCCAATTTGCACAACTTTGATTTCATAGGGTTACCGAGATGTACAGCATGGAACTAGACCCTTCAGTCCAATTCGTCTGTGCCAACCAGATATCCTAACCTAATCTAGTCCTATTTGCCAGCACTTGGCCCATATCCCTCTAAACCCTTCCTATTCATACACCCATCCAGATGCCTTTAAATGCAGCAATTGTACCAGACTCCACTACTTCCTCTGCCAGCTCATTCCATATATGCACAACCTTCTGCATGAAAAAGTTCCCCCTTAGGTCCCTTTTATATCTTTCCCCTCTCACCCTAAACCTATGCCATCTAGTTTTGGACTCCCCTACCTTTGGGGAAAAGACCTTGTCTATTTACCCTATTCATGCCCCTCATGATTTTGTCATCTCTGTAAGGTCACCCCTCAGCCTCCGATGCTTCAGGGAAACCCATCCCGGCCTATCCAGCCTCTCCCTATAGTTCAAACCCTCCAGCCTTGGCAACATCCTTTCTGAACCCTTTCAAGTTTCACAACATCCTTCCAATAGGAAGGAGACCAGAATTGCATGCAATATTCCAAAAGTGGTCTAACCAATGTCCAGTACAGCTGCAACATGACCTCACAATTCCTATACTTAATGCTCTGACCAATAAAGGAAAGCATACCAAATGCCGCCTTCACTATCCTATCTACCTGCAACTCTACTTTCAAGCAACTATGAACCTGCACTCCAAGGTCTCTTTGTTCAGCAACATTCCCTAGAACCTTACCATTAAGTGTATAAGTCCTGCTAAGATTTGCTTTTCCAAAATGCAACATCTACCATTTATCTAATTTAAACTCCACCTGCCACTCCTCAGCCCACTGGCCCATCTGATCAAGATCCCTTTGTACTCTTGGGTAACCTTCTTTGCTTTGTTTGTGTGAGGAAATTCATTCAGATACAGGGACAATGTGCAAACTTCACATAGTCTCCCGAGGATGGAATCGAACCTGGGACCCTGGCGCTGTTGGTGCTAACCGCTGAGCCATGGTGCTGCCCAGTATCAGTAGCAAAAGCTATGTCATTGTACATTGCGGATTTGATAGCTAACCAGCTCAATAGCTTATGCAACGTGGAAATCCGATGCAAAGCGAAATTGTCCAAAAGGAAGATTTTTTTTAGCTAACATCTAGATCTATTGTTGTGATTATGGGTGACGTGTTAAATTGTGATAATAGCAGTAAGATTATTACTTTTAAAACAAATCTAACCAAAACTGATTTACATTGACCACTGAAACATATATTGGCGATTGGGAGGGTTTTGGACCAGACTTACATATGTCAACAATTACTAAACTAGTAATTGAACAACGTCCCGAGTGAAACTGTCAACAGATTGTCCACCAAACATTTACATTTAACTAAACATTAACTCAAAAATATCATCGAAAGCGCTATCATTGTTAGTAGAGTCATAGAGATGTACAGCACGAAAACAGACCCTTCGGTCCAACTCATCCATGCCGACCAGATATCCCAACCCAATCTAGTCCCACTTGCCAGCACCTGGCCCATATCCCTCCAAACCCTTCCTATTCATATACACATCCAAATGCCTTTTAAATGTTGCAGTTGTACCAGCCTCCACCATTTCCTCTGGCAGCTCATTCCATACACGTACCACCCTCTGCGTGAAAAGGTTGCCCCTTAGGTCCCTTTTATATCTTTCCCCTCTCGCCCTAAACCAATGCCCTATGGTTCTGGAAGACCATGAAATAATTCATTACGGATTTGCTGTTTTAAACGGTTTAACCACTTACTTGAAGGCTAACTCTGTGCCAGTGCATTACAGTGACCTCCCATTTGCTTTCTTTCATTATCTATTCAGCCAATGTTTTATTATTTTTTTAAATCAGGAAGTGCTAGAGAAACTAACAGCATCTGTACAGGGCGAAACAGGCGTTTATTTAATGATGACGATGACAAGGTCCTTCCTTTGGGAAGGTCATGCTGACGGTCTCTCCAGATAACTGTTAGTGGGTTTTGATGCAATTGAATGACGAGCTGTCCAAAATCCGAGAGTCAGCCGGGTTGGTGTGGGGACAGGGGTGACATACACACCAGCAAACACCCAGATGTAATTAAAACCAGGAGCTGAGGATGCAGCAGATCTAAAACAAAAACCAGAAATTGCTGGTGAAACTCTGGCAGCATCAGTGGAGAGAAAGCAGAGTTAACTTATCGGGTCCAATGACCCTTCTGCAGGCTGAAAGCTTTCTCTCCACTGATTTCACTGCTTTATTTTTGCTGCATCCTGAAATTGGCCATTGTGTAACCAACATCGATATTTCGGGGGTGTGTGTGTGGGGAGGGGTGTGGGTTGGCGGACGCTGCGTTTGGTATTTGGGGAAAATATATTTTACAAAGACTTGCATCTAAAGACCTATCCCAGTTATTCCAAGAGTCCAGGTCTGTTCCACTGTGAAAAGTTCACTTTACCAATAAGTGCGCTTTTAATTTTGTCTCCAGAAGGACTATAAGCCCCTTGTGTGCCATTGGTGTGTTAATCGCACCCTCTCATAGGAACCGTCAATGGGACTAAGCTTCGCCCTTAGTAATTTATTTAAAATACAAATTAGGAATCAGCCCACAAACTGTTAGCTTGCTCAGTAAGTGAATCATCTCGAGATTTTCTCATCAACTGTCCGGAGTAATACACCTGGAGTAATATATAGTCTAGGCTGGATTCTTGATACAGGCTCAGAATATAAAGGACAAACTGATCCAGGTCCAAGTTCAACTTGGCGAGTGTGACATGGTAGTCATTACTGAGACGACCTTATCGAGGTTTGGAAAATCCTTAGGGTTGCGGAGTTCAAAACAATGAGGCTATTTTTTTAAGATGAGAGGAGAAAGACTTAAAATACAAATTAGGAATCAGCCCTGGTAGCTAGCCCCACAACCTAAACGGCAACTTTTTCATACAGAGAGTGGTTCGTCTGTGGAATGAACTGTCAGAGAAAGCAGTAGATGCAGGTACAGTTAGAACATCTAAACACATTTGGACAGGTACACGAATAGGAATGGTTTAAAGGAATACGGGCCAAATGCAGGCAAGTGGGACTAGTTTAGTTTGAGAAACCTGGTCGGCATAGATGTGTTGGACCGAAACATCTGCGTGCTGTATGACTGTATGATTCTCTGAATCTGTGATTCCGTGACCTCTGGAGTAAATGGGACTTGAAACTGGCCCTTCCCTCACTCCACAACAGGAGTGAATCGTGTACACTGGCAGCAGAGAGAGCATCGATGACGGTTAGCGTTAGTGTGTGTTTGGTGATGTATGATTGTAAATGGGAGGGTCAGAATGAGTCTGCCAGTTTATTCTGAAAGGTGTGGTTTAACGTATTGTTTTGTTCGAACATCTGCTGTTTGGCGCACAGATGGCACCACGGACCAAATGAATAAAGTGAACGTTATACAAAACAATACCGTGAATTTAAAACTCGATATTGTTCAGTTCAGCGAGACTGGATTGCAATGAGATCGTATGCATTAGTGATCCCAGTGTTCTGAAGAAGTGTTCATATGTGATTGGAAACGATAACTCTTTGTCTCTCCAGAGATTTGGAAGAGCCGGTGTTTGACTAGGGTGGACAAAGTTAAAAATCACATAACACCAGGTAATAGTCCAGCAGGTTTATTTGGAAGCACTAGCTTTCGGAGCGCTCATCCCTCATCAGGTGGTTGTGGAGTATAAGATCGAAACACTTTTGCTATAAATTCTGTGTCTTACACTCCACAACCACCTGATGAAGGAGCAGCGCTCCGAAAGCTAGTGCTTCCAAATAAACCTGTTGGACGATAACCTGGTGTTGTGTGATTTTATCTCTTGTCATAGATATTACCAAACCTGTTGAGTTTCTCCAGCATTTCTGGGGCTTTTTTTTTTCTTTTAAAATTCCCAGCATCCGCAGTATTTAACTTTTATTAAACTATTTCGTCAGTATTTTGCAAATTTTAGCTCCTGCAAAGTAGTTTTAAGTCGTTTCCCTGATAACACAGTCGTCCGCAAGGTTTTGCATTTGTAGCAGCTCTCTCTCTTCCTCTCTCGCACTCACACACACAATTATTGTTTTTGACTAGAAATAATAACAGAAAATGCTCCTGAACTTAAGCAGGTGTAGCAACATTCGTGGAGAGAAAAACAGAATTAATATCTGGAGTCTAACTTTAGTGAACTGATCCGTATCATTTAGTTCCACAGAAGAGTCATATTGAACTTGAAACGTTAGCTCTAACGTTAAGCAGACCTGCTGAGTTTCTCCAACGCTTTCTCGTTTCGTTCCGGATCTCCAGCATCCGCAGTGTTTGAGTTGGACTAGACCCGCAGAATTGAATTTGTTTGTAGTTTTGAAAACTTACTGAAACATTTACCAAGAAAAAGAGCAAAATTATGAGTATCGTATATAGGGTAGATAGGAAGAAATCTTTCCCAGCAGGTCTGGCAGCCTATATGGAGAGAAAGCAGAGTTAGCCTTTCGAGTCTAGTGACCCTTCTTCAGAACTACTCTGCTTTCTCTGCACAGATACTACCGGACCTGCTGAGTTTCTCCTAAAAAATCTGTTTTTGTTTCAGATTCCAGCATTGCCACTTCTATGTTTTATATTAAGAAAGTTTTTTTTCCCTTTAGTAAGGTGAATCAATGACCGGGGCATAGATTTAAGATAAAGAACAGGAGATTTAACATACATATAAGGAAGATTTCTGTCAATCAGATGGTGGTGCGAATCTGGAACGACTTTAGAGATGCCAACCCTCACAGCATTTAAAATGTACTGAAGGATCACTTCAAACGCCATAGAATACAACGCTATGGGGCAAGATGAGAGTAGAGAGGTACAGATATGATGGACCGAAGGGCCTCTTTCCGTGCTGCAAAACTCTTTGACTCTGTGAGAGATAGGAATCAGCAAAACTTTTTTTTATATTTCAAAAATATACTTAATTCATAAAAATATATTAAAACATATACATCGTCACAAACGCAGTTCATAAGAATATGAGGTCACAAATAAACATTGGAGCGTTCTATCCAAAAAAAGCCCAAACCAAAGGCTTGTACAAGAATATATGTACATGCATTTGAAGCGAAAAAAAAACCATATAGGTTTTTATTATTTTCAATACAGCAGTTCAAACTTCTGCTAGAATGGGGGAGGGGAGATATCTTTTCTAAACCCTCCTTTGAGGAAGGTGGAAACGATGTGGACTCGTTTTACTAGACTCTGAAACAAATTAACACAAATTGGACTATTCCGGCTCAGGTGGGTAAACTGCCTGTTTTGACTTTTGTGACGCTTGGTTCAGTTGAACTGGTAAAATATGCTCAGTGTCTTCGTGTAAGAAAAAAACAGAAAGACCAGTGGATGCTGTAAATCAGAAACAAAAACAGAAATTGCTGGAAAAGCTCAGCAGGTCTGACACCATCTGTGCATAGAAATCAATGTTAACGATTCGGGTCCGGTGACCCTTCCTCATTTAAGAATCTGGTCGGCTCTCTCTATTCGTTGTCTTGTTTGTGTATTTAAGATGTGGAGGAGCCGGTGTTAGACTGGGGTGGACAAAGTTAAAAATCACACAACACCAAGTTATTGTCCAACAGGTTTGTATGGAAGCACTAGCTTTATGAGCGCTGCTCCTTCGTCGGGGAGCTAGTGACACTGTAATCTTTTGCTACAAATTCTTTGTCTTATGATCCTGTCCCACAGCTACCTGATGAAGGAGCAGCGCTCCGAAAGCTAGTGCTTCCAAATAAACCTGTCGGACTATAACCTGGTGTTGTGTGATTTTTAAGTTAATGTTTTTTTTTCACAGTCAACCCAGTCACATCCAATACAGCAATCTTGCTAGTTTTTCTTTTAACTGAGTAATAATAATTCTGACCTGCTAAAGAATTCCTTAATTCTCTCATTTTGCAATGCCGCGTTTTCATAGACTTTTATTTTGCTTATCTTTTCTTTTGCGGTGTAATCTTGTTTCTTATTTTGCATTTGCTCTAAATACATCTGTACAATGTTTCAATTTCACCCATAACTCTCTATCGAAGGGTTAAGCAACGGACTCGAGCACCGAGATCTGGAAACTAAGACAGGGATGCATTTGTCCCCGTGTATCCTGCCAACATATACTCAACAATCTCTCTCGTGTACCCAGTAATTTCCCCGTGTACCACAGGAATCTCCGGCTACACATCAATCTCCGCCGTGTACCCCAAAATTCTTTCCTGTATACGCACTAAGCTCCCCTGTAATCTTCCGATGTGTTTGATAATCCCCCCCTGTTACCCACAAAAATACCTCCCCCCCCCCCCCACCAAACCCCTCTCTTTGCAGCAAAAATATTCTTTTTTTAAAAAAAAGGTGGGCTCTTCTGCCATTTCCAACTGAACCTTTCGATAATTTGAAGTCTGGAACATTTTCGTTGTGTTGACGCTATCAGCGCAAACACTTTCATGGAATACCTTCCCAAAATGTTATAATTTTTTTGCTGTTTCTGGAGTCAATGGGTCTGCCGTGTGCTTGTAGATTCTCGTGAAGATTTATTTTCTAATATTCAAGTGTCAATCGAAGCCCCAAGCGTTCAGGCGCGACATTATTCAACTCTTTACTGTCTCTGGGCAAAGTCTACATTCCATCTGCTCTGACACTGAACTGCAGAATCAGATATCCATCAAAAACAATTTTAATTTATCCGGAATGTTTCTTAAATTAATGATCAAAAACTTGTAAAATGGGAGTTGTTGCCTTCAGTTTTTGTTGCCATGCGCGGATGTGTGAATGATACAATCACAATGCAGGAGGAAATAGGAGCAGTAGTCCGTTCGGCCCCTCTAGCCCCTCTAATCCCCTAGCTATGACATCTCCGTCTAGATTGAAGTTGCAAAGCAAGTTGAAAAATCCTCTCCACGTCTAATTTGTCAATCTCTGTTAGCTTCTAACATACCTCAAGCAGTTGCATCATTGCGAGCTGCAAAATTTAATTTTAAATCCCACTGTATACGCAATCAAAAGAATGAAAATATAATAGCAAATACACAGTGGGCCAGTCTGTCTGCAATAAATGAAGGGACGGGTCAATATTTGGGTTAGAATAATCATATATATTCAAATGTGCTGGAGAATCACAGCGGGTCTAGCAGCCTCTGTGGAGAGAAATCAGTTAACGTTGCTAGTCCAGGATGAAAACTGAATAAATTTCGAATCAGTCTGTGGATGATGGTTTCCAGCATCCGCAGTCCTTTCTTTTTGTCCGCTCAAAATAGAACAGTCCACATCCTCTCTGACCCGTTATTCCCACTTGCATCATCCCTATCCAGGTTCCCAGCAAACCGAATATCAAATCATCGTCTCACCTACAAGATGCCAGGGCCTCGACTCGATCCAAATTTCAGCCAATCCCTCCGCCCCTTTTAATCCGCTGACTCCGGCCTTTTGTGTATCCCCGCTTTTGCCGACTCCTGGTGACGTGAATTTATCCCTTGTCCCAGCAAACTCTTTCCCCAGAACATTCTCCCCTCCTTCCCTCCCGGGCAACGAATTGTCTTGAAATTCGGTTTGAGAGCAAACAAAAATTCTGCTAAAATGCAGCAGCAGACCCTCATTGTGAACAGACCGGGAAGCCGTCCACGTCCTGTTTAGTAAACAGGTACATTGCACGAAACAGAAAGGAGGACTTGCATATTTAACGCAAGTTCGCTACCACCGGACATTTCTCAGCGCGGGTTGTGGTCAATGAGGTATGCACACCGTTTTAAGATGGGCCCAAAAAACATTTTTAGCCTTTGTCTATCTGACCATGTTTGGTTCGAGCTCTATTCCCCAGGGTGGGGGTAATTCAAAACTAGAGAGCATAATTTTATAGTGAGAGGAGAAAGATTTAAAATGGACCCGAAGGAACAACTTTTCCACAAACTTTTCGTTTGTGTTCATAAGATATAGAAGCAGAAGTAGGCCTTTCGGCCCATCGAGTCTGCTCCGCCATTCGATCATGGCTGGTATGCTTCTCATCCCCCTTTTTCTGCCTTCTCCACATATCCCTTCAAAACCCATTACCAATTAAAATTCTGTCTAACTCTCTCTTAAATGTACTCACTGTCTCAACATCCACCGTACTTTGGGAGTAGCGAATTCCACAGATTCACAACCCCCTGGGAAAAATCGTTTCTCTTCAACTCTGCTTTAAATTTGCTACCCATTGTCCTAAGACTGTGACCTCTCGTTCTGGAGTGCCCCACAATAGGAAGCATCAGTTCCAGTCTATTTTAGCCACACCTTTTATCATAGTCCAGAGCGTGGTGCTGGAAAAACGCAGTAGGTCGGGCAGCATTGGAGGAGCAGGAGAATCGACGTTTCAGACATTATGCCCACACCTTTTATTGTCTTGAATTCTTCAATTTGATCTCCCTCATTCTTCTAAATTCCAGAGATTACAAGCCTAAATTGTTTCAATATCTTTTCATGCCCCTTGTCTCTGAGATTAATCTAGTGAACCCTCTCTGAACTGCTTCCAATGCCACTACATCTTTCCTCAGATAAGGGGACCAAAACTAAGCACAATACTCCAGGCGCGGTCTCACCAATACCTTGTGGAGTGAACTGCCAGAGGAAGTGGTACAATTACAACATTTAAGGGCCATTTGCGCAGGTACACGAATAGGAAAGGTTTAAAGGGAGCGAGAACGGAAATTGCTGGAAAAGTTCAGCAGGTCTGGTAGCATCTATGGAGAGAAATCAGAGTTAACGTTTCGGGTCCATAAGTCTTCCTCAGAATGTTTATAGGGATATGGGTCAAACACAGGGAAGCTGGACTAGTTTAGTTTGGGATTCTGTTCGGTATGGACGAGTTGGACTAAAGGGTCTGTTTCCGTGCTATATGATCTATCACATCATAATCTTTTATTCATTTCTCTCCTTGCAAAAGCTCCGGGAGTAGATAGCGCTCTGTAAGAGGAGTGAATACCCCTTGTTGTACGTAGGCCTTTCACGATATTACAAGGTGGGTAGAGCGAGATAACCTCAAATCCGGCGATGTCCGGCATTGTGAATGATTTCGGTGGACGGTTCCTCGGGGACAGTGCACGCTACTCTTTCCAAAGCTGAAGGCGGAGCCATTATGCGGTTGGCGGGTTCAGAGACAGGAATGAACGTGTTGGGTCAAACCAGGTCGGGTCAGATCAAGTTCATCCGAGATCGGCTGTGTAGCCACCAGGAGAAAGACCATCTTTAATATGGGACTGCAGAGTCCTGCCTTCAATTTTAAAAAAAAAGCACACTCCCTCTGCACTTTCTTTTGCCGTGATTTTAAGTTCACATTTCGGTATTGTCAAAATAAAAGGGGATTTCCAACCGTCAGACAGGGAATTCGCGCGTGACCCTTTGTGGTAGGGTCACCCTCACGGAACACTCCTCTCAAATCTCATGTTGCACCAAATACACTGATAAGAACCTTAACTATTATCTAAATAAAAACCTTCCCCCACTACAACCTTCACAAACCATCACCCTCCCCAGAGAGTCACCGTGAGGTCAATCTCCAACTGGGACAGCCCCTGGGCCCCTATACCCTTCAGCTCGGGGTCAGTGTGGGACATTGCACCCGTTCGGGCGTGGAGCTGGAGAGAGAAGCTCATGGGACACTTGGCAAAGTGGAACTCGTCAAAGCTCCTGACAACCAGCGAAACCTTTCTTGATATTCAATTTGAAAGGCAACAAACATCTGCTACAATAAAGCGGCAAACGCTAACCGTTCACAACTCCCACCCCCTGGTAAGCAGCCGAAATCCAATTGATTCAATTATATTGTATAGAACCAACATTGCGATTTCTTTATAATGCGTTTTGCTTGATCAGCACACCCTCAACGCGGGCCAGTGGTCTATTTTTGAAGAGTGGAGACTGTTAGAAAGTAGAAGCCAGTACCACAACTTGTACTCATGTTTAAAAAAGTATTTTTTGTTGTTGTTGTTTGGAAGTAAGGTACTCTATAAAGGGCATTGCAATTATAAGTGGATCTGAAGTTCTGGGCCCGCCCCCAGCCTACCAGAACTGAATGTGGTGTCCGGAATGTCAGTAAGGGCTCTGGGTTGGCTGTTTGCGGTTTTGTTTTCTCTGAAGATGTAGTTTGATGCCGAGTCATAGGCTGGGAGGAGCCATGTCTGATTCCGCGGTAAAAAGAGCAACTCGTCGATCAGTCAGAGCCAGTCTGGGATGAGCAGAGAGAGACAGGAGGCGACGCTGAGTCAGACTGACGGATCAGCTTGCATTAGCAGCAGCCCCGAGCGGCCACTGCTAGCCCTCTCTATCCCCACACCCACTCTCTCTGTGCGTGTATGAATCCAGCTTAGCCCCAAACTCAGTGTTGACCTGACCACCTGTTGACAGCGGCGTCTCGTTAAAGTCTCGTCGACTTTGGGGGGAGCTTTTTTTAAAAAGAATTTCGTTACAATATCTCTGGCCGCGTTCCGTCCGATTCCATTTCAACAATCCTCCCAGAGTTCACCGAGAGAACACGGAGCTTGTACCCAATTGTGGAACAGCAGGTAGGCAGTGACTTTCCTCAGTGTTCTCCCACTGGCAGATGAGTGTGTGTGAGAGAGAGAGACCGAGTGTGTGTGTGTGTTAACGGGGAAGCGTCGCTAACCGGGACTCGAGCATAGAGTGCGTGTGGAAAGTGAGCGGTGCTTGGAACGCAGAGGTTCAACCCTCACTCCCTGCACCCCGCTCCATGGCAGTCAGTTTAGGGATGAGTGGTTGGGAATATAGTGGGGGAGGGGGTGGCATGTCTCATCGTGTGCAAACCAAGGAAGGATGATGGGAGAGGGGAAAGAGTTTCACTCAGCGAGTCAAGAGTACAGAGCCTGGAAATGTGGTGGAGGCGGGTTCAATTGAGGCTTTTGGGTGAATTAATTTTTGGGGAGAGAAAATGGGGAAAAGGCAGGATATTGGCACTAGGGGATAGGACCGGCGGGGACGCGACGGGCCGAGTGGCCTCCGTCTGCGCCGTCACACAACTCCATGATTCTTCCAGTTCCACAGGACCACGCAGTCACTCTGGGCACTGTATTTCCCAGTTCTCAAGGAGGAATTGCCAGACCGCTCCCGCAACGCGGTAAAGACAGGAAAAGCTGCAAGATCCCCCCCCCCCCCCCCACCCCACACCACCTGGTAGGGAGCTTGGAGAGAGAAACAGAGCTAGTGTTTGAACATCAACGATTTCATGTTTCTGATTCATTTAATTGAGACCTGGTTCATTAGAATTCCGGACCTATTTGAATTGTACATCTCAGTGCCGTGTGCGTGTGTGAGGCAGAGATTCCACCAAGTCTTGCTGTTGTTATAATAAACAGTTTAATGACACGCTGAGATTGTGAATCTCTGCAGAATTTATGACCAATCTGCTTGGCCATAGTGAAAATCGGGTTCACCGCGTACAGAATAAACATGCAAAACGAGGAACTATTTTACGGATATATGCCACCTACATTTCTAATATAAATTAAACCAATGATTGGTAGTACGGAACAGAAAAACGAGAAGTTGAAGATTTTTGTTCTATATTCAGCAAGACTAGAGGGATCTGGACTGGAAAAAGACAGACCATATCATCCAGCACGGGAAGACGGTGCTAATCAGCTCATTCAAGCCCCCTTTTTAGCATATATAAATTACATCCCATAGATTGCACTAATTACTAGAGTTAAGGGACACCCATTAGGATGAAAGGAATAGAATGGAAGAGGGATATTCTGAAAGTAGTGATTAAAGTTGCATTTTATAACCTTCCGGAATGTATACCAGGGAAAGCAGGCGGAGGGATAAGCAGTTACGGGTTACAATAGGACAGGGAGCGATGGATTTTTGGATAGTTCTCTACAGTTCTGTCCTGGCTTTGTGCTGCTCATACCTACAACTGCCGGGAGATCTGCTGGCATGGTATTATACGTTGGACGGCGTTGCGCCATCCTAACTATCCACTGAGTACCTCTACAAAGCACACGGTGACATGCGTCATCCAGCTACAAGTGACTCCTTTCTCTGCTGCCCTGCTCCATCCCCGGGGTGGTGGGTGGGTGATGGTGGTGGGGGGGGGGGGGGGGAGATATGGGCAACTTTACAGCTTTAATCAAAAGTCAGAAAGTTCCTGTCATCTTCTTGACTGGTTATGGCTGTTCATTTCGCTGTTGCAATTTCAACTATATTATCATGTCTGATACACTCACCCGCCCCCTCTCCCTTCAAGTGTCGCCCAGAATTAGAGAAATGGACGCTACCTATTTTTGGCAGTCCGTGCTAAGTTGGGTGAACAGAGGGAAGCGGCGGAGTTGGGGGTTTAGAATTTTGATCTGTCGAGTTCCATGTTAGCGGCACAGCACCACATCCAAAGTTCCAACAACCGCGTCCAGATTGTTCTCAGATCCCAAGGACCTAGGGTTGGGGGATCAGGGGTGGGGAAGGGGTGTCTTGAAGTCGGTCACATCACGGAATTTGACAATTCTCACATCATCTTGACAAAATTGTAAATGAGGAGAAAGTGAAGGCTGCAGATGCTGGAGATCAGAGCTTAAAAATGTGTTGCTGGAAAAGCGCAGCCGGTCAGGCAGCATCAAAGGAGCAGGAGAATCGACGTTTCGGGCATAAGCCCTTATTCCTGAAACGTCGATTCTCCTTCTTGCTTTTCCAGCATTTTTAAGTTAAAAATTGTAAATGACGTTCACCAGTCTTTAAATAAAAAATCGAATTGGATGTTAAAAAGTCGCTTCTGATAGTTCTCGGGTGGTTGCCGAAGATTAGATTAGATTACTTACAGTGTGGAAACAGGCCCTTCAGCCCAACAAGTCCACACCGCCCCGCCGAAGCGCAACCCACCCAGACCCCTACATTTACCCCTTACCTAACACTTAGCAATTTAGCATGACCAATTCCCTTAACCTGCACATCTTTTGGACTGTGGGAGGAAACCGGAGCACCCGGAGGAAACCCACGCAGACATGGGGAGAACGTGCAAACTCCACACAGTCAGTCGCCTGAGGCGGGAATTGAACCCGGGTCTCTGGCTCTATGAGGCAGTAGTGCTAACCACTGTGCCACCGTGCCGCCCACAAGATGTGAAATCCTTGCAGGGAAGCTTGTAAAGGTGTGCTTCCGCCAATTATTTCAAATGTAATTTGAAACACTTGGGCCACACCGATCATATTCAATCTTTGTTACTTATTCTGTTGTGTTCAAACGGATCTTTAACAATTGTCCTCGTTTTCCAAACTCGATCCAAAAGAGGATTGAATGGTCTCTGATAGCTCCGTATCCCTCACCACAATCCGGGCATTTGAAAGTAAGAATATTGTACGGCTTTAATGGTGTGATGTATCAGTTAGGATTTGCGATTTTTCCTATCAGTTGTATGACACTATGAACTTTTGCTATAAATTCTGTGTCTTATGATCCTGCGCCACTAACTACCTGATGAAGGAGCAGCATTCAGAAAGCTAGTGCTTCCAAATAAACCTGTTGGACTATAACCTGGTGTTGTGATTTTTTTAAAACTTTGAATGGCTTGACGTTTCCCTTTTGTTTTTGCCTTTTCACAATCATGTAACACGGTGAAAAATTCTGTAAAATTCGGGTACAGTAAACAAAAGCACACTTTAAGTCTAGCGAAGAGGTTAGAAAGGTGTACAGAGCTTTCAAACATAAACCTCACCCATATCTGCCCGACGCAGATATGGGGAGATTTCTGAGGGATTGGTCACCAAAACAAATAGAATTTTTTTCATAAGGTTTATGAACAAGATGAAAGATACGTTTATAGAATTACATTTGAAATAATTCTATCCTGCGCAGATTCTCCAACAAATCTGTTTCAATGACTGATTTTTAAAATGGCAAAAGGGGCCAACTTTCGGACAAGTGAGCTTTGGGGAGAGGCTGAATAGGCTGGGGCTGTTTTCCCTGGAGAGTCAGAGGCTGAGGGGTGACCTTATAGAGGTTTACAAAATTATGAGGGGCATGGATAGGGCAAATGGACAAAGTCTTTTCCCTGGGGTCGGTAAGTCCAGAACTAGAGGGCATAGGTTTAAGGTGAGAGAGGAAAGATATAAAAGAGACCTAAGGGGCAACATTTTCTCACAGAGGGTGGTACGTGTATAGAACGAGCTGCCAGAGGATGTGGTGGAGGCTGGTACAATTGCAACATTTAAGAGGCATTTGGATGGGTATATGAATAGGAAGAGTTTGGAGGGATATGGGCCGGGTACTGGCAGGTGGGACTAGGTTTGGTTGGGATATCTGGTCGGCAGGACAGGTTGGGACCGAAGGGTCTGTTTCCGTGCTGTACATCTCTATGACTAAGTAGTACTTTGGAAAAACTGAAGAGCTTTCTGTAAAATTTGGCCGGTGCTGGCAGGTGGGACTAGATTGGGTTGGGATATCTGGTCGGCATGGACAGGTTGGACCAAAGGGTCTGTTTCCATGCTGTACATCTCTATGACTCTGTGACCCTATCTCCTTGGGGGAAAAAAGATTGATAAGGAAATATCTACAAGCGAAATGGGAAGCTAGAGATAAGAGACACTTAATCTGATAACAAGATGATAAACTATTGCTTGTTTACTTCCCAAGAATGTAAGAAAGCAAGTTGTCAAACTTGTGCAGGATATAAATTAGTTTTAACACTCAGAAATAGTTCATAATTTCTTCAGACATTAATCTACATAGGTTGGATCATAAAAGTTGATCTTATATTGGGCTTGAAAGTCCTGTGCTCAAATATATTCATTGATGTTTTCCTCTTAATCTTAACACCTAAACCCTCAAAATACTAACAGAAAATGTCTGAAGTTACAATACTCTACAAGGTTTGGTTTTGATATTGTCGCCTGACCTATAAACAGATGCTAAACAGGAAAATGGGTGTTGTTTTAGTATTGTGCTGATACATCAGTCCCGATGTTACAAACTCCAGGAATCACACGACACCAGGTTATAATTCCACAGGTTCATTTGAACCCCTAAGGAACCTCGCTTGGAAAGTTTGTTATTTCAAATATACCTGTTGGACTATAACCTGGAGTCATGTGGCTTCTGATCTTATCCACCCCAGCCCAACACTGACATCTCGACAAAATGCCGCTATAATAACCAGCACGGTCTCAATAGATACTGTTTCCCAGCTCCTTAGCCCTCACTTAGTTTCCTCTTACTGCTGCTTAATGCCAATCTCTCTACCGCTTCACGGCTGGGTTTGGAATAGAAACGGGGAGGGGCATCAGTCAGTCAATACAAAGTGTAGCGGGGTTGGTGAGGGATGTCGAACCGGGGGCACGGGATTTCTCTCTTATAGACATAACTCTGGCATACCTCGCTGGAGAATCTGAGATCGACCCAGCTCACACAAAAATAAAGACCGAAAAAACTGCGGATGTTGTAAATCAGAAACAAAAAAAAACCCCGAGAAGTTGCCGGAAAAGCTCAGCAGGTCTGTGCAGAGAGCTCGGAGTTAAAGTTCGGAGGAAGGGACGTGAAACGTTCGTTTTGTTTCTCTGCACAGATGCTGCCAGACCTGCTGAGCTTTTCCGGCAACATCTGTTTTTGGTGATTTGGAGATGCCGGTGTTGGACTGGGGTGTACAAAATTAAAAATCACACGACTCCAGGTCATCGTCCAACAGGTTTGGTCACAGAGGAACACCAGCAGACAAACATTTACGGTTTCAGAGGGGGTTCGCATCAGTGGGTCGGTTTGTGGACAGGGTTAATGCAATCCCCTCACAGCCACTGGTGACTTGTGTGTGTATTTGCTGCCAAAGCCTGGGGCGGGGGGAATCAACCGGGTGTTGGTGCAGTGACATGTTGTGTTCGTGAACGGGCATTCAGTGAGTTCTGGCGGACGCGCAACCTCCCCCCTCACCCCATTGTTATCAAAGGGCGGCTTCTCACTCTCTCCTTTCCCTTTGCAGTCGGCCTACAGTCTTGCTGGAGATTCCCCCGGCAATGCAAGCTGCCACATGGAGTAGCCTCGGAGAACAACACGCTTCGCCCCTGAGCCCCGGCTTCAGCTCCTGGAAATCGGCCGCCCTTCCTAAGAATTTGGGGATAGCCCCGAGCGGCAGCAGTGCTTTCAGCCCTTCCTTGAACGCCAGCTCCAACTTCTCCGCCAGCAATAAGTATGTCTTGCTCAACAGCCCGGGTTTGAAGTCACAGGATTGCGTCCAGTACAAACCCCAAGTCCACTCGACGGTCGAATACTTTGCAAACTCCGTGCACCCCCGGGTCGACATGGCTCACTATCACGATTCTTGGTTCCGACCCCCTCCCCAGGGAGGGGCAGCCGAGGACGGGGGTCTCTCGGCCACCTGGTGGGATCTACACGCCGGCTCCAACTGGATGGACCTTCAGAGCAGTCAGCCGACGCTTCCAAACTCCCCCCACCCAGGCTCCCTGCAGCCCCCTTTAGGGGGTTACGGGTCTGACCATCAAATCTGCGGCCCCCCGACCCACCTGCTCCAGTCGGGCCCGGTCATGATCAACCAGGACGGCTATAAGCAGACGGAGCCCATCCAGGAGCCGCTGCTGCTGAACCAGAGCTTGGAAGGTGCTGGGAGAGCGAAGAGTTCCAGGCGCTCGCTGTCCCGGAGCTCGGCGCAGGGGAACTGCCGCTGCCCGAACTGCTTGGAGGCGGAGAGACTGGGCTCCGCCACGGACGGGAGCAGCAAGAAGAAGGTGCTCCATAACTGCCACATCCCGGGCTGCGGGAAAGCCTACGTGAAAACCTCACACCTGAAGGCGCACTTGCGCTGGCACAGCGGCGACCGGCCGTTCGTCTGCAACTGGCTGTTCTGCGGCAAACGCTTCACCCGCTCGGACGAGCTGCAGAGGCACCTGCAGACCCACACGGGCTCCAAGAGGTTCTTCTGCCCCATCTGTAACCGGGTCTTCATGCGGACCGACCACCTCACCAAGCACTTGAAAACGCACGGGGAGAGCGGGCAGCTCCCCCCGGGCAAGGAGAGCGCCGGGGAGGCCAGCAAGTGCACCTCGCTGCCGGCTCAGTCCCAGTCTCCAGGGGACAGCCAGAGAGACTGTCAGGCCAAGGGGATCGGCGATGGGATCCCGGCAACTGAGCGACAGCAAAATTAAAGACTTGTGGAAAAGAAATTTCGTGTGAATTAGTTGCACTTGTGAACTGCTGTATCTAGTACCAGAGTGAGGTTTTGAAGGAAATCTAAAAAGGTTCCACTGATCCCCATGCTCTTACATTAGAAAAGGGACTTTCTGTTTTGAAAAGAGACGGAGAAGATCAATTTTCTGCTCCTCAGGGGAAAAGAAACTTACAGGATAATTGGGCCCAGCCTCGGTCCCGAAATATCTTCCTCCCTTCACAAAGCTGTGCAGTAATCTCTGTCTCACCCACTCGCTGAATGTCTCTCCTCATTCTCTTCATTACAACTTCACTGATCTCCCCAACCACAGGGAATGGTCCTTTCTTATTCACTCCATTGAGATAATTTGTAATTTTCATTTTATACTTGGTAATTTCCTTTCATATTAAAAAATAACCTGGAGGCTGGTTCAATTGCAACATTTTAAAGGCATTTGGATGAGTATATGAATAGGAAGGGTTTGGAGGAATATAGGCTGGGTGCTGGCAGGTGGGACTAGATTCGGTTGGGCCATCTGGTCGGCATGGACGGGTTGGACCGAAGGGTCTGTTTCCATGCTGTACACCTCTATGACTCTACTCTCTTTTGCTCAAGTGGAATAGTCACGATATTTCATTTCTGCCATCATAGCTGTAGCTCCCCAGCCTGGGATCCTCCTGCACTCTCTCCATGACTTCACCAACCCACTTGGACATGTTGTTCGTTTCTGTTTTAATTACAAGGCAAATGTCCCTTTAATATCCTTCTGTCTGTTTCATCTCCCTTTCCACTGATGTTCATTTAAGCCAGCAATTTATTCAGAGATGTTCTTAGTTGAACAACGGGGAGAATAAGAGGTCATAACTACAGCAGTTATTGCATATAGGGTTCCTTTCTACAGGCCAGTAGTTTCTGAAAACAAACTTGCACCGACCATGGGTGTAGGCTACATGGCAGGAGATGTGATATCTATCTCAGCAAGAGTTCTGTGGTTTAAAAAAAATACATTGTTCTTATTTAGAATTAAAATTAACTTCCTGCACTTCAAAAAGAAATTTGCTGTGTAGTGTTTAGAGATATTTTGATGTGGATAATATACAACATAAAGTACAAGTTGTGTTACCAAATTGTTTCAAAAAGGGAAGAGTAAACATTCTAGGGAGCTTTGTTCCATAAACTCAGCCCACATAAAACACTTTTTAACAGAAAGAAATGTTCACATTACAATCAACCTATCATTCCAAAATTGCAAAGTTTATTTGTTTCAGTCACATATTTGTTAAAAAAGTAAAACTTAATGGCATAATATTAAATAGAATCTCAAGCATCTTGAATACTTACCAAGTTGTGGTTCTTACAATGTTAGACAAAGAGTGTTTTGTTTTTGTTTTATTTAAAAGTATAGTTTAATTACTAATCATCCAGTTTGTGTCTGGGTGGCAATAAATAATGCGCTAGTGATTTTAGCAATGACATGGGGCTACATTAGGATGAAAGCTGCCAATACCAGATGCACTTCAGTATCTCGCCCTAGTCTGTGTAGCATTTTTTTATAACCAGCATCTTGCATGTGTAATGGTTGGGAAGTCATGTGTTTGTTGCCTTTCAACATGGCAAGGCATAGAGCACAGGTGATTATGAAACAAAACGACCATCACAAGTCTTAGACAAGCCTTTTAAAAAAATCATTACTGCTATTAGATATGGTAGTGTTTAATTTTGTCATTTATTTTCCACAAAACTTTTACATTCAATTTCAGCTGTTGTCTAGTTTTCTGTTTTATTCTATGGGCATTAATGTAATTTTAATAGATTGCTTCCTATATTTCATACAGGGAGCAACAAAAAACATATTACACCCTTCATAAAGTATGAGTTCATGCACCTGGGTACATTCAGTCAGATCCAAATGTCATTAGATTGCTTGGATTGGCACTGAAATATTTAATAAATTGTATATTTGCAGTAAAAATAATGAAATGTAAATGCATAGAATAAATAGGATCTCACATTGACTATAGCCACTCCTTGAATTATTTGACTTATAGAAGGCATCTCATTATTTACTTGTGATAGTGATTGTTGAAGCTATTGGTCTTTACCAAGGGTGAGATAATCTAATAGTGCACTGTTACTGGTGCATTATCATATTATTAACGAATGAAGTCCTAAGGTAGAGCTGAATTGCATCCATTGACAACACAGACTTCCCTGCAATAGCCATGGTTCTCATGTTTCCCTGGTTCTGATAGCAGAACTCTTGAAAGCTCACTTGCAGGTGGCACTACCCTCATTAGTCTTGTCCCAGTTCCCTATATTTAGTTCCATCTCACGGAGCTCTTGATGACTCTGTCTCTCTTATCTACTGGCACATAATCCTAATGGCCCAGCCCCATGTTCAGCATAATATCAGGATATTGTCCATTCTAAAGTGACCTTTAAAAGTTGCTGTTGAGTTTCTTCCTGAACCACTGCAGCACATTGTAAAGATGTTCCCACATTGTTGTTTGAGATTTCTTTCTGACCCAACTATCATTGCTTATCTTTACATGAAAGAAGAATAAAACTCACAAAACCAGAAGTAGAAGATATGCACGGCATTATGGAAATGCACATTATGAATGGCTTTACATCCATATGTATCTATCATGAGAAATATAGGTCAACATTTCAAATATTGTGGTGACTTATTCCTTTTAACCCTTTGTTGGAGTGAAGATCGATACCTGAAGCATGGGCTTCTCTTTGTAGATATTCTGGTCCAGCAATTTTCATTAGCATTATAATGCATATCATATCTTGCAAGCCATGATTAAGGAGTTGTAATAAATGTCATTGGGAACTGATCACAGAGTACAAAAAAAAATTTCAACCAACATTTAACTTCAAAGAAGGTACCACATGCAAACATGATGTTTGGCTCAAATGATCCATGCTGATGTTTATGCTCCCCTACTCATCTTCATCTGTCCCTATTGACCTAACATTCCATGTTTTCTCCCATTTGTATTTGTCTAGTTACCCCTAACAAATTAACTGATCAATGTAGTATCAGGAAACTTGATCTCCTGATATTGATTCAAGTAACGTTGTAATATAATTATTCACAAAAGCAGGCCAGATACTGATCATGAACAAAGTGGTGTTCCTGGGGGGAGGCTGTTAAAATGTTTCTCAATAAGAACCATGGCTATGTTCAAGCATAATTTTAGAGTAGTTGTGTTGTATGAAAATTCCAAACAGGATCCAAATTGTTCCAACAAATCCCTGTACACAGTGTGATTATCTAGAACCATAATGTGTATTTCAGATATTGAAGCAGATGTTAAAATAACATATCCTCCATCCACTTAAAATGATCTGTATATTCTTAGAGAAACTAAGAATCTACGCTGTGAATTACATACACTATATGAAATTAATGCTGTTTCTTTTATTTAATTTGCATTGTCTTTATAGTTGACATAAAATAAAAAAATTGTTTTCAAATGTTTCACGATGCTTTTGATATGGTTTTTCATACTTACAATAGTAAAAGCAAAAAAGGGACTCCAACTGATTATAAGATTGTTAACTTACTTCTAAGAATACAGAAAATTTTGTATTAAATTATGGCAACACCTTTGGGGGAAACAGAGTTAACCTGTCACCCATCTGACCCTTCATCAGGGCTGGAGAAAGGTAGAGATGTACATAATATTTGTGCAAGAGTGGATTGGACAAGGACTAAAGGAAGGTCTAAGATAAAATGAGTGTTAGGAATGATTGAATGAAATTAGGATTAGTGTTGCAGAAGCAAAGGGCACGGTGATGGGATAATATCAAGATTCAATAACGGATTTGGTGGGATGTAACAGAAAACTCTATGGATTAAGTGATCTAAATTAACACATTTAAGACTGGTTTTATGTATATAAAGAGTGATAAATATACTGTATTAAGCTGTAAATGTATACATCAAGCAGTAAATATATGTTAAATGATTTATATATAAAGCAGTAAAAATATCTGTAAAGCAATATACAAAACAGTAAATGTACATTTACAAAAGGTCTCTCGCCCTTCCATCTGTCAAGGATCCTGTTTTATGACAGCCAGAATGGAGAACTCGAGTTTCCTGGCACCTTTCATGATCCTTGTCCAAAGGTGAAGTCTGACAGCAAATAACACACGAGTTAAGTTGGCAGCAAGTCTCACTGCCTTCTTACAATCACAAACCCTGCCTGAGATGAAGTTCAATGGATGAGGCTAGGCCCCAGACATTAGCAGTATTCTGAATCTAAGATTACATGCTGTACCATCATTTTGTGTACTTTCAATACTTTGCAATACATACCATTATACACAAAAACATCTCCGGGGGGTTCTGTGTGACAGCCCAACATGATAGTTCTCACAGACAGTTCAGTGTCAAGCGGTCACCTCTCGGTCAAATCAGGCTATTTTTGCATTCAGCCTGTTTTCTTGATACTTTACCACTTTATCAATTGCTTGTTGTCATGTCCAATTAACCCTTAATGATTAACCCTTAATGTTCTGGTTTGATGACATTGTTTTTAATTCTACCACGACAGGCAAAAAAAAAGAAACAGAGAAACAAAAGGTGTGTCTCCTGCAAGGGTGCTGCTGTTTAAAGAGAACAATGCCAAAACAGGCAAAGGAAACAAACTGGAGTGGAGATGGTGGTCTGAAACTGTTGAATCCAATGTTGAGTCTGGAAAGCTGTAAGCATCTAATTGAAAGATGAGGTGCTGTTTTTCATGCATTTTAAAATTTATTTTGGAAACAGAAATGGTTACTGGGGAAGGACATGTGGCTGTGAAAGTGAGTAATTCGTAATATAGTTTGGAGCTTTTTAAATGGTAAATTGACTGCTCAGCACAAACTTGAGCTGAACAGGTTAGAGTGTGCCAACATTAATTCCTTTCTGACTTGCGAGTCAGCGATTCTGGTTGGATGTATTCCAGAAGATTTTATCACATGATCTCCTGTTTCCAACTTTTCCAGCAATATATTCCAGATCACAGCTCACTATGTCCTCATTTCACCCCTGGTTTCTTCAGCAATCACCTGAAGTGGAACTCAACACCCACGAGGGTTTTGAAGACAAAGACAATTAAGGCTGGGCTCTTGAGAAAAATAAACTTGCGGAGTTTCAGAGTTCGAATGGGACAGAGTAGGGTGGGACAGAGTGGATTGCTCTATAGAGTTGGCTCAATGGTCCAAACAAACTTTTTTTGGTTTCATTGACCTTATGTCCCTGGTTGGTGACCTTTTTGCAACCAAAAAGTGGTTTCTCCTAATTACTGTAATAAGAGCATTCAAGATTTTGAAAACCACAATCAAATCTCCTCTTAGCCTTCTTTGGTCCAAAGAGAACCATTGTAACTTCTCTAGTCTCTCTACATAATTGAATTTTTTCAATCTTGGCAACATTCTAGCACCAAAAAGTTCCAAGTTTAACCCCTGACCTGTGGCAATTTAACATAATCTAAACTGAAATGATCTGGGATGATACATTTGGCCGCAATATTCAGGAAGGGGATTACTGCTCTTGATGTATGAGGTTAATACCTACTCCATCCATATCTAAGCTTGGATTCAATATCATTTCTGACTGATTGGATGAAAGCTTTTCTCTCATTGTTGGTTTAAGTCATAGAGTCATAGAGATGTACAGCACGGAAACAGACCCTTCAGTCCAACTCATCCATGCCGACCAGATATCCCAACTCAATCTAGACCCACCTGCCAGCATCTAGCCCATATCCCTCCAAATCCTTCCTATTCAGAAACCATCCAGATGCCTTTTAAATGTTGCAATCGTACTAGCCTCCACCACTTCATCTGGCAGCTCATTGCAGACATGTACCACCCTCTGCATGAAAAAGTTGACTCTTAGGTCTCTTTTATATCTTTCCCCTCTCACCCTAAACCTTTGCCCTCTCATTCTGGACTCCTCCACCCCAAGGAAAAGACTTTATCTATTTATCCTATCCATGCCCCTCATGATTTTATAAACCTCTATAAGGTCAAACTTCAGCCTCCGACGCTCAGGGAAAACAGCCTTAGCCTATTCAACCTCTCCCCCTTAAAGTAAAATGATTTGTTTCATTTGAACATTGTTCTGAGTGGCAGGTCGTAGCACAAAAATCTAACCAAAAATTCATCAATGTTTCTCACAAACCCACAATGTTCAAAAGGTTCATGCATAGTCGGGAGCAACCTTGTGGTTTGGAATGAAGTTGGAGAGAGGGATTTATTGTGCCAATAGTACAAAGGTACCTGACAGGACAGTGTTTAATGCTGGTAGTGGGTTAGAAAAATGTTCCATTGCCTTGTATGAACATCCCTCACTCCAGCTGGGATTGGTGAACAGGACTTATTATAGATTATGGGGAGAAGACAGGTGACTGGCTCTAGGTGCATTGCTCATTTGAGAATCCATACAGATGTGAAAGGCCAAATGGCTTCCTTCTGTGTTGTAACAATTTTGTAATTCTGTGATTCATCATAAGTTTGTTGCAATAAAGTCTTCTAATGTCCAATGAAACATAGATCTAAAGAGGATTGTGCCTTTCAAGTGACTCTAAGCAATGCTAACATCAGCTGTAGTTCACTTGGTTGCTGTCTCATCTCTGAAGTAACAATTCACATGCTCAGGTTCCACTCTTGGGACACACCAGTACAGCACTGAGTACAAACTATCAAACAAACTATTTAACCAATATCTGGTCTGATGTGAAAATTCACATGGCATGGAAATGGGTCTGGGTGGGTTACACTTCGGAGGTGGATGTGAAAATTCACATGGCATGGAAATGGGTCTGGGTGGGTTACTCTTCGGAGGTTCGGTGTGGACTTGTTGGGCTGAAGCGCCTGTTTCCACAATGTAGGGAATCTAACCTAATCATTATTTCAAAGAGAAGCATAGGAATTACTTCTGGTGTCCTTGCCATTATTCATCTTCAATTCAGTATCACAAAAACAAATTGTTTTGTTATTATCGCACAACTTCTTGTGGGATCTTGCTGTGTGCAACATAGCTGCATTTTCTACACAACAAGACTGTCTATATTACAGAAGTATTTATATGTCTGAGAAGAATGTTAGACAATCCTATGATTATAAAAAGGCAACATATTAATGCAAGTGTTTCGTTTAACTTTAACTAAAATATAATTAAGTTAAAAACAAGCCTTGAAGATCCTGTTTATGTAGAGATTTTGCTCTTTATAATACATATGGATTAAATAATGCTGTGCAACATTGCTAAACGTCAGTTAAAACTTCATTGTTTTATCCATTATTGCAACAAAGGATTTACCCATTTCTTTTCACACAGGAATTTCATATAAATGCAATAACTCACACACTGTCATTTCAAGGCTTTAATCTTTTAGGCAATCTATTCATTGTAAATTCCTCTTTCTTAATTTGCCTTGAGTCTGGTTTTGGGCTGGTCAGTCAGGTTTTATTCAAAAATCTCAGACATAAACGAAACAGCAAGCAAAAGAAATCAAAGCATGTTTGCTACTTCTATTAGGTTTCATTCACTGGTGGCATCATTTGTTGAGGCTAAGGTTTCAAAGCAAACATTAGCGTTTAAGCCATAAATTGTCAATTCTACATCTCATTTGATTCTGACTTTGCAAACTGTGACAGCTCTTCCCCATTATATTAAAACACTGTCCGTCAGTAAGTAGCTCAGTGATTCAGTGAGTTTGATCTACTCTGTTTCCTGCTCCTTCACAAACAAAGGAAATCCCTATAACATCTTCTCTGAATAAACTTAAGTTCATCAAAACACTGCTGGCTCTATTCTATATCACATCAAACTGCATTCATCTCCCATCCCTACTAGCTTTGATACTTAAATTTCCATGCTACTGTTCATGATCTTACCCCTCCACCTACCTCAGTTGCCTCCTCCAACTCCACAACCCTAAATAACTCAGTATTTTCCCAAATCTGCTCCACAGCCTTCACTACAGCTTTGATGGCTATGCCTAGACTGTGAACTTTGGAGTACCTTCCTAAAACATTTCACCTCTCTGCCTGTCTCTCTTCTTTCTAGATCCTTCTTAAACGTACCTCTTTGGCCAAATGTTTGATCACCTGTGCTAATGTGTTCCCCATGGTTGCATTTTTATTTTTTTGTTTGATCAGGTCTCTGTGAAATGCTTTGGGAAGTTACACTAAACTATATAAATGCAAACTGTTGGTCTTCCATTGGCTCCTCTTTGTCCAGTCTGAGATCAGGAGTCTGGGGATTCACAGGCACCAATTCTTGACCTATACTCTTCCTCCAGAGTCTTATTCCATTTTCATATTTTCAATTTAGCATATCCCAGTTGGTTTTGTTTGTGAATTCTACCAGAGAGTGATGAATACTTTCTTTATCATACTAGCATTTTCAGAAGGTTAAATATAGAATTAAGCAGGATTGAAAATGAGTAGAAAGCTGTAATTTACTGTAAGGCTTCTGATGGCATCAGAAACCATGATGGCAGTTTTAAAGTAGTTTATAGATGCTGCCTCAACCCACACTAAATTACAACCTTCTACAGTCTACCATCTGTGTTTTCTTAAAAACAATATACACTGCTCCCACAGTAAAATGAAAATGATGTTAATGATTCTTAAAGCAGTATTGCTGCCAGTAACTATGCCTTGGTAATCACTTCCTACATTTGCCTGTTTAATGCACTGATGGAGGCCATGCCTTCAGTCATCAAGACCCCATAGCCCATAACTCCCTCCTTAAATATCATTACCTCCCTATCTTTCTCTTCTCCTTTGAAACACTCCCCAGAAACAATCACCTAGTTTATGGTCTGCCTTTTGGGGTCAAAGTTCACTGTTGCCAACATATATCAATGTAAGATGCCTTTGGAGGATATTATACTTTGAAGGTGCTGGAAAAGGTTGAGGATGTAATTTCCATGAGAAAATACTAATGTATGGTTTGTACATTTCAATGTCACACAATTAACAATGATAGATATGACCAGTTAAACTGTTTTAAAACTGTTTGTTGAGGGTTAAACTTTGGCCAGGACATTGCCTTGATCTCCTTCAAATGATTCCATGATTTATTTTGAAAGGACGGACAAGACCTCAACTTAATGTCTCATCTGAGTGACAGCACATCTGACAGTACAGTAATCTGATAATACTAAGAGATTTCTGTACTGCCCCGAAGTGTCAGCCTGAGCTCAAGTCTTGGAATGGGGCTAGAATTCACAAACTTCTCACTCAGGAGTGCAAGAGCCAAGGTGACATCTGTTGAACTGTTCATCTTTAAGGAAGCCTTACCTTTCTTAAGAAAATATCTGGTCTCACTTTGGCAACTAACTTTAGGAGCCTGATTGAATTCAGGAGTTCTCTGTCTGCTGAGTCACAAAGTAGACTCCCATCATTCTTTAAGTAACTTGGTGAAGCATTCTTGACAGTACTTATACATAAAAAAAAACACAGGTTAATATTGTGGCCCTTAATGTAAGGTTGGTGGTATTAGTTTAAAACATATGAAGAAGAAATAGGAGTAGACTATTTGGCCCCTCAACCCACTCCATGGCCCAATTAAGTCACGGCTGGTCTGACTGTAATCTTAATTCCATATTGCCACCTAACCCCGCTAACCATTCACTCCCCTTATTACAAAGATGTATCCATTTCTGGTTTAAAAATATTCAAAGACTTTGCTTCCATCACCTTTCCAGGAAAAGTATAAATAAGACTCACAACCTTTTGTGTGAGAAAAAAACTCCTAATCTCTATCTTAAATGGGTGACCCCTTCGAAGAAATGACTCCTAGTTTTAGGTAAAACCCTTTCCTCCTCGGTGTTTGCACCTAGGAGTTTAACAAAGGCTAAAGTAATATGATACACAATGTTAATCATTCTTCTTCTGGAATCTTCTAACAGTAACTTCTAAACAGTGACTTACGTTTTGCCTAAAGAAGTCAATAGTTTTTCCTCTTTATATTTAATTGCATAGATTTCAGCTAGTGAGCTGGGGAAGAGTTATGAAATCCTCTGTCCACACGAGGGCAGTACAAAGTCAAAAAAAAAAAGCTGGGAGGAATCTTCAAGACCTTTTCTGAACGAACCATTTCGTCATAAGGTTGTACAGAATACATTGCAAAGGCTTGTGTTAGCCAGTTAAAGCCAGCTTCAGATCTGCAATTCATGATCAACTTGTAACAGGAATTTCGATCTTACACATTTCTAACAAAGTGAATTGGCCCAACTGAGGATAATCTGCATAAATAAAAAAATGTAAAAAGGTCAATACAGGATATATTGTATTTCAATAGTTTCTTGTGGTCAGATTCACTTTTTCTCATCTCAGATGACATTTCCAATGCTTCCCTGATTTTGACATTGAAGTTGTTTGAGATTTCTAAATCACCTGAAAGAAGTTTAAGATATTTAGAGAAACTGTAATCAAAGAAGTGATTCAAAACTGTGTGGATGCTGCTGAGTTATTTTAACACAGACAGATTAAGTTGTAGACTGACCTGATCAGTGTGAACAGTTGGATTGGCCAAGGTGTCCAGTGCTAATGGACACACATCTCAGTTTTTGTGTTTAGCCCATAACAGCCTCAAAAAGAGTTCAGCAAAATTTTCAGTTTCTGAGTTTTCATCCTTATTTGAATCTGCCCCAAAGGTGCTGGGGTCCAACATCATGCAGCATGCACCAAAGTCAATTCTCAGAAAACATACTTGTATCAAATTAAATACCTGAAAGTAGATCCTAGGATAATAGTTCTTCCCAATGCTGTGTTGAATAATGTCTGATTGATACCAAATCAAATTGGATATGTCAAGAGACCTCAGCTATATTCAAAAGTCACAACCTAAGTGACTTGAGTAATTCTTGGCTTCAGGCTGTGTCGCCAACCCCTCCAGGACTGTCCTATGTTTGGGGGCCATGGTGGCTCAATGGTTAGCACTGCTGCCTCACAAAGCCAGGGACCTAGATTTGATTCCAGCCTTGGGTGACTGTGTGGAGTTTGCACATGCTCCTTGTGTCTGCGTGGGTTTCCTCTGGGTTCTCTGGTTTCCTCCCACGGTCTAAAGATGTGCAGGTTAGGCGAATTGGCTGTGCTAAAGTACCCAAAGTGTTCACGGATGTGTAGATTAGGTTCGTCAGGGGTAAATATAGGGTAGCGGGAATGGGTCTGGGTGGGTTACTCTTTGGATGGACAGTGTGGACTTGTTGGGCTAAAGGGCCTGTTTCCACACTGTAGGGATTCTATGGATGCCTTCCGGAATTAAAGATACATCTTGAATACATTTGTTATCTCTCTTAATGTTTTGAACATGAATCACAATACTGACATTTCCACTGATCTAGTGGTTTTGTTACAAAAGGTAAAACAAAGAACTACAGATGCTGGAGATCTGAGACAAAAATGGAAATTGTTGGAGAAGCTCAGCAGGTCTGGCAGCATCTGTGGGGAGAAGAGAGAGTCAATGTTATGACTCCAGTGTCTCACCATGAGCTGTCTTGTAACATTCATTCTGTTTTCTCTCCACAAATGCTGCCAGACCTGCTGAGTTTCTCCAGGAATTTATATTTTTGTTCCAAAATATTTTGGATGATTTAACCTACATTTAGTCTATGTTCTGCCTCCTTCACGTTAAGGTTGATATCTTTTTGAGACAAATTAGACATCCCATTTCTTGTCATACAAACTTTTTTCTATTAAGCTGGTATAGTAGGTGTCTTATCTCTCATTTACGTTATGCAGAATTTAGAATGTGTTATTTTTAATTCACATTTGACTGGGTTTTGATAGATGGAACACTTAGAATCATAGAGTTATAGAGATGTACAACATTGAAACAGACCCTCACGTCCAATTTGATCATGCCGACCAGCTATCCTAAATTAATCTAGTCCTATTTACCAGCATTTGGCCTGATAAGATATAGGTATAGAATTAGGCCATTCATCCCATCGGGTCAGCTCCACCAATCAATCATGGCTGATACGTTTCTCAATCCCATTCTCCTACTTTCTGCCTGTAACTGTTGATCACTCTAAACGCTTCCTATTCATGTACCCATCCAGATACCTTTTAAATTTTGTAATTGTACCAGCCCACCACACCACCACCACCCCCACCTACATCTTCTTGTTTCACACATATATCACCCTCTGTGTGAAAAAAGTTGCCCCTCAGGTCCCACTTAAATCGTTCCCCTCCCACCTTAAACCTATGCCCTGTAGTTTTGAATTCCCCTACCCTGGGGGAAAGATCTTGGCTGTCTACCCTATCCATGCTCCTCATGATTTTATAAACTTCTGTAAAACCTCAGGCATATTCAGAGACAGATTAGTAGCATTTCATGGTTGGTGCATACTGCAGTGTCAGAGATTCTAGCTTTTTGGACGAGTCATGAAGTGGAGACCCCCCCCCCCCCATACATTGGATAGATGCAAAAGACCTCAGGGCCATATTTTGAAGAACATCCTTCAGCAGATTATCCGGTCATTATCACATTGCTGTTTATAAGAGCTTCCTGTGTGCAACTAGATGCCACATTTCCCACATCACAACAACCCAATTCACTTTAAAAAGTACATCATTGACTGTAAAGCACTCTGGGACATCCGATGATGGCAATGCGCTATAAAAATGTAAGCTTTCTTTCTGATGTAAACGGAAACAATTTTTCAATTATTCCCATTATTAGCTTGTGGAGAGAAAGGGGTTAAGAGACAAACCATGTGGCAAAGCATTTTGCTATATTTTTGCAGGACATCTGTTACAGAGTGGGAGTAGATTGCTGACGGAAGAGTGTGGTAGCTCTCAACGTGGCGTTTTGGCCGGAGGTTTCTCATTTCCTGGACAGCGGCCACTTCCGTATAGAGAGCGAGGGGGTTAACTTTACTACCTAACGGTGTATGTGTGTGGGACTGGGAGTGTCAGCTGACTCTGAGAGAAAGAGAGTCAGACATTGATCTCAGCTCAGTCTGAGCAGTGCTGGGATTTACTCTATATAAACAAAGGTAGGGAAATCTGGTGGAGGGTAACAGTGAGTGTTTTTGTCCTCTTGTTGGGAAAATACCGCAAGCTTTGCGGAGTGGCGAGTGGCATTGTTATTTGTAAGGTGTAGGTGGGAATCCGCCCAATTGCGGCTCTGTCTGCAGGGCCCGAATATTGATATTTCTTCCCCAGTCTCTTTCTGCCCGAGCTTTGTTTTTTTTTCTCTCTCTCTTCGCTTGGTAGGATTTGGACTGCAGACCACAGGTTATAATATTGTGATCCTATCGGGCTCTTTTTGGGGCCTAGTGAAACTGCAAACAGCAGCTGTAATCTGAAACTGACCAGTTACTGTAACCAATTATTAATGATACATCCACACCTCGGGTCTCAGTTTTGTAGAAACATCTGCCAGTGAGTAAGTAATATTCTCCCCTCTGGAATCAGAAGGTGGTGAGTTCAAGTCCTTCTCCCAAAACCTGAGCACATTGTTTGGTTTGACATTGTAAGTACAGGTACTGAGGGAGTGCTGCGCTGTCGGGAGTAATGCGACGCCAAAGCGAGACTCTGTCTCATTTGGGGTGGGAAATGGAGAGAAGGCCCATGGGATTATTGAAGCATGGATATGTGGAGCCTCTTCCTTTTATTAGTTGTGTAATTATATGCCATCATTCACTACTGGACGTGGCTGGGTTTAACAGTACTTGAGATCATTTAACCCTGTCTGTGTCATGGTGGTTCCTTTATTTGAAAATCAAGTAGTCCTGCGTTTTAGTTTTACCTGGTTGAGTAAGTGGTGGAGGCTAGTACAATTGCAATATTTAAAAGACATCTGGATGGGTATATGAATAGGAAGGATTTGGAGGGATATAGGCCAGGTGTTAACAGGTGGGACGAGATTGGGTTGGGGTATCTGGTCGGCATGGATGAGTTGGACCGAAGGATCTATTTCTGTGCTGTACATCTCTGACTCCATGAGTGATGTAAAGAAGATAGTGTGTTCTCATCATTCCCTAACTGATATTAACTCCATCCTGCATGTGGAACAAAAAGAAAATACGGGGGACACTGCAATTCTGAAATAAAAATATAAATTGCTGGGAATGCTTTGATGGCCTGGCAGTGTTTCTGGAGGGAGAAGTAGCCAACATTTTAAGTTAATGACCAATTTGTGGGATCTTTCTTGGCAATTGGCTGACATGAATTTTAGGCCAATGACTACACTCCAGGTTTCTTTGGTTATAAAACACTTTTGATCAGGGGTGTAAAAAGTTTGTTTCCATGCTTAAACTGAATGGGTGCCCCTTTAGCTCCCAGAACTGCTCATTTGTCACCTGTTCAGGAAATTGATAATCATTTCATGGGGGAGTTTTATTGAAAAAGGACCCAATTCCAAAAGCAACAGCTGAATAATATGTTGTGAAAATCTCATAGACTTTCACATGCACTTTCTCATACCACCCAAGAGCCATTCACTATGCTTGATCCTCAACAGTCAACAAGGTATACAACATCATATGTGAGCCCACTATTGCCTATGTATCAAGTTATCATGGGGGTTGATGAATAGAAAGCAGGAGCAAGACTTTTCTTGTCCCCTCTCCTCTTTAAACCTGGACATTGAGACCAATGATAATACCATTCCTGATATTTTGTCTGACTCAGCTATACCAGACATTGAACCAAGGAGCTTCTGGATTGACTATCTCAGTATTTGCTCCAAACTAGCAAATTAAGATAACAATCTTTGCTTTTGGATTAATAAAAGTAAGCAGTGGTTTTATTTTAATATTCATTATTGGGATTTAGGCATTGCTGGCAAGGCAGGAGTTTATTGGCCATCTCCAGTTGCTCTTGAAAGGGTGGAGCATTTGAACTGCTGTCATCTGAGATGTAGTTTCCTCCACCGTGCTGTTGGTAAGGAGTTTCAGGATTTTGAGCTAAATTGAATTGAAGGATTGGCGATTCTTATTCTAAGTTGGGATGGTATCCAAGTTGGAACAGTAAAGAGGCGCAAGAACCTTTGGTTTATAAATACTTTGTTACTGTGTAATACTGACTTTAGAGTGATGGCGCTCTCTGTCTCTGACAGAATGACTGCTAGTATCGTCTGTGCTCCCTCTTCTTGTGACTGCTTTGTTGCTCTTCCACCTGCCACTGAGAGAAAAGAGGTGATTTTCGGGAAGAACTCGGACAGACCATGGGATGAGGTTCAGGAAGTGATTTACTTTCCTACAGCTGTGTATGTACCAGGCTCTAAGGTAGAGGTAAGAGAGTGACATCTGTTTTCCATCTGGAATCTGACCGTGAATAAAGAAAAAAAGTGCTGAGAACACTTGGTTCAGAGAGAAACTATTGACAAAGAAGGTGGAGTGATGACAGAGACAGAAATTAAATAGAAAGAACAATTTTGTTTTGCTGCCTTGCTAATGCAAGTTTGCCTATATTGGAGGTCCTTGAATGCAGACAGTTTTCACAGTTTCCCAGACAATTAAATGATTGGAAATTGGAGTATTATCCAAATTTACAGTCTTGAATCACAATTGGTTTGTCAGCCTTCAATGAAAGTTCTCTGATGTGAGGTACATAAATGTGTGAGGTACATAAATGTGTGAGGTGCATAAATGTGTCAGGTGCATAAATGTGTGAGGTGCATCTGTGAATTTGCATTTCATTGTTTAAGAGTCTGCCTTTTGGAGCAAAGTATTAATGCAAGCAAATGGTCTTGAGGTACATTTGTTGAGCTTTTTTTAATTTTAAAAGTCTTGAGTATTGAGAGTTCCTATTGAAGCTTTATGCTATCATCTAGCATATTGATACACAGAATCTCTAACACTTTCTGATACAGAATGCAAATACCATTGATTAGCTTCTCTCCCCACTCGTTTTAATCTTTTTGAATTACTGATTCTTGTAGGGAAATTTACAGTGAAAACGTCAAGCATCTGTATAATATGACTTACCATATTTCCTACACTGTTATGAAAGTTGCTGTTTCCTGGTCATTTAGATCTTCAAGTTAAATTTTTCCTTTGCTATGCTGTTGCATTTCCTAAAGATCATTTGCTCTAATGATTATTCAAGGTTCCTTTACTAGTTAGAAAACCACTTCAAATCACTTTTTGTTCAAAAGTGAAATTTGTTGTACGGAAGCTTATATCCAAATTATGGATGTTCATGTATCTTATGCAATCGTTTTTTATGACTATCTTCCATTGATTTGAAAAAAATAATGTAAAGACAAGTCTTCTAATTTTAGGCACCATGTTTCTACATCTATAATCTTATTTTGAGTTTCAGGTAAACTGAAGGTAGTAGAGGTATTTTCCACATTCTTTCCTTGTCTATTTTGCCACCCACTTTCTAGAATAGTTTAGCTTCATTAAGGTCTCCACTTCAAAGCTTGGAAATAACTTGAAAATAACAGGTACTTCCACACCTGTCCTTCCCAGACACTGCAATAATTAAGGTGCATACTGTGTGCACATTTTCTTCACATTTTCTGCACGGGCTCAAGAAACTTCTGTTTGACCTCGTTATGAGGTTATCTTTTTCTTCTTAAACAGTGTGATGCAGCAATCCAAAGGTGTGCAGGTTAGGTGGTTGGCCATGCTAAATTGTCTGTAGTGTCTAGGGATGTGCAGGGTAGAAGGATTAGGCATGGTAGTTACAGGGTTATGGAAATAGGGTGGGAGAGCTGTGACTGGGTGGAATACCCTTCTGAGGGTCATTGTAAACTCAGTGGGCCAAATGGCTTTTTTCCGCACTGTAGGGATTCTGATTCTCCAACAGTCACATGAGTTTGCAAAATACTACGGTGAACATACAGTTTTGTGCAGCAGAAAAATAAACAGTTATGATATTCCATTATTAAGTTCCTTACTAAGTAAGATCAGGAGTAGGATATTTCTTCCCTCAAGTCAGTTCTACTATTTAGTTAGGTCATGGCTTATCTTATTTTGTCCCCATTTGCCTGCCTTGGTTCCATATCCATATTTGATTTTTTTTTAAATCAACAAAATTTTCTGTCTATCCTCAGCCTCTACTTTTTATATTAGAGATCTATATTTTCATTAACCTTCATGGAAATGTGTGCTTCCTGCAATTGCATTGAATGGACTGGCTCTAATTTTAAGTTCATACCCTCTTGTTAGGGATTTCTCCAGCTATCTGGTCAAAATCCTTTAGTTATTCTAAGCACCTCAATTACAGCACCACTTAATTCTCTTCAAGGTACCATAACACATGGATTGTTTGGTTTAGCACATAGCAATGGATGTACCCATTTGGGTTTTTAACTTTGTCCACCTCAGTCCAACATCGGCCCCTCCACATCATTTTTAGAAGAACTGCCTATATCTGCTACAGACCACACTCAGTGTACTTTTTTTAATTGAACAGTGCACCTACATTGAAATCGAGCAGATTGAGAAAACAC
Source organism: Chiloscyllium plagiosum (assembly GCF_004010195.1). Lineage (NCBI taxonomy): Eukaryota > Metazoa > Chordata > Chondrichthyes > Orectolobiformes > Hemiscylliidae > Chiloscyllium > Chiloscyllium plagiosum. Next base: position 8,986,064 of record NC_057742.1, read on the forward strand.
ATGCAGTAATTCTCAGCAGGCCGGCCTGGCTGTGGGGAGCTGAAATGGGTGCCAACAGCCATGGTGTCTGCATTGGCAACGAGGCCGTGTGGACGAAAGAGCCTGTCAATGAGGAGGAAGCACTTCTTGGAATGGACCTCGTCAGGTAGAAGCTTCTTTCCATTTATAATAAGATGAAAACCATTGTATCAGTACAAATGCTTCATAACCAGTAGATATTATTGCACAGTAGTCACTGGGTTACTTTATATCAACTTCAGGAACTTAGCATGATGGAGCATCAGCTTTGAACTCAATTTCAATTTTGAGATTAGACTTAATGGGATGCTCCTTGATAGTGGGAATTTTCAACTCAATGGTTGGCGCCATTTTGGTTTGATATTTTTCCTTTTTTATGCCTTGCTGTAAAAGTGCTTAGAAATAACATTTGAGGACTAAGTTTTTATCTTGTCAAAATTACCTACATTCAAATTTTGCCTATTCCTGTTGAACTAGGAGTATTAGCATTAAGTAAATAGTGGGGCTTAAGGCATGCAGGGTGAGTTTCATCTAGCATCTTTTTATTATCTAAATTCATTTCAATATAAAAGCAGGGAAGTTCTTCTAAAGCTGGATAAAACATTAGTAAGTTGCACAGAAGTGTATTGAGAGGGTTTTGCAATGATGTTACCAGTAGTAGAGGATATTTAGTTAGGTGGAAGGGTTAGATTGCTTGTTTTGCAACAGAAGAGGCTAAGGAAGATTAATTCTAGGTAAATAGTGGATAGGAAGATTTTATTTCCCTTAGTAATTTGGTTATGAACCAGGAGCATATTAAAGAAACTTTATCTTGGTTTGACGGTCTGGAACTCTGTCCAAAAGAATTGTAAATGTAAAATTCCTCATTGAATTTCAAATATATTTGGATAAATACATAAAATGCTATAACCTACAGGGCTATATTCCCCCTTTTTATATTTTGACTGGGACAGACATGATTAGGCAAATGACTTCCTCCTAACCATTAACTCTTCTATATTGACCATGCATAGAAAACATGTAAAGACAGGGTAGAAAGTGGAGGCAGCGCTGAAAATGTGTTGCTGGAAAAGCGCAGCAGGTCAGGCAGCATCCAGGGATTAGGGCTTATGCCCGAAACGTTGATTCTCCTGTTCCCTGGATGCTGCCTGACCTGCTGCGCTTTTCCAGCAACACATTTCCAGCTTTGATCTCCAGCATCTGCAGACCTCACTTTCTCCAGAAAGTGGAGGCAGCCCTGCTTTTTAATGAAAAGTGAACCAGCTGAGTTTTTGTAACAAATCTGTAAATTTGATAGATAATTAGTCCTTGTCCACAAAGGAAAATCAGGCATCTCTCTCTCCGTTCAAGCCAGACTATAGGTTGGGTATAGATGGAGGGCCACCACTTCACACTGTGGGGTAAGGAGAGGAGAGAGGCTGACATGAATTGCTGATAACAGTATAGTTATTGAGCCCATAATATCAACATCACTCTGCAACAATTGTAGCCATTCAGCCAATTGAGCTAACCACAGTACTTGGTTTTTATTTCTTATGCATGTACAAAATGATGACATTTTATGTATTCAATTGCTCTACTTGTCATGTTAGGATTTAAACTCCTAGATCAATAGTCAAGTGCCATCACCCTAAACAGCATATAGTCTGAAAATGCTCTTTATATTACCTTCCCATAGCATCTAACCATTTAAAGTAATAAGTAGCTCCTGTATTTGGAAGTGGGAGAAGCAAATATTTCGGATTCTCCTGACTTTGTGAAAGGAGCTGTACAAATGCCATCTTTAGAAGAACTTGTTAAATATTCGTCAGTGAATACCACCTTTATTGTGGTTACTTCTAGCTACCACAGGAGTCTTTAATTACAGTTATTTGATTATTTGTAAAAGCATCTGCAGGGAGAGTGTATTCAAGGGCTAACCTGAATAACTTTGAGGAATGCAGGAAAAGACAGTATCTTTATACAAAATGTTTGCCACATGGCTATCTCATTCACTTTAACACCATTAGTAATATTTGTACATTTTTATTAAAAGGGGTGTGAATTGTAAGTGTGATTAAATCTATTGCATTTTGTTTGCAAATTTTTCACAATAATAGAATACCGATCAAAATGCGTCTCTAGCTTGTGTGTCTGACATGTAATTGAAGCTGATGCACATGCCTCCAGTTTTTCCCTCTCTTGAAGTTCACCAAATGATTTTTTTTTTCCCTTACACTGTTACGATGCATGGTTTAGATTGTAATCTCCTCCTACTTTATCCTGTCTCCCATTCCTCCCTTAGGCTTGGACTGGAGAGAGGTTCCACTGCTAAGGAAGCCCTTGATGTTATTACATCCCTTTTGGAGCAGTATGGCCAGGGTGGAAACTGCAAAGAATCCCCAGAAGCATTCAGCTATCATAATACTTTTCTGATTGTGGATAGAAAAGAGGCTTGGATACTGGAGACATCTGGGCAATACTGGGCTGCTCAGCGAATTTCAGGTCAATGGTGAAAATCATTTTGTGGTTAATCTGTGTTCTCTTAATAAAGTAATATTAAAGATTTCACAATGTTGCAGTCTGCAGAACTCCATTTGAGGCCCTTAAGTCAATGCAGTGCCGAAGCAAAAATGCACTACATTTCTCTAATAAACAGTGCATATTCCAAACTACTGCATGTACCCAAGATATGTAAAACTCCTTTCAGCCACTTAGCAAAAAGAAACTTATGATATATAATTCTTGGTAAAGGAGAAATAACTGGCTCAGGATGGGGGAGAAACAAAGCCAACTTATTATCAAGTGGAACTTTCCATATGACTAAGAGCTTTAGGCTCCGGTGCATTGCAATTCCCGAATAGATTATATACTTGGTGTGATCACTTTGCATAAAAATGTACAACCACATTCATATTTTATCATGAATCATTTATTTACATGTCTAAACTATCCAGTGGCTTTGTCTTGTTTTTGAATACTGACAGGATGCTGATTTGGTTCAGTATTATGTTTTTCAGTCCAGGCTTCTTTGAATTATTTGCTAAGCCTCTATACAGTCTCAAAATGCCAATATATTATGTCTTCAGTCTAAATGTGCCAGTGTGTTTGACAACTGTGGTAAAATTGTTATTGTAGAATCAAGGTTTATCATAAACTAAAATTAGTCATCCTGCTCACTTGTAGCAGATGGGTATACCAGGATTGTTGTTGTATGATTGTCTCCTATCTATTAAAATCACTTAGACCATTTAAAGTCATTAGTAGAAGAAGCAAAAGTGATAGGAGGGTAACTTTTACATGCAATGAGTAGTTAGGTTCTGAAATGCACTGTGTGAAAGTACGGTGGAGGCAGTTTCAATTGAGACATCAAAAGGGAAAGAGATGATTATTTGAAAGGAACAATATGCAGGGTAGAGGGAGAAGGCAGGAGAATGACACAGCTGATTTTTGAGAGCCAGAGCAGACACTATGGGCTAATTGGCCTCTTTCTGCACTGTAACAATTCAGTGACTTTAAATTGTTATTCACTTCATGTCTACTGATGATGATATTGAGTAACAATGTGATGCCGGTCAGTTATGCTTAATTCTAGTTGTGTTCCTGAGCTTCTCCCACACAATCTGTTGTGCAATTTCCAGAGGGTGGAGGTTGATGGAGTTTGGACTGGAAACTGGATTGGTAAAGACTTTGCTCTTATCCAAGTGCCCAGTAAACTGTCAAGAAATGGACATTGATAGAATCAACATGATGACTGACTTCTTATTATGATCAAAAAGCTCTTGTCTTAAATAATTTGTGTAGCATACAAATGCCAAATTGTTGCCAGGTCTTTGTTGAGTTCATTCAAAGGAACAGTAGAATTGCTTTTAACACATTGGAGGTAGAGGGTAGAAAGTTTAAAGAGAGATTGCAATCATAGGAACAGTGGGAGACCATTTAACTTCGGCCTGTTCTGTCATTTAGTGATTCCTGGTTAATCTTCACCCTATGTTACCTGCTGTTGCTCCATATCCCTTTGTATCTTTGACTAACACATCACTATTTTAGAATTAATAACCGGCCTACTGTCAATAACCATTTACAGAAGAGAGTTCTGAAATTCTACCACCCTTTGTGTGTCAAGCCCTTTCCTACTTTACTCCAAAAAGGTGTCTCTTTGACATTTAGACTATTCCTCTAAATTGCTAACTAGTAATCGATGTGTATGATCTTGGTCACAGAGGTTAACTGCAATGAATCAAATAAATGATTGTCACTCATTTAAAAACCAAAATGTGGGGTGATGGAAATCTAAAATTTAAAAAAAAATGAAAATGCTGGAGAAACTCAGATTGTAGCTTCTGTGGAGAAAGAAACAAAGTTAATGTTTCAAATCTAGTATGACACTTCCTAACTCACTCACCCAATGTCTGGGATCACATTTAATGAATTAGAGGTGTGACTGAGTAGCCAGAGAATAGTTGGCACTGCCACAGCTCCAGCTTGCCTCAGCACAAATTGAAGGGGGAGAAATAAAATGAACTGAATCTGACTGATGTAAAATTTATGTCCTATCACAAATTTGACTCAGTTTCTTTTATACGCATGTTCTTTATACTTATCAGAAGGAGCAAAAAATATCTCCAATCAGCTGACCATCACCACAGAGATCAGCTTTGAGCACCCTGAGCTTCGAAACTATGCCCAGCGTCGGGGATGGTGGAGTGGTGTTGGTGAGTTCAACTTCTCCAAGATTTTCTCCCCGACTAACCCACCAATGAGAATGGAGGCTGCAAATGTTCGTTACACAGGAGGCAAGGAGCTGCTCTGTAAACAAGAAGGTGAATAAAATTCAGAATCATTAAGTAATATTATTGCACACAAGTGTTGTTAGACAGGTGAGCGAGTAGTTGAAAACACGGTTACTGGTATAACAACTGGAGGGAAATCTCAAATGACACTATAATTAAAAGAACCACGCCACAAGATTTTCCACTTATATACAAAAAACAACTTCATTATTGTTGTTAAAAAAAGTAACACTAACACTATTAACTGAACATTGTACAGCTCAAGACTACTTAGCTATGAATTCAGTTCTACATTACATTCCACCTATACATCCCCTCCATTAAAGATCTTTTTTATCTTGCAAAATATTGACAGTTCGGCCACTTCTGTGGGAACTAACACAAAGGTATTCCACAACACATCGGAATTTACTTTAATTTTCCTCAGTATTCCAGAATTTTCCAAGAAATACACGGCTCCTTCTGTTAACCCTTGACTAAGCAACTTGCCAAATTTCTGGTCCCTATCCCACATAGGGGAAGAAAAAGAAGCTTCTGCCTATGATTTTGTTTTCCCATGAGGCCAGTTGTGTGATGGTGGATTGTTGATAATCTTGGGTATTTGGGAACACAAGGGATTTTAGCCCCTCAAGCCTTTTTATACCATTCAGGGACCACGCTTGATCTGTGACCTATTGTCAATTACCTACATATATCCTTTTTTCCCTTCCATCTTTAGATTAACAAGAAAGTATATCAATCTTTGATTTAAAGTTAAATGAACTTCACTGTTTTTTGAAGAGAAAACCAAACTTGTACCACCATCTGCATGTGGATATGTTCTCTAATTTCATTTGAGAAAGGACTAGCTCTAAGTTTTAGATTGATACAATTGAATTTGTACATTGGAATGCTGTTAAGATGTTGATGAGTTGCTGTAGGGCATATTGTAGATGGGTCACACAGTTGCTGTAGTGTGTGATAGTGGAGGTCATACATCCAATAGTTAACTAATCGTGACAATCGATCCAGTCACGATACAAGGAAGATCTTGAAGTGTTTAAGAAACTTAACTTTGTATGTAATAATGTTCCATTGCATCACAGTGGGAAGCATCCAAGCTGAGACTATCATGGACATCCTACGTGATAAAGAAAGTGGAATCTGCGTGGACTCCGAAACTGTCTGTACCACAGGCAGTATGGTTTCCATTCTACCTCAGGATGACAGTTTGCCCTGTGTGCATTTCTTTACAGCCACTCCTGACCCTTCAAGGTCAGTTAACCAAAGTTGGTAAACACTCTTAACTTTCCTTAACAGTATTGTGTTTCTCTTTCCTTTTGTTCTCTGATGGAAAGTAACACCCTGAGTAACAGCAGCATTTGTTGCCTGTCCCTCATTGCCCTCGAGCTGAGTGACTTGCTAGGCCTTTTCAGAATTGGCTACATTGCTGTGGGTCTGGAGTCACATGTAGGTCAGACTAGATAAGGACAGCAGATTTCCTTCTCTGTACAGCATTGGTGACCCAAGTGAGTTTTTAAGACGATCAACAGTGGGTTCATTGTCACTCTTTTAAAAGACTGACTTTTAAATATTAATGGATTTAAATTCCGCTAGTTGGTTTGGTAGGATTCAAATCCATGTTATAGACATTAGCCTGAGCTTCTGAATTTCAAGTTCAGTGACATTACATCTGCATTACCATCTCCCCTGCTTATAGCAGATATTTTCTTATCTCCAATATATCGAAGTCAAACTCTGATGGATTCTGCTAAAGGGGCAATCCATTATTTGATGTTTTATCAGATGAATTTATTAATCTGCAATGATGTACTTTGTATTGGGGGTCAATTAGTTCAATTAGCAGGATGGCCAGTTTGTGATAGAGTAATGCCAACAGTATGGGGTCGATTCCTGTACTGGTTGAGGTTATCATGAAGGGCTCTCTTATTCAACAGAAATTTTGATATCCTCTTAAATGGAATGTTGGCATTTTTTTTTCAATGCAGGGTGACCCTCTGGTTAAACCATCGCAGTCATCTCTCTCTCTGAGAGAGCAGCCCTACGATCTAGTAACACTATGATGACTTTAACTTTACCTTTATCTCCTACTGTCATGGTCTTGAAGTGAAACTTGAATGTAGTCATTTGTAAAATGTATGGGTACACATTATAACAAAAATTATTTCCAAGTTTGCTTTGAGTTTTGATTTGACTTGATGACTTTGATTTTTCTGCAGCGAGAAGAGAAATCATAAATTTTTGAAAAACATTTTTGTGTATGGGAGTGAGTGGGTAATAGTTTGTGGTGACTGTTGTATGACTTCCCTCTGTTCCTTCGCACTCCACACTAATTTTATTTTTAAAAAATGTATTAATAGATCTGTCTTCAAACCCTTCATCTTTATCAATGATGTTATGCCAGTCCCAATGGTGATTTCTCCGAATTATGGTGATGATGATCCTGTCAGGACACAGCCTCGGTTCCAGAGAAAACTGGATCGCAGACATGAATTATACAAGGCCCACCAACAGGCCAGAGCTGTGATGGAGAGTGGACAGGTATTAATTATCTTTTTACTGGCAAAGAATAACTCATCAGCCATAACATTAACTTCATAAGGTTCTGGTCATCCACCAGAAAATGGGATAATCTACCCAAAATCTCTAGCTATCCTATAACTGCTAGCCCTCCAATCTGATTGCTAATTATAGAGTGATGTGTTTGGAAATGAGGAACAAGATGGTACAGGGGAAGAGCAAGTATTCTCTTGAACTACAGGCTTTCCAAATTCTACTGTATAAGAAATAGTTGCAACTTCATTTAACAGTTCCCTCGGGTAGGGCTAATGGGTGCAACCACTCCAGACTGGGATTGTAGGCATCTGGGGAATCCATTGGGCAGAATGGGGGTAAACCTTCATTTGCAGGAAAATTTGAAGAGCCCATGGTGAAGCCCAGCGTAATTTACCAGATTGGAAGGGGATACCTCACTGAGAATGACTTGCTTTGGGCCCCTCACCCCCTGTGGGATGAGTATGCAACATTGCTGGAAATGCTTGCCATGTTAGTTTGTGCTTAAGTATCCCAGTGTTGCATTTGCTGCATTCCCCACTTTACCAGGCTGCTTGTATTCAACAGAAATTTTGATATCCACTTAGTTACATAGAAAAATGTTAACATTCCATTTTCTTGTGGGACTTTTCCCTGTGAGAATTATATGGGATGTAATTATTGCTTTATGCAGTTGATGTCAGACCTGCGGTTCATACAATCTTCCCACTAAGTCAATATCCATCACGTCAGTTTTATTACAAAGCCTTCAGATTGACCTGGGTATCCAGAAATTAAACATTCATCCTTGTCATTGTTCCGATTAGAAGAATGATGGAGTTATTTTAATAAAGAATTGTGCTTTTCTTTTATGGAAACCTTCCTCCTCATTTCCCAATAATTTTTGAAGTGAAACACAGAGTCTGTTGCAGTTGGGCAAACATTGCTGAAACCTCCAAGAATATGTACAATCAAAATTGGCAAATCTACTTTTATTCTTCGTGTTCATTTCCCATTCTCTCTTTTCAATATGATTAGTCAGGATTCCTTTAGAAACTCTTCCTTTGTTTTTGTCAAGCAATGCATATTCCATCCCTATCTCCAGTATTGGTGGCGAGACTCATGTACATGGAGGTAGTACTGTATACCATCTGATAGATGCTCTGCAGTAATCTATCAAGGCCTCCTTTTAAATGCATGTTACTAACCTGTGAACTCTACTATTCAATTGGCTCAACAAGACCATGTAGATAGCAATTAAGAATGGGCAACAAATGCTGGTCCTATTACAAAAACATTGTAAGGAGTTATTTCCTTGCCCTTTAAAACTTTTGGATCTCTTTATCTATCATTCTCAGTCCTTTCTCCCTTCTACAATCCAATATTTGGCGTCATTGAAACAGTGTTTCCTGATTCTACTCTCTCTACCTTCCTTCCTTTGACTGTTCTGAGCCTTGATTCTTCATTTTAACTTATCAATTTAAGAACAAATTGAATGGTTGAGTAAGCACACTGGCATGTGGAGTGATGGGAAGAAATAGGATTGAGGTGAGAATTTTGCAAGGATACTTACTTGGGTCTTACTAATGTACATCACTGTAACACTTGTTTCCTTTCAGGAGGATGGTGCAAAGTTGCACCAGACCATGCAAAACCTTGAGCGACAAGCATTGACTGCTATCAAAAACATGTTGACTAGTGGAGGAACGTTTGATCCAGAGGAGATGACAGATCTGTTCTTTGACTGTGTTGACACAGAGATCAAATTTTACAAATAAACTGTCAAGTATGAAACTGCTGCAAATCCCCTTTAGGTAATTCTCACTCTGTTAATAATTTGTTATGCACAGTGTGTTTCAAATCCAGCTTGGGGACTGTCCTTGCACAGGATGCATTTTGGAAATGTATAATGCAGCTGGAATTGGAAGAAATCATTTGGAGTAATCCAGTCTGTTGACTATCCAATGAGCCTTGAAGTATACCATAGTTGTGTATATAATTCCAGGAGCTGCTTTCTTGAGTGTGTTCTGGGAGCTAGATCGAAACATGTACTCATTTTGCTGATATTCATCTACAGCAGTTTTGCCAATTAAATTAGAGTACAGCCAGACCTAAAGTCGACATGAATCAGTGTAAGAAATGGGAATCTAATAAAGTGTATGCATCTATGCAAATCTGAAATTTCATATTCACGATTTATATAACAATTGTTCTGCAGATCAAATAATGTGTTGAGGAACTTGCAATCAAGGAGATGATTCCAATTTTAATGTGGCTTTTATATTTTATCCAAAACTGATTAAAAAAAACAGAAAATTCAGAATTGGTCTCCAAAGACAAATTGTTAAAGATCAACACACAGAATTCCAGTTAATTATCAGAAGAATTACTTGTAATTCTGCTATGCCTTTTAAAATTTGTTCACAATTTTGAAAGATCCCAGATCAAATGCCAGTTTTGTGGGTGATGATTCATATTAATGAATGATTTGATGGATGGTTGTAAGAGATGAGTCATCTGAGCTTTTTGTGTAACTTCTTTGCATACGGAGTCTTTTAAACCACACAGTTCATTAGTGCTCTGGTTACCCAACTGTCTGAATCTGTCGGTCTCTCTGGACAGAACAGGACAAGGTGAAGGAAAGTTACCAGTGCCGAATAGAAAAATGAATTGCCACCCCCAAGTAAGAGAAACTAGGTGGGATAAAGTGTCATAAGCAACTCTACTGAATACAATTTAAAAGGAAGAACAATGAGAGAGTTTCTGTATGTCAAGAAATTTTCAATTATCAATGAATGAAACAAAAACAGAAATTGCTGGAAAAGCTCAGCACGTCTGTCAGCATTCCTCAGAATGATTCTGAGGAAAGATCACTGAACCCGAAACATTAACTCTGATTTCTTTCCTCGGATGCTGCCTAACCTGCTGAGCTTTTCCAGTAACTTCAGTTTTTGTTTCGGATTTGCAGCATATGCAAGTCTTTCAGTTTTTAATCAAAGAAAAAAATGTTTACCTTCCTTCTGTTGCCCTCTTAATATATCTCTTTCCACTTTTTTTTTATTTGAAGATTGTGGTAATCAACTGTTGGACCATTGACCAGAGAAAGTAAAGCAAATGGATATCTTGCTTGAAGCCATTGAACGTGACTCATGCATATGTGAGGCATATGGTGAGATATGCCTCACCGTATCTGTGTTGAAAACTCTCTTCCCTGCCTTTTGGATTTGCTGATGTTTTGATTTTTAACTAATGGAAAAATAGTCTTTTGTCACTGCTGATCTTGAGACACTGGTAAGCTGATTGGCAGTGAAATAAGTATTGAGATGTACTTTCATTCCAAAAGAAAGTATCCCTTTTGTAGAGTTTTAACACAGCTATTCCTAATTAAAGCTAATTAACTTGGCCCACTAAACAGTAGGTTAATGTTGGGAATAATCAGCTTAAAACAGATTTAGGTTTGTGATTTCAAATCAACTGTGTTCATCTTATTAATATCAGGCAATATTCGTGTGTTCAGGCAACTGTAGACCAGGAATAACCTAAAATCTAACATTGGTTGGCGGCCATGAGCTGAGAAATGTTACACTAATCCACAAACCAAGGCATTTTTCATTAAAATTAATAGAGCTGTGATTACTGTTTTTCAAAAAAAGTCACTTAAGTGTTCACTTACATTAGTAATGTGTTCTATGAAATATATTGCTATGACAGCAATGCCCTTTTCAGTTGGTGTTTAAATTGGTCCAGTAATTTCTTAAAAATCTCCTCTTCCTTCCTACTGGAAGTTTATCCAAAAATATAGGGTTACTGCATGAAGCAGCAGCTGTATGGAGATGGGTTTGGGAAAACGCCAGTTTCTGTCACTATCCCTGCTGACAGTCGGACTTTAATTTTCAAAAAAAATGAAAATCAAGATGTTTAATTGTCTCTAATGTCCTGTCATGGAAAGAGAACCCTGCCTCGAATCTTGCTCGTAAGTGACATTGAATGAGTTCTGCTTGAAAATGCCTATGTGTGAACATAATTCCTCTGCAAACTTGTATAACTTACTGCCATTCATTGCACAGTCATGGGCATGAAGACTTTTCAAGTGGGTGAAGTATAGGCTTGTATTGGTGTCCTGCAAGAATTGGGGTGGTGAGGCATGGGGGAGAAAGATAAAGGAAAAAAAGACTGCATTTTAAATGAAATGCTGCCCATCTGTCCTTAACAAGTAAAGTTATTTTTTTTAGACTGTTTTTAATGTTGTCCTTCCACTGTTACAGAGATTACTTTGAGTCTTGATCTTCAATTCTGTGGCCCATGTGTGTCCAGTGAGCAGTTGTGGTAATTTGGTGTAAGGGTTGGAGCAAGTCTTGATCTGTTTTAATGTTTGCTACTTACTAAAAGAAAAATAGAAAATACTCTAAAACAATGTAAAGACATTGTTTGTGTGAGAAATCATCCATGACAAATGCTGCCAGACCCGATTGTTTTTGGTAATTTCTGTTTTTATTTCAGATTTCCTGGATTCTTTTGCTTTTGTATTGTAGTTGCTTTCTGTTATGTTAATGTTTTAAACTTGCAAACACTGTTGCAGTTATTTTGAGGGTTGGAGGGCCTTGGAACAACTGAAACAAAGGCTTGGTTATACAAAACTTGAATATTTTAGATAAGCCAAACATGTTGTGAAAGTTCTTTGTATTGGACTCATCAGGACTAATGCAAGAATACCAAATTTCAAATGATCACAGTTTTATACTACATACAAAAAGACCATAGACATAAAAGTAGGCCATTCAGCCCATTGAGTCTGCTCTGCCATTCAATGAAATCATGATTGATCTGAAAACTCTCAACTCCACTTTGCTGTCTTTTCTGCAGAACCCTTGATTCCTTCTACTGACTAAAAATATCTGTCTCAGTCTTGCATGTACATAGTGAGCCAACTTCAACAGCCTCTGTGCTAAAGAATTCTGCAGATTTACAGCCCTAAAAAATATCTACTAATGTCTCTATTAAATGCACGCCCTCTTATTCTCATACTCATCCACAAGGTGAAGCAACTATTCCACAGGTACCCCATCAAGTGTCGAAGATCTTGTATTCTTGGAAAAAAAGTGAACCCTCCTTATTCTATATTCGAGTACATACCCAATCTACTTGACCTTCTCCACAGAGTCCATCCAAACCAAGAATCAAACCAATGAATTTTTTTTTTAATTCATTCATATGGGATAAGCGTATCACTACTAGGTTGGCACTTATTGCCCAACCCTAATTTCAAGTAGGCTAGACCAGGTAAGGAAGGCAATATACATGGTCATCATTAGACTCTTAATTCCAGACGGTGTTTTTTTTTTAAATTGAATTTAAATTCCACCATCTCCCATGATGAGATTTGAACCCAGGTTCCCAAACATTAGCTGGGTCTTTGGATTAACAGCCCAGCACTACTACCATTAGGTCATTGTCTCTCTCCCCTTCTCTGGAATGCCTCCAATGGCAGTATATCTTTTCTTACAAATGGGGCCCAAAAATGTTCACAATATTCCCAGGTGACCTGACTAGTATCTTGGAGAGTTGTAGCAAAATCTCTGACTTTTGTACTCTATTCCCTCTGAAATAAAGGCCAACATTCCATTTGCCTTCGCTATTACCAATGAACTTGGATTCTAGTTTTTCATGAGTCATGGAAAAAGCTGCTGATTTGGTTTGGATGATAACTCTGCTTGGCCAATGCATTGCCATGGAGAAAGCAACGGGGAAGCCATATACTTCCAAGCTCAAACAAAAGCACTTGGCTTTCTTATCAAATAGAGTTGACCAGCCAACTGATCAGCACCCTGTTTTTGTGTAGTATACATTTTTGCGATTGTTTGAAATTTGGCATTCTTGCATTCTCCCTGATGTTTACAAGCTGAAACACTTTGTTTTGCAGAAAAGAAAAATATGAGTCACCCTTCCCTCTAAATAATCCCAATTTTCATTTGTAGCCAAGAGCCTTTGGGAGAGGCAAGGGGGAGACGTCAGAAGAAATATAGAAAATTGATGTAGTTTGACTGAAAAAAATCTTACTTTGCCACATTTGAAGGACACACAATTCTATTTCCTAAAATGGTGGTCTTTATATTTATTTATCTTTACATTTAAAAAGAAAAAGCTTGGCTAGTTAAGTTGAAGGCTGGTTCTACAGTTTTAACCAGACTGTACTTATTTCAACCTTATAATATTCTATTTGAAATCCTTTTTGGTACTGATCTGACATCAGCTAAGGGAAAATTGTACAGTATATCCAATTTAAAGGGATCCTGAGTCTTAAGAGGCCATTTATATTACAGAATTAATTAAAGGGGAAGTGTAATCCACTAAATTGCCGTATAATCCTGCATGTTGAAAACATACACTTACTGGCGTCTCCCTGTCTCCAGTTCTGTGGGGGTGAAATTCCTCTTTTAACGAAGAGCAGGAGATGGCCTTTTTTTATTTTGCCCCCTGTAATTAATGCCCTCGCCAAACAAGTCATCTTGAGATGGTCACATGCTTGGAAATGTTGCACTTGTGACTCCATTTGCTGCCTTTTTTGTTAGAGACAAAAAAGAGCACTTTTTTTGTTTCATCCTTTAACATTTCGCAGGGCACAGTCATTTGGCAAAGAATTCCAATCATGTCATAAATTTGGAGTCACCCCTACAATCACCCTCGTCCTCCAGGATCTTAATGAAGCAGTGTTAACTCTAGAGATTTTAGGGCCAGAAACTCCCCTTATTATAGTGGACTGTGAACATTTCTAAAATTTGAAATACAATTTCAAAAAATATATATTGAAACTGTCCACTTCATTTGTATCTCCTCCCCAAAATGCATTATGTTTTTCCAACTGAGTTGTAATTTACCGCAAAAAGAATTTGAGCCGGCTTTTGATTCATTTGAATTGTTTTGGAATGTGCAAAAATGGGCACCCAACCCTTTTAAAGGTTTTTAATTTCTCTTGCCCTGCATTTTCAGTGAATTGGGTAATGTGCTTGCCTCCAATTCCTACCTGAACTGTTTTAACCCAACTTACACCTGTTGAAAGTGAGGTAACATACAAATTAATGCAAATAAGACAAATTTATATGCATGCATTAACAGTAGAGAATAGAAAATAGTTAAATCTACAAAAATGAGAGCTCCAAGCTTGCGTTGCACCATGGATTCCAAGCAAGGATTAGAGTTTCAAAGCATAGAAATGAGCCATTATTGGTAAATGTCAAAATGCCAACCAGTGTTCTGCATTATGTGAGCAATACAGATGAATAGTACCCTTTCCCTCTTTGTAGACTAGAATGTGAGACAAAGGGAAGGAAAAATACATGTTAGTTTAATACTATGTCAAAGAAAATGTTGGCATAACTTGTGGTGTGCAATAAATACCAAGTCAAAAGAAAAATGTGTTCGAAAAATGTTCTGAGAACAGCCAAGTGAAGTTACTCTGTCACAGACTGTGAAATGTTTCTGTATTATTTATGATGCTGTTAACTAATAAATTACAAAAATGACTGTACAAATGTTTTATTTTAAATGTACACAATAGCTTCAGGAGTGGGGTAAATAGTACTTTTATTCACTGGGAACTTCCTCACCCTTGAAATAAAATATTGGGCAATTAATTTAGCAAATTAGTGTGGCGCTAGCTCTCAGACTAGAGAGATTCCAGGTCTACAATGTGTTTGCTTCTTGGTGTAGATCATGGGCGGCACAGCTGCTGCCTCACAGCGCCAGGGACCTAGGTTCGATTCCAGCCTTAGTCGACTGTGTGAACTTCACACAAACATCCTCCCCATGTCTGCATGGGTTTCCTCTGGGTGCTCTGGTTTCCTCCCACAGTCCAAAGATGGGCAGGCTAGGTGGATTGGCCATGGAAAATGCAGGGTAACAGGGATGGGAGAGGAAGAGTGGGTCTGGGTGAGATGCTGTTCGTAGGGTCAGTGTGGACTCAATAGGCTGAATGGCCTATTCCACACTTTAGGGATCCTATGATTTGATTTATATGATCAGCTATCATAATGCCCTAGAATTAGTGCTAAGAAACACTCTTCCTTTTGATTTAAGAAGAATAAAAAAAAGCATAGAGTCTGTAGCCCGGAAACAAGTCATACTTTACAAACCTCCTCAGACCTGACTTCACCTAACCATATCTGTATTTGCTTTTAATATTTTCTTTTATATTTGTCAAGTCTCCTTTGGAAAACTTTCAACTAGTTAACTCGACTGCAAAAGGAAGGTCCACATTCTAACCATTTTGCTGGATAAAGGAAGTTTCTTCTGAATTACATATTGGATTTATCGATGACTACTTAGCTTTTTCTTCCATTTGTGACCCCCAGTTCAGGTCGACTACCACCCTAACAAATGGAAAGGCAGCTACACTATCCTGTCAGATGCCTTCTATAATCTTAAAGGTATCTGTTGGATCAGCCCTGAAAAATTGTTGAATTTTTAAAAATTCTTTTCAAAGATTTATAAATCTTTTATAGTGTCGTGCTGCTTGGAAACAGACCCTTCAGCCAACTTGTCCATGCTGACCAGGGTTCCTAAACCGAACTAGTCCCATTTGCCAGCATTTAGCCCATTTCCCTCTAAACCTTTCCGATCCATGTATCTGTCCAAATGTATCTACCTGTACCAATTCTTCTGCCAGCTCATTCGATATTTGCACCGCCTGCTGTAAAACCATTGCCCCTTTTAAATCTCTCCTGTCTCACCTTAAAATTATGCCCTCTAGATTTGGACTCTCCTACTCTGGGGAAGAAATCTTGGCTATTCATCTTATCCAAGCTCCTCGTAATTTTATTAACCGCTATAAGTTCACCCCTTAGCCTCCTTCACTCCACGGAAAAATGTCCGAGCCTCTCCTTTATAACTCAAACCTTCTAGTCTATTGCGGAAGCTCTGTTGAGTATTTAAAATTATGGTTTATATTTTTGAATTTTGGAATCAAAGGATTGGGGAGGTGGTTGGGAAAATGGTGTTGAAAAGCAGCCATGGTCAGATTGACTGGCTGTTGCTCCTAATTCTTGCTATCCTCACTCCATCCCTTCATCTCCTGCTTTCTCTCTTTTTGCTTTGGGCTTTTTCTCCCGATTAATCTTCCTCATGAAAGCCCTCCACATCAGTTGTGACAAGTGGGGAAACTCTAGCTGAAAATCAACACAAACAGAGGTGCCAACCCAGCTGTGGTAGGAATTTGCGATCATGACAACATGTGGTTTCAGAAGCTGCAAGGCAGACACCAACTCTGCAAACCAGGCGTCAGCAGAGAAAACCCTGCTTTATTGGCGAAGGACAACTCCACGCGTGGCACTCAACACAGACTTTTCTTTCCAGCATTGGCTCACTGAGTCTTCAAAAGAAATGCAGCAAATGATCTTCAACTGGATTTACCAAAGTTTTGAGGCCACGTTCTCATTATCTCTGGGTGCCAGTCAACCTTCCCTGGTCTCTCTCCTGATCTTTCACTCCATCTGTTTCCAATTCCTTTTTTTTTATTATTGTGTGAAGTGGTCTTGTAGGCTTATCCTGTAGTTTTGCCCACATTTTTATGCTCCAAGTAAAATTGTTTTACCACCACCCAAGATCTTTTCTGATTATAAACATTTCGGTACTGGTGTCATTCTGAGCCATCGGAGTTTAGGAGAGTGAAATAAATTCTGCTGTGAGGGTTATCCACATGAAACTTTAACTCTATTTTCAGAATCATTGAAACACAAAAGTAATACAGTATAGAAGGAGGCCATTTGGCCCATTGTGCCTCCACTGGCTCATTAAATGAGTCTCATTACCTTGTGCCAAACTCCTGCTTTTCTCCCATATACTTGCACATTATTTTTATCCAAATAATCATTCAATTACTTTTTTTCAATGCCTCAACTGAACCTGCCTTCACCACACTTTCAAGCAGTGCATTCCATACACTAATTACGTCTGTTCCTTTTAGGAGAGAGAACAGTTTCTCCGCACATATCCAGCCCTCTCACGAGTTTGAATGCCTTTATTGGATCTCCTCTCATCTGCCTTTTCATGGAGAATAGTTCCAACTACTTCAATCCATCCCCGTGTCAAAATTTCCTCATCTCTGTACTTGTAAACTTCTCCAACACGTTCGCATCCTTTCTATCATTCTCTGAGCAATCAAAACGTTTGAGACCAAAATAAATTTTACTGAAGGGTTATCCATCTGAACTCTTTAACTCAGCTTTCAGAATCACTGACACTTAGAACTGTACATTGTACTCGAGCTAAGGTGAAGCAAGTGTGTAAAGCTAGACTGCCTGCAGGATTTCCCTGTGGCAGGCTATTTCGATGTGACCTTCAGGAGCGTGAAGAATTGCGAGCAGCTCCTGAAGGTCTTCAAGGAGAAGGAAGGGGAGCCTCTGTTCTCCATCTTGTCGGCGGTCCCGTTGTGTGTGCTTCCTGCGCAAAGGAGTCGGGTTGTAACAATCCAGATGTACAACGCTCACGTCCCAGCAGCAGATGTCCTGACCTTCTTGAGAAGATACGTCCACCGATGTGGTCGATCCTTTTGGGATCTGGACCAGCAAACGACAGGTCAGGGTAACCCTGAGGGTCGATGCCAGTGGGAACATCCTCCACCCACCCTCCAGCTTTGCCATCGGAGGAAGCAGAGGTTACCTGACATACGCAAGGCAGCCAAAAGTGTGCCGAACCTGCGGGAGATCAGGCCACATGGCGGCGGATTGTAAGGTGACCGTCTGCCGAAACTGCAAGCAGGAAGGCCACCCGACCAAGGAATGTAAGGAGGCCAAGAACTGTAATCTGTGCGGAGAGGCGGGCCACATGTACAAGGCCTGCCCAAGACGAGGGGCAGCCACCTACGCACAGATGGCCGGAGGTGGCAACACGAGCCGTGGACTGCCTAAGACCAGCAAGGTACCACAAAACAGCACGGGAACGGTGTCTGGCGGCACCCAGAAGGAAGGGCAGGCTGTAGCGGAGCAGACGGCAGACAGCGGGGAGATGCAGTAGCCGATCCAAGCTCCTTCAAGGCAGATGGAGGAAATTGAAGAGGAGGGATCAAAAGAGGCAGAGGATTGGATTACTGTCAAAAGCAGGAAGAGGAAACCTCCCAAAGCCACCCAGCAATTCTCCCTGCCATATTGTGAGCTGTTGCTGTCTGCAATGAGAGAGCATCAGGAATTGTGGGAGATGAAAGTGAGTGACACAGCTGCTACTTTTGGTGCAGGTGCAGAGGTTCCCTGAGCAAGTGAGTTGGTAGCCCTGAGGGTTTGCAGGACCAGTGGTGTCAGGGGATGGGGTGGGTGACAGTGATTGAGGGAGATGTTATGTGATGTACGGTGAGAGTGTGAGCCTTGGTGGGAAATGTGTGCAGGGGTTGAGACTGAAGTGAGGTACTGGAGAGACAATGGTGGCACTTACCCTGGCAGGGTGGAGGAGACCAGACCCCTCCCTCCTACCCTGCTGGGCATTCCTCCAGATGGCAGAGAGTCCACTGACCTGGTTGGCAACATTGGAGTGGGCCAGGAAGGTGCAGTTTCATTGTTTCCACTGCCAGTGCTGGGGGGTAGTTGACATCCCAACTCTGCACCTTCCCACCACCAGGAACTCCAGGTCCCTGTCTGCAAAGGGGAGGTGCCAGATTTCCCTTTTCTGCCATGCCCCAGGACAAGAGATCTCACTGAGCTTCAAAGCGGGAAACCCTCCATGAGACTCAATGAAACTGACCCTTAGCCAATAAACATAAGATTCAGCCTGATGGGGGAGATTGCAGATTGAAAACAAATGTGGAAATTAGAAGAAAGTAGAGTTGAGAAAATTTTAACTCTCATCTTAGACCACATTTTACTTCTAATGACACTCCCAGCTCTACATGACAATGACCCCTATCAACCCTTCCATAATATCACAGCTCATTACCCTCAATTTAATTTCAAATGTTATGGAGTTCATGTTACCTAGTTAATGTTACACATGGCTTCATAAATGTCCAGAAGTATTCAAGAAACTACTTTCATTCTGTGTTCAGTCATTGTCAATATCTTACCATGGAGATGGCAAGGACTTACTTCAGCCTTTATCCAAGTCTGTTCATCAGGAACAAACTTGCAGCAATAACCAAAATAAAAGAAGTCACCAAATCAATATTCTCTCTCCAGGCACCGTTTCTCAAGATTGTGATCCATATCAAATTCTGCATAAGCAGATGATCAGCTGCAGATTAAAACAAGCAAAAAACCCACATCATTCACAGCTCGTTTCCCCTTAATGAGACTTAAAACTGGTGAGCACATGGTCGATGGGGCCTGCCTCAGTGTGGGACTTTTCACCTGACTGCAATAGCCTTCACACACACTATGCTCACAAGAAAGTACAACACAAAGATGCTGTTTGGTCCAATTTGTCAAAGAAGGTGTTTATTTCCCCCAGGAGCCTTCTCCCATTCTGGTCACTGCCCCTAGCACTACCACTTCATTCCCTTCTGCTTGTCCATATTCCCTCAATGGGGCTGTCCAATCGGCCTTTTGCACAGCATATAAAGGCAAGTTTCATATTCTCAGCACTCTTGTGGAGGTCATTTCTCATGAATTCCTTATTTGACTGATTGGTGACTAGTTTATAACCCAAGCTGAAACATTATTTCAAGTTTTCTTCTCTCATTTGTCTTCATGCTAAATCCCAGGCTCTTCCCTTCCTCAACTTGTCTATTTCTGAGTTTAGGCTGTAGTGGCAGAACTGGATAAATGCACTGTCCCCTACAAATGAGTTTATCCTCCTCCTCCCAGATAACAAATGCATTACATTGGTCACAACCTGTTTTCCTCAATTTAATTTGGCCTCATTCTTTACCTGCTCACCTCTTCCTAAATGTACTTCAACATCAGACCAAGAGAAAGCTAAATGTACTTCAACATCAGACCGAGAGAAAGCTGTGCAGGTATCCCTCTCCCATTCTTGTGCTGGAGTGTGTCTGACTGATGCTTCAGCTCAGTGGCTGTGAGCTGCAGGGTCTCAGGCAACCGACACTACCTACAGGTGGACTCACCCCATTCAGTCTAATTATGGCAGATTTAAATCTGCATATAATTTGGGCAGATTAAATCAGTAATTAATCAAATCAGCCATAGAGGAGGAATTCCTGGAGTGTGTATAAAACCAATAGAACTGCCCATCTTGGACTGGGTATTGTGCAACAAGAAAGGAATAATTAGCAATCTAGCTGTGTGAGAACCCATGTGGACGAGTGACCATAATTTGATATAATTCATCATTAAGAATGAGAATGACACGGTTACTTCTGAAACGAGGATCCTGAAGATAAACAAAGGAAACTATGATGATATGAGGCACATTCTGTCTATGTTAAATTGGGGAATGTTACTTAAAGGGATTATGGTGGAGAGGCCATGGCAGAAATTTAAAGAGTGCATGGAGGAACTGAAACAATTATTCCTTCTTGTCTGGAACAAAAATAAAATGGGAAAAATGACCAGGTCATGGCTAACAAAGGAAATGGCAGGTAGTATTAGACCTAAGGAATGAGGCATACAAATTGGGTAGAAAAGGCAGCAAACCTGAAGAAGGGTGACTGGACCAAAACATTAACTTTACTTCCTCTCTACAGATGGTGCCAAATCTGCAATCTTTCCAGCAACTTCTGATTTTGTTTCAGCACACCCAGAGGACTGGGAGTGGTTTAGATTTCAGCAAAGGAGGACAAAGGGATCGATTATGAAAGGGAAAATAGAATATGAGAATAAACTTGTGGGTGTGACACAAGCTGATTGTGAAAGTGTCTATGGGTATGAGAAACAAAAAAGGATTAGTGAAGACAAGTGCAGGTCCCTTACAATCAGAAACAGGGGAAGTTATAATGGGGAACAAAGAAATTACAGACCAATTAAATGCATGGTTTGCTTTTGTCAGGAGGACATAAGAAACATCCCTAAAATGTTGGCAAACTCAAAATTGAATGAGAGAGTGGAACTGAAAGTATTTGTACAGAAATATTGCTGGGGAACCTGATTAAGGGCTGATAAATCCCCAGAGCCCAATAATCTACATCCCAGAGTATTTAAGGCAGGGGCCCAAGAAATAGTCGATTGATTGGTAGGCCTCTTACAAGATTCTACTATTTCTGGAAGTTTGTAAAGCCTTGAGGATAGCTATTGTAACCTTATATTTTTTTAAAAAAGGAAGTGGAGAGAAGCAGGGAATTATAGAGCAGTCAGCCTGACATCAGTTGTAAGCACAATGCACGAATCATGAGAAAAGATTTAATAGCAGAGCAGTTGGAAAACACTGACTGAATTAGACAGAGCCAGCATGGATTTATAGAAATGAAATCTTGCTTGACACATCTACTGGAATTCTTTAAGCTGATGAGTAGGAGCCAGTGGATGTGATTTAATTGGAATTTCAGAAGGCTTTTAATAAAGGTTCTATGTAAGAGATTAACATGTAAAAGTAAAACCCATAGGATTTGGGATTGTGCACTAACATGGAATACAGAACCGCTTGGCAGACAGGAAACAAAGGGTAGGATTAAATTAATCTTTTACCAAATGTAAGGAGAGATGATGGGATACTGCAGAGATCAATGCTTGATCAATGCTATTTCCAACATATGTTAATGATTCAGATGAGACAATTAAATGTAATACAGATCATTCTCCTATAACGCACGATTTATCAAAGTGATTTAGCTGTAACGTGATTGGTGAATTGGGGAATGGTTTTATAAAATGCCAACTCTCATTGACTATTACGCAATTCTGTGAGATTACAAACAAAGGAACTTGAGGAGATGGAGCAGCTTCTAAGTGTGTGGATAGAAATTCTGGGGCCACCTTTCTCATCATAAAACAGAAAGCCTTATCAATTTAAGAGGACTGAAGGGAAAAGAAATGCTGAAAATCCTGCAGATGTGCCTGCCTTCAGTGCTAGTAGTGGCTGGTTTACTGGATTTAAGAACTGCTATGCTCGTCATAACGTAAAGTTACGTAGCAAAATTGCCAGTGCAGACGAGGAACGTGGGCTGTCATTTCCTCCCGTGGTGAAAAAATTGATTGAGGAAGAAGACTATACCTTAGATCAAATCTTCAATTTTGATGAGACAGGTGTATATGGAAGTGAATGCCAATCAGAACCAACACTACTCAGAATGAAGCACATGCTCCACGTTTTAAAATCGCAAAGGTTCGTATGACTGTGTGCCATTGCCTGTGTTGGTGTGCCACTCTGCCAAACTGTGAGCCTTGAAAGGTTACCTTAAGGCCACTCTACGTGTTTACTTCAGGTCAAGCAAGACGTTGCATGTCAGGGTAATTTTATTCTGACCTTATTGTTGATATTTTCAAGGATATTTATAGGAATTATTGCTATAAATAACAAAAATCAGATTTCAAGATTCTACCATTGGTGAGCTTTTTGAAAATATGAAAGCATTATTTCTACCTCTGAACACAACCTCTCTCAATCAACCCATGGATCAGGGTACAGTAGCAGCTTTTATCCTTGTATGCTGAGGGAAGTTGGGAAGCAGTTGCAGCTCTTAGAAGACAATGACTGCAAAGCAGAATGCAGCAGGACAGCAGTCCGCGGCCTCCCAGTCGTTCCTGTCCTCTATCACGGAGGTCTTGGACGACAGAACACGGGAGAGGCTGTACCAGCCGCTATCTCTGGACGAGCTGACCAAGGCCCTCCAGTCCTTCGAAAAGAATAAAACTCCCGGAAGCGACGGCTTACCGGTCGAGCTCTATTCCACTCTGTGGGACTTGATTGGCCAGGGCCTGCTGGAGGTGTATGTCAGTATGCTTCAGGCAGGTACCATGATTGAATCATGAGGAAAGGCATCATCACCCTCATCTACAATTGGAAGGGGGAGAGGGAGGAACTCAAAAATTGGAGACCAATCTCACTATTGAATGCAGATTACAAAATTCTGTCAAAGGTAATCGCCAACTGGATCAGGTCTGCTCTAGGGTCGGTGACTCACCCTGACCAAACCTGTGCTGTGCCGGGCAGGAAGATCGCTGAGAGTCTCGCACTCCTCAGGGATACGATCGCCTACGTGCAGGACAGAGGGTTGGACACCTGCCTGATCAGCCTGGACCAGGAGAAAGCCTTTGAGAGGATATCACATAGGTATATGAGAGATGTTCTCTCCAAAATGGGCTTCGGGGAGGGAATCTGCAATTGGATCAGATTGCTCTACACCAACATTGTCAGTGCAGTCTCAATTAATGGGTGGGAATCTGATAGCTTCCCAGTCAGATCTGGAGTCAGGCAGGGCTGCCCTCTCTCTCCTGCCTTGTTTGTGTGCTGCATAGAGCCGCTTGCCGAGTTCATCAGGAAGGATGCGAGCCTGAGAGGGGTGACTATTCCTGGCAGCGGGGGCCTGCAGGTTAAGGCCTCCCTGTACATGGATGACGTCGCCGTTTTCTCGGATCCGCTGTCCGCGCGCGGACTCATGTGCATATGTGACCAGTTCAAACGGGCCTCAGGTAAACTGAGGCAAGAGCGAGGCCATGCTCTGAGCCTGAGAGGGGTGACTATTCCTGGCAGCGGGGGCCTGCAGGTTAAGGCCTCCCTGTACATGGATGACGTCGCCATTTTCTGCTCGGATCCGCTGTCCGCGCGCAGACTCATATGCATATGTGACCAGTTCAAACGGGCCTCAGGTAAACTGAGGCAAGAGCGAGGCCATGATCTTCAGGAACTGGGCCGACCAATCCTCGATCCCCTTCACCGTCAGGACCGACCACCTGAAGGTGCTGGGTATTTGGTTCGGGGGTGGCTGGGGCGTGTGCCAAGTCTTGGGAGGAGCATATCAGCAAAGTGAGGCAGAAACTGGGCAGATGGAAGCTATGGTCGCTCTCCATCGCGGGATAAAACCTGGTCATCAGATGTGAGGCACTGTCATTGCTATTATACATGGCACAGGTCTGGCCTATTCCCAGAACCTGTGCTGCTGCAGTCACCCGGGCCATCTTCCAATTTATATGGAGGTCAAAGATGGACCAGGTCTGAAGGGACTCGCTGTACAAAGATTTGGGCAACGGGGGAAAAAATACACCCAATGCCACCCTCACCCTGATGG
>NC_057742.1:9010958-9104742 GCF_004010195.1 Chiloscyllium plagiosum
ATGTAGATAAAGTGATCAAAAAGCATAGGGGATACCTGCTTATATTGCTCAAGGCTTAGAGTTTATGCCTCAGCTAAAAATGTAATCGTACAGACCTGTAAATAGGAATGACGACTCTGTTTTCGGTATGCAAACAAATGGAATGTTTACATATGTATGGCATGTCCAGTTGTACAGATCATCAAAGTATTTTATGAATAAAGTATACTTTTGAAATTAAAAAAAGTGTGTAAAGCTAGTTCAGCATCACCTCCTTGCTCTGTTACTCTTTATGCCCCTGACGAAGGGGCATCACTTAGAAAGTGATTTCAAATAAGTCTGTTGGACTACAACCTGGTGTGGGGCGACTTCTGATTGTTAACAAAGCCAAGGAGAAAGAATACTTTCTTTATTGCTCTCTCTCCACCTGTCCTGCTACCTCCAGCGACCTCAAGGAATTTGCTTTCGCTACGTTTTCCATCGATTTATTTGTCAGCGGTCACTCCAGGCGTCCTGTACAGTACTGCTCTTAAGAGTTGGACGGAGTTCCGAGAAACTTTTCGTGGGCGGCTGAGTTTGAAGCGGTTCGCGGCTCTGCCACTAGGGTGTGCGCCTGAGCACTCTCTGACACAAAAGGAGGCACAGGGGGATTCTCTTGGGCGGTTTGCGCTCTCCTTGGTTGTCCGGGCCCGGCGGTTGCCAGGGGAAACGGAGGACACAATGGCGGGGGGTGAGTCCTTCTCTGTCTAATCCCCCCACAGCTCCCCAAAGGCCGCAAATAAAATAAAACCCCTGTTAGCTTTGAAAATAAGAAACTATTCCGATTGCTTTCAGCCCAGTCAAAATCAAATGGAGCGCAATGGTAATGTCCCTGTCTCTGAGCCAGGAGGCCCTGGTTCACGTCCCACCTGTTCCAGAGGTGTGTAAGAACATCTCCCCAATAGACTGATTATAAAAGTAGGTTAATTGAAAAAAACTCAAGTACAATGAAAGGGTTCTTATGGCAAAGTGGTAATGTCCCTGCCTCTGAGCCAGGGGTCCTTGATTGAGGTCGTACCCGTTCCTGAGGTGTGTAATGTCACCTCAGAAAGGGTCAGTTGGAAAATATTTTAAAACGGGATGAAGGTGCTCTTGTGGTGGCTGTGTAGTGACCCTCTCTCTGAGGCAGCAGGTTCATGTCCCACCTGCTCCATCTCTGAACAGGCAAATAATTAAATTAGGTTTTTATATATTAAAAAGTCAAGTGGAATGAAAGGGCTCTTGTGGTGCAGTGGTGGTATTGCAGCTTCTGAGCCAGGAGGCTCTGGTTCAAGTGCGACCTGTTGCAGAGGTGTGTATATTAACAACTCAAAACAGGTCAATTGAAAAATATCTTAAATAGGATGAAATGAAGGAGCTCTTGTGGTACACTAGTATCACTCTATCTATTTATTTAACGTAGTAAAATAGGTTAAATTTTTAAAAAAGAAGAGACTGTAGTAAGGGCCCTCTGGTGGCACAATAGTAGTGTTCCTACCCCAGACTGGGAGGCCTGGGTTCAAGTCCCACCTTCTCCAGATGTGTGTAGAATCATTAGAAATAAAAACCAGACTGCAGTCCCCAACTGCAGATTTTGGCAGAATACCTTTTGCTATGATATTAGCAGGCCCTATTTAATTTGAACAAGTCAACTGCTTGGAGACAGCATCGTGTTGACAGTGCAGACAGTGAGGAACTTGCATTGGGCCAGACACTGATCATGGAAGAAGTAAGGCAGTGGAACTGTACTAATTCCACTGCAATGTAATCCAGAGACCCAAATTAATGTTCTGAGAAACTGATTTCAAACCTCACCATGGTGACTGGTGGAATTTAATTTCAATTAATAAAATTTGGAATTGAAAGCTATTCTCAGGAATAGTGGCCATGACAACTACTGTAAAAACCCATCTCATTCTCTAATTTATTTGCAGGATGGAAGTTACCACCCTTACCCAGTTTGTCCCGTATATAACTCCAGATTCTCAGTTACATGGTTGGCTTTTAACTGCTCTTTGAAATGGTCCAATGAGCAGGCCTGGTCATGAACATTTGGGGATAGGAAACAATGCTGGCCTTGGTCTTGATCTGCATATTCCAATGATTTTTTTTTAAAGGTAACATAGGGGAGCCGTCAGTTCTCGTAGAGCGGTTGCCAACAACCCACGCTCGGCGGTTAAACGTAACCCCGGAGCAGACTCACCGAACTGGAGACTTTTCCAGCTGATATAATTCACACGGGGAGGTGTGTCACACGGGACTAAGCAACACCTCCATTCCGGTTAGATTCACACATGTATTGGGACATAATTTTTAACCGTTTCACCACATTCCACTGCTTGGAATTTTACACCACACATAGTAAACGCAATTATATTTAGTCATGGCGAATTATGGAACACAGTTGCAAAAAAGAAGGAAAGGGCTGTTGTGACACAGTGGTGATGTCCCTGCTTTTGAGCTACCAATTCATTTTCCACTTGGGGATGCTGCAGCCTTCAAGACTCAATATCAGGTTCAACAACTTTAGGGCTTGAGTTCTCCCATGTCTTTACCCCAGATCCCACACACCAGGCCTTATTACCACATGGTCTGCTTTTACACACAACCCATTGTTATCCACTAACAGTCCTTGTTAACAGCCATTCACCCTCTGAGCCAGATCATTATACGCGCTGTTGTCCAATTGTTCTTCTCTCTCTTTTGGTTCTATCCCTACATATCATTTATTTCTTACCCTGTCTCCTCCCCCGCCATACCTTCTGCATATAAATCGACATTTTCATAGCTACCATTAGTTCTGAGGAAGAGTCACTGGACTCGAAATATTACTTCTGATTTCTCTCCACAAATGCTGCCACACATGCTGGAGTTTTTCCAGCAATTCCTGTTTTTGTTTCTGAATGAGGAGGCTCTGGTTCAAGTCTCATCTGTTCCACAGATGTGTAATATCAACTCAGAATAGGTCAGCTGGAAGATATCTTAAAAGTAAAGAAGGAGCTCCTGTGGCACACTGTAGCAACTCTAACTCTGAGCCAGGAGGTTCATGCCCCACTTGCTCCAGAGGTGTGAAATAAGAGCCCAGAACAAGCTTGAGTTGAGAATACCTAGATAGAAACCAGTAAAGGGCTCTTGTGGTGCAATGGTAGTGTCCCTACCTCTGAGCTTGGAAGTTCAAGTCCCACCTGCTCCACAGGTATTAAGATCTGAGGGAGTGCCGCACTGCTCAAGGTGCCGTCTTTTGGCTGAGATGTCAAACTGAATCCTTATCTGGCTGCTCTGATGAATGTAAAAGACCCTTTTCCACTATTCCAAAGAAAAACACCAGAATTTTCCCAATTGTCCTTGGCCAAAATACATATATTCCCAAATCAATATCATATGGTTCTGGGGATGAGGGAATGTAGTTATGTAGATGGATTGGTGAAGCTGAGACTTTCCCAGAGATGGAAAAGTTGAAAGGAGACTTAATTTATGCATCCAAAATAACGTGGGGTTTCAACAGATAGACCAAAATGAATAGCTCCTGTTGGCAGAAGGATCAAGAACCAGTGGGCAATGATGTCCAATGAAAGGTAAGTAAACAACAGCGACATGAGGCAAAGCTTCATTACATAGTGAGTGATTAGAATCTGGGATGTACTTTCTGAGAGTTTTGTGGCGACAGATTCAGCTGTGACTGTCAAAAGGCAGCTGGATGAGAACCCAAAGAGAAAATCAAGGTCTACAAGCTGGAAATTGGGACTAGCTGATTAATCCTTAGAGAGATCTTGCATGGACACAACATGACAAATGGTTTCCTTCTATACTGTAGTCAGTCTAAGATTCCATGAGCTTAAAATTCCCCAAAAAATGTCTTTTTACCAACACTATGTATGCACGCTGAATGTGGAGGTGCTGCTGTTGGACTGGGGTACACATAGTCAGAAGTCACACGGCACCAGGTTATAGTCCAACAAGTTTATTTGTAATCACAAGTATTTGGAGCGCTGCTTACTTCACCTGATGAAGGAACAGTGCTCCAAAAGCTTGTGATTTCAAATAACCTTGTTGGACTATAACCTGGTATATTTGACTTCTAACTTTATGCACATTGAATACAGTACCTGAAGGAATTTGATGGGGCTGCTTAGTGATTTTATTTGAAAAAGTCACTTACCACAATATTTATTCTTTATCGAGTTTTGAGAAGATTTGTAGCTCAGGTTGAGGCTTTGGATGTAGGTTTGCTCGCTGAACTGGAAGGTTCATTTTCTTGTTTGGTTTCACTGGGTACCCTTTCCTTTTGAATGCTGGTACCCAATGAATGTTGTCCACTGATTTCTGAGCAACAAACCCAAACAAGCAGACAAAACATGTCCAGAAACCCTAGCCACTCTTCCCTACATCAAAGACGTCTCAGAAATAACTGCTAGATTACTCAGACCCCTTGGCATCATGGTAGCCCACGAACCCACCAACGCACTAAAACAGCAGCTAATGAACTTGAAAGACCCTATACAGACAACAAGCAAAACTAATATCATTTACAAAATACCTTGCAAGAACTGTAAGGAGCACTATATTGGATAAACAGGCAGAAAACTAGCCACCACGATACATGAACATCAACTAGCCACAAAACGACATGACCCACTCTCACTAGTATCCTTACATATGGATGAGGAAGGACACCACTTTGACTGGGACAACACACCCATCCTAGGACAAGCCAAACACAGACACACGTGAGAATTCCTAGAAGCATGGCATTCCAACCAGATCACTATCAACAAAATATTGACTTGGATCCCACTTACCACCCCCTGAGGAAAAGAACAGGAAATGACATCACCATAGAAAATGATGCCACCACAGGAAATGACATGACCAACCCTAGAAAACTCAAACATATAAATAGAAAGCGGGCTACACCACCAGTGCTACATTTGGAGGCTCACTGAAGATGTTACCCAGTATGGTGACGAAATGTCTGAAAATGAACCTTCTAGCTCAGCAAGCAAACTTACATCCAGAATTTATTCTTTATGTTACTCTGAACAGAGTTGTGTGTGGGCATCAGTGCCTAACCTTATCAACTCAGAGTGCTCCGTTATATTTACTGGCTGCACTGTTAAAGTAAACTTGTCAGGGACCTTGAGGGAAATTTACCAGCTTTGACTAAGAATCTGTTTGACCTGTCACAGGTCAAACAAGCAGAAATATTGATTCTATCTGTAGGCTAGGCATCTAAACTAAAGAGATAACGTAAGTGGCTGAAGAGTAATTTGTGAATAAATCTTCAAGTTAGACCGTATTTTGTCTTTCTTCAATATCTTGTAAAGGATTATACCAGCTGGAACCTCACTTGAACTTCTAATTAGAAGGTTGTCAATTTTATTTTTCAATTCTGTTCCCTGGTTTGTTATTTTTAGTTATTTTGATACATATAGTGGAATCTGTATTCATGTTTTTTCAGAGAGTCCGCATGAATCAAAGAAGATGGTGTACATTTCCATGTCACTGATTGCGAAGCGAAATTTGCAACTCCCTGCAGAAAAACAGACACCAGAAGACATGTGAGTAGCTGCAGTTCAGCAGAGAAAATCTGTAATGTGCAATAGAGGGAGCAATTCTTGCAAATGCATTACAGAAATTGGAGTTTGAGTTGTATTTATTGCACTTCCTTCTTTAAACTTTGAAAATGAATGTGAAGATAGCTGAACCATGACAGAGTAAGAGGGAAAAATGTCAAAGAGAAAAATAACAGCGTTACCAGCAAGAATAACTCTTTCTATTATGCTCAATTCACATACCTTGCAATGAATGTGTAAACTACATTTCAGAATAGAACATATCTACTAGAGAACTGTTTCCAGTGACCTTGTCAAGAAGTTTCTTGCTCATTTAATTGATTTTATGATTCCTTGATTACTTAAAATAACATAGTAAATTAAACAAACATCATCTAACGTGGGGCTCAAGATTATAACGCTTTATTAAGGGTTCCATTGACAACCAACCAAGCTTGTATAGTAACTTGAGCCACAAAGCTAGACAGCTCTACACCTCACTGCCCAGAATTTGAATTTATATGCCTTCCAATCTGTCTCAGAATCCTTACCCGAAAGGTAGCTTTGGTGATCCTTTAAGGTCTTTTAAGTTTTATAACACAGATTTTCTGATGCTCCTGTTGCCTGCCAACTGGGAATTTGTCAAGAGCAGTTGCGCATGCACTGGTGGCCATTCTGGAGTTATTGTAAATGAATAACACCATATTATTAAGAATGAGTGGTTATATGAAATTAATTAGCTTTATTGTCAAATGAGTACAGTGAAAAGTTTACAGCCACCACATTATAACGCCATCTTAGGTGCAAAGGTACCTAGGTACAGGTACGTAGGATCAAATTCTTCAGTAACAAAAAAAATTAGAAAAGTAAAGGTCCAGCTTATACGCCTTAACCTGCACATCTTTGGACTGTGGGAGGAAACCAGAGCACCCAGTCAAACCTATGCAGATACTGGGAGAACCTGCAAACTCCACACAGACATCACCAAGGCTGGAATCACACCTGGATCCCTGGTCTGTGAGATAGTGGTGCCACTGTGCCACGCCCCATATATACTCATTTGGACCTTTTCTGTTGGCAGTATATATAAGTAACAAAAACAGAAATTGCTGGAAAAGCTCAGCACATTTGCTAGCACCTATGGAGAAAGCAGAATTAACACTTCAGGTCCAGTGATCCTTCTTCACAACTCTAAGTAGCCAACTTAATCCGATTTAGCTCTTGAGTGTGATTTACATTGGAGTGTTGGACTTAAGCATCTCAAGTGGAAGGAGTGAGGTGTTTGGTTGCTTTTGAATAAACAAAACAGCTGGTTGCTAAGTAGGATTGGTGGCTATTTCTACTCGTTAAAATAAAAGTAAGGCTTTTAATTTTGTTTTGGTCTCTAATCTTTTGTTTCTCTTGTTCTTAAATAATTTTGTCAGATGTAGGATTGATACTGGTTTAAATATATTACAATAAGATGTAAAGAGCATGGATACTATTGTAATTAATTAATAAAATTCAGTGCTAGAGATAGTAGGATGGGTGATGTGCTGCTGCTGCAGCAGTGAGGGAGCTGCTGAAGACAGGATATGCCTGCCTGTGACTTAAATTTTACAGATAAACGTACATTGCTAGAACGTATGTCAGAAGTACGAAAAACATTTCTGATTCCTTTCTATCAGTATTTGTAGCATGAATGGGCAATATGGCAGAAAATGGACGATGTAAAATTAACAATTTAGTGAGACCATTAAATGCAAGTTTTAAGCAATAATATTAATGAAAAACTGTAACGAATAGATGTTAGGGTGGATATGCTATTGATCCTTTTGGGAAGTAAAGAGAATTTGAAATTTATAATAAGAAGACAACCCAGGAAATGCTCAGGTGTAGTCAATTGATGTTTCAATGTGATTCAAAGTACCAATATGCCATGAATTCTCTGAAATAGTATAATAAAGAATGTGAAACTAAACATGAGCTTTGGAGAAGATGGAGATACAAATCAAAGAAAGGACACTGCATTAGTCACAACAAGTTTCAGCCTACTGATGGAAGTGTTGATGGCATAGTCTTTCAATTGCTCAGTTTTAGATAGTAGATACACATCTACAGCGTGTGAAATAGACTCTTTGAATAATGAGGGTCAAGACAAAGTTAAGGAATTTGAGAATTCCACCTGTTTCAGATTTGAGAATTATAATACATTAAAATATTTGAGAAGAACATTCATTCTTTGTAAAAGAGACAGAATCACTCCCTTTGTCTGAAAAATTGATATAAGCAATATTTTTCTCAGTTTAAATATTTGTGTATAATTTATGATGCTTCAGCTTGTTTCCTAGCTGAGAGTATCATCTTTGCAGAATCAAAATACCATATTTCTTTGCTTCACCTGAATTTCTGTTCCAGCTAGTCCCCTAGATTCCTTTATTTCATTTTCCAAATAATACATACTTCTAATTAAAATTGTTAAAATTAGTACAAGATCTCCATCTAGTGGTTAAATTTAGCAAAAAAAAAGTTTTCAAATTCTTTTGGCAAGGTAAGAAAAATGTTCTCAAGTGTGTAAAGTATTAATTCATTTGCTGTGGCATTTCTGGGAGCATTGTGCTCTGTCTTTTTGAATTTGACTCAATGATCCCTTTTTATTGGATCAGCTTTGATTAAAAATTAAACTCCCAGTGTTAACAAACAATTCATACTCTGTACAGAACAAAAGCTGTGGCGAAGCTAACAACAGTTCGATTGGATCGGGAGAATATTGGCACCCTTGAAAATTTTGAATGCTTGGAAAATGTCTGCAGTCTTTATCTTCAGCAGGTACTGTTTCCAATCTCCCACAAATGGATTTACTGAAGTGATTGAGGAGTAAACATCCAGGCTTCTTTTGATATCTGAGTTCGTAATTGTAAATGTTAGAGATTATAAAATTCCAAGCTTACATAAGATCAAAACAACTAGGAGTAGGCAGTTTAGCCTCTTTAGCATACTGTCATTTAATATGGTCATGGCTGATTTCATCTCAGCCTCAACCCCACTTTCCTCTGTGCTGTCCAAAACCCTTCAATCCATTACTAATTAAAAATTGATCTATCTCCTCCTTAAATTTACACAGTATCCTGGTATCCACCACACTCTAGGGTAATGAACTGCACAGTTCATGAGGCCTTTGAGAGAAGTAATTTCTCCTCAACTCTGGTTTAAATCTGCTACCTCTTATCCCAAAACTATGACCCCTTGCTCTAGATTGGTCACATAAGGAAACCGACTCTCTACACCTCCCAATCTTCTGACTCCAGAGAGTATAAGCCTAAACTGCTCAATTTCTCAATCTCTGTTTATAAGACAAATCCCTCATCCAGTTTATAAATTGATTTCAGTTCAAGTAATGATAGAAGTGCTACAATTAGCCTTAACAATCTCAGACAAAAAGAGGAAATATTCCTCCTTGCTGTCCTATTGGTGGAATGTAGCATTCTTACACTCGATGATGGGGAAATCTGTCCTGTCAAATATCCTGATAAACTTGCTATCTGGAATTAAAACAGCATGCTGCACAGACACAGTTGGCCTGGCTGCACCTTGAAGAATGAAGCAGAATTAATGTTTTATGGTAACTTTTTCTTACATTCCTCCATCCTATCCCTATCCACTCTGCCCCAGAACCTTGCCATATTTACTTACTGAAAGGGAGAGGACCCATTCTCTTCTTTTCTCACGTTAATTTACATTTTACATTTCTTTTTACTCACTGAACAACCATTTTGTCTTTTGTACCTGGGCCTCAGTCAAAAGTATAAAAACACATCTTGCAACACATTTTTAATTCTGATTAAGCATTTTGGGCTCAACACATTAACTCTTTCACTCTGCAAAGAGCTGTCAGATCAACTGAGTTTTCCTGGCATTTTGTTTCAGATTTCTAGTGTCTGCAGTATTTTGCCTTTATTTAAATTAGATTTAACTCTTTGAGCTAAAAGGAGAAAACAGGAACATGTTCCTGAGTTGAATGATCAATTGTGATCATTTTGAATGGGTGGAGCAGACTCAATGGCCTACTCCTGCTCCTAGAATCCCTATATTGTGGAATCAGGCCATTCAGCCCATTTAGTCCACACCAATCCTTCAAAGAGCATAACACCCAGACCTGCTGCTGTAACCCATTGCTATTTCCCATATCTAACCCACCTAGCCTGCACACCTTTGGACTGTGGGAGGAAACTGGAGCACCCACACTGACATGGGGGGAATGTGCAAATTCCAGTTGCCTGACGCTGGAATTGAACCTGGGTCTCTGGCACTACGAGGCAGCAGTGCTAACCACTGAGCCACAATGCTCCTTTTTATCGATTTATATATATATAATTCTTCTTTGGAGAATGGGATTCAGAGAAGAAGTATGTTGGACTCTATTTCCTCTGATTCCTTCTCCACAGATGCTTCCAGATGTGCTAAGTTTCTCCAGCACCTTCTGTTTTATTTCATAACGCTAGCGTGCTCAATATTTCCTCTCCAGACCTGGACTCAAGTGGGATTAATTGAACTGCTCTATCAAAGAGCCAGCATCGATATGGTGGCTGGAATATCCTCAGACTGTGCTGAAAATTTCTATGACCAAAAATTATATTATCATTTATTGGAACACAACCACTTTCAGTCTAACTGTATGTTATTATTAATAAGGAACAGAAGACGGGGGAGTTTAAACTGTTCAAAGTACCATTGGTAATTCTAACCAGCATTCATGAGGGTTATTAAATCCAAAAATATAAAACCGTTAACTAACATGAGTGAAGCAGGAGCAAATTAAGGGAGATATGTAGCACTGGTGTAATGATGAAATGCAAACCAACCCTGTATTTGAAAAATTTCTTACAAATGTTGCCTATCTTCCAATCATTCATTTTTGCAGCTATTCGATAACAGTTCTCTTCCCCAGTAGAGATAGTAGGAAAAACACTATCCTACTATTTTCTTTGAAAAAGCAATCTGTTGGAAATCCTTTGCTGATTTCCTAACACTTGGAACCGTTTGCATGCCTGGCATCTTTTAAAGATGAATACTTTTAATGAGTACAGAACATAAATACAGAGCTGGATTTGGGGGCCAAAAGGCCTGTTCCTATCCTGTTAAGTTAATGCTGTGGGAGGGTCTTGTCTTTTCATACCTAGGTGATTATAGGCAGTTTGACCAGTAGGATACAGATCCTAACACCAAAAATACATGTGATCATTCCACATTATAACAGTCTATCTCTAGCTAAGATGTTACCTCATTCTCTCCTTATGTTCCTTCTTTCCAATCACAGAATCAGATAAAGAGGATAGAAAATTTAGAATTGCTTTGCAGTTTAAGGTGAGTACAATTTGACATGACAACCAAATTCATTAACATATTTTGGTTTTATTAAAGTTAGTACAAGACAGCTTCATAATTTGCATTCATTTTCGACAACCCTCATCCGCTAGAGAGTGATTGCTTGTTCAATGTGAGAGTAACCAGGGCTTTAGTGCAAGAATCATTACTTATCTGCTGTGAGGACTCCTACATCTGTTAGCATGTCAGTGCCCATTTAGTGTGGTCACTGTTCACTTAATGTTAGGATCAACAGTGACTCCATGTGAAGGACACTCCTCTTTCTAATCGTCAATGCTGTAATGCCTATGAGGTTTTTTATTCTGTCATGATTTTAGTGACCGTTGAAGAGGCATATTGATAGATAACCCTTTCATAATGCAAGAGAGCCTGAAACAATGTGGGGAATATTACATTTCTCATAGTATATTGCAGGTTTTTGACGCTGGCTGGTAACAAAATCCAAAAGGTGGAAAACCTTAAACCTTTGCAGCAACTGGGATTCTTAGACCTTTCAAATAATCAGATTGAACAGCTTGACCCAGGTTGGTTTACTTTCATCACAATTTACATTTTAAAGTGGATATTCTTGTGTAGCTGGAACATAACAAGCGTTTAGTCCTTTGTTGGTTCTCTTGAAGGCATTTGAACAAAGAGCAAAGAACAATACAGCACAGATACAAGCCCTTTGGCCCTCCAGGCCTTCGCTGCCACATTTTGCCTTTCCATACTAAAACTGTCTTCACTTACAGGATCTCTACCCCTCTATTCCCTTCCTATTCATGTATTCATCCAGCTGCTTTTTGAATGCTGCTATTGTGTCTGCATCCATCACCTCCTCTGGCAACGTGTTCCAGGCACTCACCAATCTTTTTGTGAAAAACCTGCCTCGCACATTGCTTTTAAACTTCCCCCTTGTACCTTGAACCTGCGTCCCAGAGTAATTCACCCCTCCAGCCTAGAAAAAAAGCCTCATACTTTCTATTCATGCCAATCACAATCTTATAAACGTCTCTCAGGTTGCCCCTCAACCTCCTTAGTTCCGGTGAAAACAAACTCAGTCTAGCCAACCTTTCTTCATAGCTAAACTCCCCCATACCAGGTAATACCCTCTCCAAAACATCCACATCTTTATGGTAGGGTGGTGACCACAATGGTTACGCAACATTCCAAGTATGGCCTAACTAAAGTTCTATAAAACTGCAGCATAACTTGCCTATCATTATACTCAATGCCCGTTCCAATGAAGGCAAGCATGCAAGAAGCCTTTTTCAGTACCTTATCTACCTACACTGCCCCCTGCAGTGATTTGTGGATCTGCACACTCCGATCCATCTGTATATCGATACTCCTAAGAGTTCTGCCATTTGCTGCCATTTGACTCCCAGTCAGATCAAGGGGACGAAAGTGTCCTCTTGCTGATGACTGTGATGTCATTAATGAAATAAGTTGCGGAGTTTGTTCAAGTGGGACAGAGTCCAGCAAATGATGTCATCTTTAATGCAACCAAAATTATCTGCAATTTAAAAAAAATTAATCCTTTTACAGGATGCAAGCATCACAGGGTAAGCTAATACTTGATGCCCTTGTAGAATTACTTTTCAGAAGTAAGTTGGTGGTTAGTCTTCTCCTTGAATCTCTGCAGTCCATTAAGTGTGGGTACACGCATTCTGCTGTTAGGGAGAGAGTTCCAGGATATTGCCCTAGTCACAGTGAATAAACGGCAACATGGTTCCAAGTCAGGATTATATGTGGCTTGGATGGAAATTTGAAAGTGATGGTGTTCTCATCGCATCTGCTGCTTTCCCTTCTATGTAGTAGAGTCATGGTTATGGAAGATGTGTTGAAGGAGTGTTGTTGAATTTCTGCAGGTGGCAGGTTTCTCTAGATAGACACAGTGCTGCCATTATGCTTTGGCAGCAGAGGGATTAACTGTTGAAAGTGGTGATTGGCACATCAATCATGTGGGCTGCTTTATCCTGGATGGTGTCAATTTTAATCAGTATTATTGGAAATGTGTTGATCCAGGCAAATGGAGAGCAATCCATCACACTCTTGACTTCTGACTCTTGATGGTAAACAGACACTTGGGAGTCAAGAGATGAGTTACTTGCCACAGAATTCCCAGTGTTTGACCAGCCTTTATAGCCATAATATGGTTAGTCCAGTTCTGTTTCTGGTTAATAATAATCCACCAGGATGTTGATTTTGGGGATTGTTGTCTGGTTCTCTCTACCTATGAACATGTGAGAATGGTAGCAATAGAATCTCCTAATGATGCTGTGTCCTACTGTTTCTAAGCTCAAGATACATTGCTGAAGCAGAATAAAGAGAATGTGATGTTGCTGCTAACATAGGAACTTTTGAAGCTGCAAGTTTATTGTCTATCACCGATTCTTCACATTAAAGTCAAGAAAGAAAAGAAAATTGTTTCCTAAAAAAATGAAATCACATAATTTTCTCAGTTTATATCGTAAATGATGCAGTTTGTGTTAGTAATTAACATTATTATAAAGCTGGAAAGTATTGTAGGAGGTTAGGTATAAGCTCAAAGTCTGGTATGTGAATTACTTGAAAAATAATAAATTATGAATGTGTTTTTCATCTGTAAGTAAATATCTGTATCTAGCTCAAGGATAGATTTCTGGCTTTAGTACAGCACTGCTTTTCTGCATCAGATGAAATAGTTGCAAGGGGATTGAACCCCAAATAATGATGTTGGGTCACATAAATATAATGACCTAACAATATTGCAGCAATCCATAAAATTATTAAGAGATAAGGAAATCAGTGATCTGGGTTTATCAATTAATTTATTAAAACAAAATCACAATATTGAATACTGAAGTAAATTAATCTCGACTGATCACCCTTGGAAATCTCCAGCACTCCAAGGACACTCGACATTGAGTCCTGTTTACAATCTAGGAGCTCTTCATGAGATAAACTAAAAATATTAATTCTACCTGTTGCTCCAGACAAATTTATAATTCTTATCTTGGCAGTTAATAGCTTCCAACAATTCTAGAATCTGAAATCATTTGATACCATATTCTATGAGGGCACTAATCCATGTGATCATGCTTTGTCTGAAGAGCTTTATTTAATCTGTTTTAGAATTACTTTACTACTTTGAACTTGTGACTAGAGCGACTGACACATTGTGACTTTATTACTATTACAGGTTTGCTTGATCTATTCTGCATGAAATGTTCCAAGGTTTTCAGAGCGACAATTGCTTTTACAAGAGTACATTTAGATTCCTTGTGTCTCAGTGCTGTCAGAACTGATTTCTGTCAGGCAGCTGAAAACACAATGCATATTCCTACACCACCAGTTTTTGAACTGACTGAGGCAGGGTTAAGAAACGAGTTCAAACCAGAATATATTCCCTCTACACCATTCACATCTTCCAATACAAATTGGATAGAATAATAAGTACAGGAGGTGTCTATTCTGCCCATAATGTATGTGCTGGCTCCTTGAAAGAGCTACCAGTTAATGTATGAAAATGCTGGAAGATAGATGAGAAAAGACCATTTTGCCTGTCACATCCAGTAAACCCAACATAGTTTATCCATGCCCAGTTACTTTCAGGGAGAAGTAAAAACCACTGGCAACTTCAAGAAAAATTCTAGGACATTCCTTCCAATCCCTAAAACAGTTGAACATATTCTGGAAGACTGCAGCTGACCATAACAACTTCCCTCCATAGCCAGAAATTGACTCAGCTCTCAGGAATCTGTTCAGATCAGTTTGTAGTGATTCCAAACCTATCATGTGTCTCAGACATATGTTTCAGAGAATAATTACTCTGTGAAAAATAAATACTTCCTTAAATCTCTCTTCCAGATTGTGTAGATATAACCTCTAATTGTACCAACCTTGTAGATTAGATTGTTTATTTGAAATCCAAGTGTATAGAATCTGCCCTTGTTTGGAAAATTGTTCTCCAGAGTTGCCCAATTGCCTAAGGCTGACAGTCAAAGTTGAGTAAGAAATACTGGCATTGCAATTTAGAATGGAACATGTTGAAGAAATGTGTGACCAAAATTCATGACAAAGGGAATATAAGAAATAGGAATAGCCTGTACAGCTCCTTGAGCCTGCTTTAGGCAAGATCTGCATTCTACACAAGAATTTAAATTTATATAGATCTCCAAGATAGACATCCGAAAGCTTAATGGCTGTCACTGGAGTTGCTTAGTTCCTTATGAAAAATTATTTCTGTCATTAAGGTGAATTTCCAGAGAGTCTCATCATTCTGAAGATGATTGACAATGACTGCACCAAACAGGAACGATATAGGTGAGAGCTGAATGCTGATTATATTGCTTCAAATTTGATGTTTTCCCAGATAGCCACTCCTGCCACTTGTACCATTATGTGATACTAAGTAGAGGTTGTTTGAGATTGATCATTGCTGTTGGGGCGGCATGGTGGCTCAGTGGTTAGCACTGCAGCCTCACAGCACCAGAGTCCCAGGTTCGATTCCAGCCTCGGGTGATTGTCTGTGTGGAGTTTGCACATTCTCCCCGTGTCTGTGTGGGTTACCTCTGAGTGCTCCGGTTTCCTCCCACAGTCCAAAGATGTGGTGTGGACTGGTTGGGCCGAAGGGCCTGTTTCCAATCTCATTGGTCCTTCTTTGCTTTGTCGTGGGTCTGCCTGGTGATTAGTTGTAGAGGTATTGTTCTTAGATAACAAAGTTGATTGCAACAACTATACTTGGTCAAGCCCAGTTACTAGGACCTTCGGGATCTGATATGGGTAGATGTGCTCCCTTTGAAAGCTAGAGTAGAAATCATTGTCTCCAAACACTTTGACATCAGTAGAATGGGTGGAGCCAAAGGAACATGAACATTGACCCCAACAATCCCACTATACTATACATGAGCCTAAGGGAGAGAGGCTGCAGGAAGCATAAAAAAGAAGATTTGATATGTATGTTTCACACTGTAATATTGGTTGATTGAACGGAAATTGATGTACAGAATGTTTTTACACTGTACTTTGATTCGCATAAAGAAATAAAGATTTATAGGTTATTTTTAACACAACAAATTTGTTGGGACGCTGACAGAATTGGCTCAGAGATCTGTTTTACACCCGTCCAGATTTCCTGTTGCTTTTAATGAGAAACAACGTGGGGTGCTGTGAAACAAGCAATCCTGACTTTTCTTGCAGGTGTGTCAGGTTACTCTCTATATTAATAGTATTCATAGTCTGACTGATCCATATTAATATGGCATTCACCTTTGCTGATAAGGGCTCAGTAATGGAGTGCTTGTTCATCTTCAGTCCGTATTTGTCTGTATTTCACAGGGAGAGGATAATAGGGGCTCTCCCTGCTCTCCAGCAACTTGATGGTAACCCTATTCAAAGGAGGAAGGAACCAAATGAAACTGATGAAGCAAATGGAACCTCTGGAGATTCTGAAAGTGAGGAGGAACAATATGATTCTGAAATTAAAAAGGAAGATTCATTGCCTGAGATCTCAGTTTCACAAGGAAAAATGAAAGGTAATGATTATTTATAGTATAATTTTTGGGTTGGTATGAGTTAAATAAAAACTGTTTGGAGTCTTGACTGTGCTATAAAAATATATTTTAGTGTCAACAACAATCATTCAATTTTGCATCAGCACCATCATCTCCCCATAATTTCGGATAGCAGAATCACCAATATTTTCTCTATTCGCATTGAAAGACTCAGCTGTGATTTCCCTTTTCCTTGTGTAAGCGCAACAACCAGTTGTCATACTGTCCTGATTCCAAAAACAGTGTGACCATTACTGCCTTGGAGTTACTCTCCAGCATTTGTTATTTTCTAAGAGAGGGGTTACTTTTGTTAAGTGGTTCCACTCATTGATCCCTGACTTACTGAAAGTGAGCATGTATGAATGCTTGTTGTCACCAGGATTCAAATCAATGCATTACTCTAATTGATTCACTGTAAACACATGACAGAAAGTCATTTGAATGATAGTTCAGAAATCTGATATTACTCATGAATTAAAATCCAGCGAGAGTCAGTCTCCAGAGAGAAGGAGAAGAAATAATAGAAAAAGCAGGCGGAATTTTTCAAGGCTCCGAATGACATGGGCTTGGTGAGAAAGTTGGGAAAATCACAGGAGATTAGCATTAAGGAGATTACTGATATTGTGAGCAAAAGGTTCCATTTTCCAATTAAATATTAACAGGGCAAGACAGGATTCTCACTAGTGAGTACAAGAGGTCCATTTAATGTATGTTACCATCTTATTGGTTAATCCCGTCTTATTTATATGCAGGTTCCTATTCTACCATCTGCTGGATAGAAATTAGACAGTGACAATTTCCAATATGAAAGGGTCGGTTACCTGACAATTCCAGCTTTCCGCTTGTTCCTCCAGCCCTCCATCTTGGCCTCCAACAGTTTGGGCACACTCCATGGATCATGACCATCCACATGCCCCATCCAACACATACCAACTTCTCTACACCGTCATGCACATGTCTAGTTCACTTACAAAATGGTTCTATATTTCTATTTGCACATTGGAATGTACAGTACTCTTCTTTGGAATACTGCTGCAGGGACAGGCACCAAATTCATGGATTGTACCAGTTTGCATCTCCATAGTCCTTGTTTACTGTTTTTGCACTCATTCACTTTGTACCTACTTTGGTGCTCGTATCATGCCTTGCCTTGCCTTTTTGTACCTTTTGGCCCTCAGCCAGAGTTTAAAGTTTCACAGGGCTTTTGTATTGCCCTGCCATTTAGCACAGACACAAACCAGGCAGCTTGTCGTAATTGTTGGCAGTCAAGAGAGTGGATATATTACTGCACCATGTGCCAGCAGTGCATGTGACAAATGCGCTAAACATCATATTCCTGATGAAGGACTTATGTCCGAAACGTCGATTCTCCTGCTCCTCAGATGATGCCTGACCTGCTGTGCTTTTCCAGCACCACACTCTCTACACTGAACATCAACCTGCATTAAAGTGTTACGTAGAGCAATCCTCAGTCAAGTGAAGGGAAACTCTTTTCTGACAGGGATCTTGTCAGTCATAGCTATCTGTCCAAGTTGGTCATGGACACAGTCAGTCCTGGGGTCTGTCCACTAAAAGTAAAGAGGACTCATCAGTGGCTACTGTTGTGGGAGGAAATCTGGGGAAATGAATTGTTGGGATTGGAAGCATCACACTGGGACGTAGAGGGGATCTCAATTATGAAGTGGGGCATCTCAACATTCAAGAGGTGAGATGCTAGAGTAGGGGGTAATGTTGGGAGGAGGGATTGCAGGGATCATAAACAACCAGTATCAGCCTGGCTTCAATGGGGGGAGCAGTTCATTAATGTGTCTGGCATAATTTAATATGCATGGGGCTCAGGGTAAAGTGTGGAGATTAATGGTTAAATAAATGAGTTCAAAGTTGATGGGGTTAATGGAAAAGGTTACCAGGAAGGGAATGTAAGGGGGTGAGGTAGGGGTGCACTATCTAGAGTAAGCTGAACCTGTAATTGCTGCCTCCTTCCAAATGACAAGTGCGCAATGGAGTTGAAAATGGTTGCCATCAGTGGGTGTGATAAGTGTTTTATTCTGTGAGGGAGACAGCTTCACTTTCCTGCAATGTGACTTTCTTTAAAGAACGATAGCAATAGATACAAATAGAGTACAGGTGAAAACACAGACATTCACTGCTGCATGTGTGAACCTACTGTGCTGACTCCAAATCCTGGTCCGAACCACTCCTGACCATGATGTGCAGCTTCAGGAATCAATCCCACTAATGAGTATGATGCACAAGCGACAAAGTAGCAAATATATTCCAATTTCCGTTGCCTGGACATACTGTAGGAACTGCTCACTTCACAACTTGGACCATAAAGTCTAGCACTAAGGATGAACAGCCTCTGTACCTTCAAAACTATAGTTGCAGCTAGACAGAAATTTGCTCACAACAGCTGATGATCTAGTGAATTTATATGAAAACAGTTACAATGAAATTTCATCCATGCCAATAATGTGCCCTCAAAATGTCTATTTCTTCCTTTCCCATTGATTTGCAAGAGGCTCAGGGTGGCTGATACATTTATAAATGGTTTCTGATTTATCAGTTAAAACTCACAGCTTACAGCAACTGCTGACAGAAAGATGAACTGGTTATCTTCATGTTTAAAATAGGTTTTCACTGGAGAGAACACAGATACAGCCCCTGTGTTGGTAGAGATCAAACCCTTCTCCCTGTCTTGTTCCCAGCCCAAGTTATTGCACGAATTCCACATCTTAAATTTCCTTCAACGTCCCTCAACTGCATTCCAAATTATATTTTCTATACCATTGGTGACCACACCTTCGATTGCCTAGGTCCTAAACTCTGGAATTCTCTCACTACCCCTCTCTGACTCTCTCCCTCATTGTTCTCCTTTAAGACACTCCTTAAAGCCAACCTTTTTGGTTAAGCCTTTAATAACGGAGCTAATTTCTCTTTAGGTAGCTTAGGGTCATACTCTCTTTTATAATGCTCCTATTTGAGATGTAGTTAAGGTGCTAACTAAATATAAGTTGTTTTTGGGCTTTGTTGAAAATATCTGGGTTTACCAAATATTTCAAACTTTGTTTCTAACCTGCAAACAATTGATCAACATGCCACTGACGACTCCCTGTGTTTTTTGAGAAATTCCTCTGTGCTTACACTTGCTTTCCCTAATGAATCAAAGTTCAGTTTGAACTGTGAATAATTGTCTGATATTCTGACACATTCCATTACCTGGAAGGTTGCCATAGTTTTCATTTCATTGTTGACTTAGGACTGTGATGACACTAATAAGTATACAAATAATAGCTCTATTGATTTCTCTGATATTTCAAGAGCAACATGGATAGAATGGATGATTTAAAAAGTGTGTAATTTCAGTGCCTGCTGCTTTGCAGGCAGTATTGACTTAATAGCTGATTTGTTGCTGCAAAACTTTAGCTATCATAAAAATACATTGGTTAAAACTTAATTAATAAAATTCTTTTATTTACAATTGCAAATCAAATGAGGGCTTTGTCTTATTTGGGGGGCTTGGTTCAGTCTCCTTGCAATTTATATGGAATATTTAAGTGTATTTTGTTTTTTTACCCATTTTGGTTTTTTTGCATGTCTAACAGGCCGGTGCTTCCAATAAGCAACCACTAGGAGGCACCAGAAACATTCATGTTTGACACCTCCAATTTGAGCCTTCTTTTTCATGTTGAGAAATAAGCAAAGCATAATTTAAATCTACATATGTACCAATTCCCATGGCATGGCTTCAAGCTTGACTCTGTCAGTGGAGCTTCCCACATTGAAGTTTTTCCTTTTAAAATTCCATTGCTTTGTCTCCTTCGCCAGTTTTTTTGGTCCACTCCCAGGGTGGGCAGACACTGCTTCCCTTTCTCGATATATTTCACCTTGTATTAGGCATTAAGAAATCTATGAACATAATCAGAGGCACTATAATTTCCTGGTTATCTCCTTCCTCAGTAACAAACAAGAAATCAA
The DNA here is from genome assembly GCF_004010195.1 of Chiloscyllium plagiosum. Lineage (NCBI taxonomy): Eukaryota > Metazoa > Chordata > Chondrichthyes > Orectolobiformes > Hemiscylliidae > Chiloscyllium > Chiloscyllium plagiosum. Next base: position 9,031,366 of record NC_057742.1, read on the forward strand.
GCCTTTGCTCAATTCTTGCCCACCTCACATCACTACTACGGTTTAAAAATGCAGCACTGCAGAGATTGGCACACACATTCTCCCATTGCCCTGGTTAGTGTTGCAATACTGTGCAGCTTAAAAAAGTTATAGAACACATTTATTCCATTAAAAATGTTTGACCTTACATTTTTCATTTAAAATTGAAACAGGATGTCATATTAAAGTATTGATTTTCATGGCAGAAAATACGTTTCTTGAGTAAATTAAAATCTCGACGGTAGATTTCATTACAGCAGTAAGGGGTAAATTGGCAGGTGTTTTAAATGATTATGGGATAGAAAAAAAGTCTATAGTACCTACCTGTTTCCAGTGGCTAAGGTATTTGTGAACAGAGCACATTGTTAGAAGCTTCAAAAATAGAATGAAGCTAGAGAACAGCAGTAAACTTTTTGTAGACATTTGAGAAGCTGTAGAATGAACTATGAAAGTAAGTGATTGAATTAGAGAGCATATCAACATTTTAAGAATAGCAAAAACAGGTGGTTGAAGAAAGGTGGTGTACAGTAATGGAATAGTGTGTGAGTTTAGCATGATTGCTGATGTGGAGGATAAATGCTAACACTGGCTGGCTGGGCTGAATATCCTTCTCCATGTTGTAATTTCTGTCTAATTTTATATAATGCTCATTAGAAAACATTTTTAAAGAACTTCAAACAAAGTGAATATTTAAACGGCTTTAATAACGTTCAGCTTTGACAAGGCAAGACTACAAATAGAAACAGATGAGTCACCGAAGCAAGCCCAACACACAGTCCAAACAAATCAGAGGCAGAAATATGAATCAGCAGGTAGGGCAAGCTTAACATTTTCTTGTGAGTACAATGCCTTTTATCAACACATTTGCTGTTGCAAAAGATTTATTTCGGCTGTGGTTCTGAGACACAAAGTGAAAATATACCCTGTGCTGTTGCTGAGAATTTTTAGATGTGAAATAATGAAATGTGAAACAGTTGATGTGAAATGGTTATGAAACCCAAGTCTGCTGGTCTAAATAGCTGTTGTGTTGCACCACTTGCGCACTTGTACATTCATTCGTCCAGGCATTTTCACTTAAACTTCAGAAAGTACTGGTTGATGTTTATTGCAGGTGTCCAGAATAGATACATTGTTTAGTTAAAGGCTCCACTGTGCTACAATCAATAAAGTGAGGCTATTGCTAGACACTTCAGCAAATGTGATCTTGTCTAGAATCCATCAGAAAAAGTCACAAGATATTTGTCTGGGATCTACATGCAGATTTTGACTTGGTTTGGTACTTTCACTAAAATTATGAACAAAGAGATGTCATGTGAAAGTGTTCATATGCTGATCCATTTGCTGATAATGCCAACAGTAATCTTAACATTACCATATACGAAAACGCAGATTATGAACATAAGACTAGAAGCTGGGAAGGGCCTACTCTACTATTCAGTAAGATCATTGCTGATTTGATTGTGACTTCAATTTCACTTTCCTACCTACTCCTGATTATCTTTAACTTCATTGTTAGTTCAAGGGTCAAATTAATCTAAAATAACAAGGGAGTGGCAGGTTTGAATAAATATTTATTTTGTTCTCCACTTGTTAAAGTTATTTTGTTTATGATTTCACGCAGAGGGTGGTACATGTGTGGAATGAGCTGCCAGAGGAAGTGGTGGAGGCTGGTACAATTGCAACATTTAAAAGGCATCTGGATGGGCATATCAATAAGAAGGGTTTGGCGGGATATGAGCCGGGTGCTGGCAAGTGAGACTAGATTAGTTTGAGATATCTGGTTAGCATGGCCGAGTTGGACCGAAGGGTCTGTTTCCGTGCTGTACATCTCTATGACTCTATGACTGTAAATAGCAAGTTAATCATTCCTAATTTCTCTGCTGCACAAACATATGAAATATTGGAGCACTTTTCCATCCAGTTCTGCTTTAGGCCAAAAAATATGGACTCAATCATATTTTGCCCATAAAGAGTCATAGAGATGTACAGCATGGAAACAGACCCTTCGATCCAACCATATCTTTCCCCTCTCACCCTAAACCTACGCCCTCTAGCTCTGGACTCTCCGACCCCAGGGAAAAGACATTGCCTATTTACCCTATCCATGCCCCTCATAATTTTGTAAACCTCTATAAGGTCACTCCTCAGCCTCTGATGCTCCAGGGAAAACAGCCCCAGCCTGTTCAGCCTGTCCCTATAGCTCAAATCCTCCAACCCTGGAAACATCATTGTAAATCTTTTCACAACATCTTTCCGATAGGAAGACTAGAATTGTACGCAATATTCCAACAGTGGCCTAACCAATGTCCTGTACAGCCGCAACATGACCTCCCAACTCCTGTACTCTGACCAATAGAGGAAAGCATACCAAATGCCTTCTTCACTATCCTATTTACCTGCGACTCCACTTTCAAGGAGCTATGAACCTGCACTCCAAGGTCTCTTTGTTCAGCAATACTCCCTAGGACCTTACCATTAAGTGTATAAGTCCTGCTAAGATTTGCTTTCCCAAAATGCAGCACCTCTCATTTATCTGAATTAAACTCCATCTGCCACTTCTCAGCCCATTGGCCCATCTGGTCAAGATCCTTGCCTGGAACAGAAATTGCCCTGGATTAAGTGCATGATGATCTGTTAAAATAATTACAACCATTTACTACTTACTTACTGAACACATAACTTCTGGTTTTACAGAATTCTTTGTCGATATTCACAAAGAAATAGTTTGCCGATCTCAATGGCGAAGGAAGGAAGCTGAAACTGACCATAAATTGAGGATGAATGAACTGGAGGAGATTCGGAGGGAGATAACTCAAAGACAGTATGAACCAGTAAGAATGAAAAACAATTCTAGTTATCTAGAATGTGATCGGAATGTCATTTTAAGTGAAGCGGGAACAAAGGAAATGCAGATCAGGGACCCACAGCTGAAGCTCTTGACTGATACTCCTGGAAAACAGATACATGGCTAATAGGCAGATTGCTTCAAAACAATTTGACAATTGGCAAATGGAGCACTTTTCTATCCACTTCTGTTTTAGCCTAAAAAAATACAGATTCAATCATATTTAGGAGACCCAGTCATGGACTAAGTAGCTTGGATATTTCCCATTAAAGAGATAATAGATTATATTTGGATCAGAAGTTTTATAACAATGAAAAACCTTCTCTCTTATTATTTGACTGAGTTGGTAAATGTACTGACCAATGGGGTAGCTGAACCCTATAGACCTAGACTTCCAAGTTCATTCTCTGATCTGTAGCTTTCTGCTACACTGTATTAATTTCCAATGCAGCCTAATTGGAGTGAGTAGATTTATGATTCTCAAAAGCTGACTGGCCCTTTGTGGCCCCAGGTGCACTGTCCCAGTTGATACATAGCTATAAGGATCAGAAAAAGATATATGGTCTGGTCAATGCTGAGTCTATTTTGACCAAGGCAGTGGTATAACAGAGTACTGAGACAGGCAGTCTAGCCCAACATGTCTTTGCCAGTGTCTATGCTACACATGAGATTCACCTATGCTTCTTCAACTTATCCCTCTAGTGTTTATCTAGCTTCCCTTTTAATGCCTTTCTGCTAATCACTTCAGTTAGTTGTTCTGAAAAGTAGACAAAATCCTTTTAGGTGGCTGTAATCACATGATGACTTTTTGCCTTACCATTGAATTAAGAAAATGTCTGAGATGTGTTGCCAACAGAATGGAAAGGTTGCCATACTGAGCCGATAGTTAGAAGAGGACAAGCTGATTGAAAGAAATGTTCTTACTTTGTATTTGGAAAATGATCATTTTAATAAATTTTGAAAGATTCATGAACCAGTCACATATAAGTTCAATGCAACTATCTGGGTCACATGGCACATTTATGAACTTGTTGAAGTTCCGTACATTAGGAAATTAATTCAACTCACCAACCTTGCTATTCCTTACATGTTAGCCTGGACACAGAAGGACAGCAGGCTGCTTAACTATAGCTATTACTTTGTTAGCAGCCTGTGCAGACACAATTTGTAGTAGAGACTATTGCATAGCTTTCAGGAATATTGACTGCAGCTGATTTTTCTATTCCCGAAGTCTGGGTGTTGAGCTTTTGGGTGTCTGTATTGATGTATCAGGTGTGATTCAGAAAACCTAAAACTGACCAACTTTAAACTCTGGACTTGTGAGTCTACTTAATCTATTACATTGGAATGGGATTTTTTTTTAAACAAGTGCATTTGGAAACATGTTTTAAAAGACCATAAGACATAGGGGCAGAAGACATGCAGCTGATTGAGTCTGCTACGCTATTCAGTGAGACTATAGCTGATTTGATAATCTTCAACTCTACTTTCCTGCCTTTTTGTCATAACCTTAGTGCCCACTGATTTAAAAAAATCTGTCAGCCTCAACCCTAAACATACTTAATGAACTAGTTTAAGTGACTCTTGTGTAAGAAATTCCACAGGTTTACTTTCTTCAGAAGAAATTTCTCTTCATTTTTGTCCTAATCCTTTAGCTGGGATTATGTCCTCAGGTCCTAGACTCCCTCACAGGGAAAACAGCCTTTCCACATCTACCATGTCAAGTCCCCTGAGAATCTTTATATGTTTCAATAAGGTCATCTTCATTCTTCTAAACTTAAATAAACAGATCTAGCCTACCCATCCTCTCCTCGTAAGATAGTCCTTCTGTACCTGGGATCAGCCTACTGAACCTTCTCTGGACTGCTTCCAATGCCAGTATATCTTTCCTTAGATAAGGGGCCCAAAACTGTTGGCAGAATTTCAGCTGTGGTCTGACTAGTGTCTTCGTTGGAGGTCCCTATTTTATATTCGTTCCTTTTGAAATAAAGGCCAATGTTCCATTAGCCTTTATATTACCGACTGAACTTGGACGTTAGCTTTTATTATTGCATAAAAACTCCAAAGTCCTCCTATAATGTAGCTTTCTGCCGTCTTTCCCCCTTTAAATAATATTGAGTTTCTTTGTTCTTCCTGCCAAAGTGCATAACTTCATTTTCCAGTAATATTCCATCTGCCAAGTTTTTGCCCACTTGCTTAACCTGTCTATCCCTTCTGCAGACTGATTCATTCTCACCACTTGCCTTCCCACCTCTTTTTATGTCATCCATAAACTTAGTGAAAGTACATTCACTTTACTTATCCAAGCCATTTAATATATATTGTAAATAATTGTGACCCCAATATTAATCCTTGTGGCATTCCATTAGTTACAGGTTGCCATCCTGAAAATGCAAACCCACCAACCCCACCCCACTCTACATTTTCTATAAGTTAGCTAATCCTCTATCCATATTAATGTACTACCTTCAATGCCATGGAAGCTTGTCTTACTTAATATCAAATGCCTTCTGAAATTCCAAATATATTATATCCACTGCTTCTCCTTTATGTATCCTCTTGTCGTCTCCTCAAATAATTCTGGTAAATTTGTCAGGTATTATTTCTTCTTCATAAAGCATGCTGACTCTGCTTCTTCATATTATATATTTCTAAATGTTCATTACATCCTTTAAAATAGACTCCTATTTTCCCAATAACAGATACTACGCTAACTGGCCAATAGTTTTTTTTTGGCAGTTTTCCAATGCCTGGGACTTTTCCAGAATCTGAAGAAAGGTACATCCACTATCTTTGCAGCGACACTTAATATCCTAAGATGCATCCCAACAGGTCTGTTGGTCTTATCAGTCTTTCAGTCCGATTAGTTTTTCTAGCACTTTTTCTCTTGTGATAATCATTGCATTTATTTTCTCTCCACCTTTTTCCATGAGAATCTGTCATCAAAAATTCTTATTTATGTAAGGTTAAAATCTTTGTGATAACAAAATGAAAATCTGCTGCCCATGCTCTATTCTGTAATATTTTCCCTTAATATACTACCTTCTCAATGCTTAATAGTATCTCTTCATTCCCCAGCTCTCAGTTTGCCAAGTTCATACTCCTCATCCCCACTGACAAAATCCTCTGTGGCCTTGCTCCAAGAGTAATGCTCATATTGCTTTTTTTTTCAACTCCTGGGAATACATAAAAGAATTCGCTAATGAATAGGAAACAACCAGTCCACCTCTGGGGAACCACTGCCATGGGGAGGCTGTAGCAGGAGTATAGTAAATGCTTTGTGTCATTTTTGGGAATGGGAGGAAATGGAATGTATCTTGGGAACAAAGACAGAGAGTCATTAGGCTGTTTTAAAATGCCAAAACAATTTGATAGCAAGGATACACTGAGCTGTTTCTCTGTTGAGGTAATCCAGAACAAGGGAACGGGATAGTAAAATTAGAGAAAGGCCATTCAAGAGCAATATCAGAAAGCATAGTTGTAACAGGAAGCTGGAACTGTGTGCCCTAAAAAAATTCTTTGTCTATTGGAGCTTTAAAGACTGACGTGGATAGATTTTTGTTAAGCAAGAGTTGAGGGGAGCATACAGACCAGCTATGATCTAACTGAATGGAGTAACAGGTTTGATAGGCTGAACAATTGACTCATGTCCTGCAATAAATGAAGATAAATCTAAATCTACCCTGGCATTTTGAGAATTTGAATTTTTTTAAAAGCTGGCATCAGTAGAGTAAACAATGCTGTCAGATTTATAAAATCTCAGTCGCCTCGGGCGACTGTCAGTGTGGAGTTTGCACATTCACCCCATGTCTGCGTGGGTTTCCTCCAGTTTCCTCCCACAATCCAAAGGTGTGCAGTTCAGGTGAATTGGACACACTAAATTGCCCATAGTGTTAAATGCGTTAGTCAGAGGGAAATGGGTCTGGGTGGGTTACTCTTCGGAGGGTCGATGTGGACTTGTTGGGTCGAAGAGCCTGTTTCCACAAATAGGACATCTAATCTAATCAATCGACTCACCAACATTCTTTAGGGAAGGAAATCTTTGCCAAGTCTAACTTTTGTGTGACTCCAGACTCACGTCAACCACTTTGACTCTTTACTGCCCTCTAAAATAACCCAGCATGCCACTCTGTTGCATTGAACTGATACAAAGAATGCTCCCCATCCGACAGCATTGTGCAAAGCATCTACACCAAATGGAGTGCAATAATTTAAGAAACATGTCTGTTATCAATTGCTTTGGGCAACTAGGGATGGACAATAAATGCAAGCCTTGCCATCACAGGCCACAATGAATGAATTAACTTATAAACAAATTTAAAATACTTCATTGAAAATTCACCAGTACAAAACAAGTTGAGGAATTTGTGGTAAAAATTAGTCAAATACAATTTTATTGATTCTGACATAAATAAGACAGGAAGTTTTGATTAAATTATTTAACTCCAATCAGTTCAAAGCAATAGGCAATAAAAGTCCCAAAATGTATATAATCCATACTGTACACAAATCACACACAGAATGGAAGATGAATAGTGCTTTATGTGATGTAATAACACAGAATGAACCATCACATTCAGGCAAATGCTTTGATATCCTAATTTTCTCTTAAACTAGTTTAATTTTAACAAATGTTTGAAGCAGTTTATTAGGTTAACAGTGAACAAACACCATTGTTAATGTGCAAATTGATCAGCGAGATAATAGAATTAAGCATTATTAAGAACTACTCTATGAATTGTGAATCTCCAGACTTGCTGGTCAATTGATGCCACTCCAAAGCATGCTTTGCACAAACAACATCACACTCCTAGCTTCCCCAATATTTTTAGGAGGCTGGGGGGGTTAACACTTTCATTATTTATTAAATTTGTCACAGGAATTAAAGCCTGACAAGTAATTCTGCATTAATTGTTCATATTTGTCATTTGTAGCCCAAAATTGTTCAGAAAAGGAATTAATGAAACTGTAGAGTTTCATTCCTTCAGGTGGAGAATTGTTAGATATTTTAATGTCAGATTTACTTTAATATTACTTTTTTCTTTCTATTTCTTTCACTATTTCTCATTGTCTACCTGATTTGACTCCATTTACACTTTTTCCATTTTTGTCATTTTACTGTTTCTTAATCCTTAAATCTTACTGGCTGAGGAGATAGGCTATTGGTTTGACCGTTGAGCTCTGAAATGCCTTTGAACAATTACATCAGGAAATATCTTTTTTGAGTTGGGGTACAGTTTCTCTCTGAAAAACCCCATTCGAGCTAGGTGCAGCAAAACATCAGGCTATAACGGTGTTTCCTCTTAAGACTAATTTAACAAGTGTTTGAGGAGCTGCTGAGCAATTACTGAGAAGGGCGATCACTTTTAAACAGGATGTGGAGGAGCCGGTGTTGGACTGGGGTGGACAAAGTTAAAAATCACACAGCACCAGGTTATAGTCCAACAGGTTAATTTGGAGGTTCGAGCTTTCGGAGCGCTGCTCCTTCATCAGCTGGTTGTGAAGCAGGACCATAAGATGCAGAATTTATAGCAAAAGATTACAGTGTCATGCAAATAAAATGATATATTTAACAAACCTAGTTTGTTGTTAAGTCTTTCGTCTTTTAGAATGGGTTACCGGTTTAGGTTCATTAATATGTAAATCCCAGAACTTCTTTTAAGTCACATTCTCGAGATAACTTAAGGTTTTATAAAAAAAAAGGTGACATCTCAGCTCAGACAATGCATTAAAGGTATAAGGTCAGAATCGGAGTGTATCCAATCTTGAGTCCGACTGGTTCTATTTCCAAAGTGGAATTTACAGTATATTACATGGTTTGACTGCCTGCAGATTGTGTATTTTTTCAGCATGTATCTGCAAATATAATTCTGCACATACAAATTCATCCCATAGACTTATATGTGTGTGCACATGCAGGGAAGAGAGAGAGAGAGAGAATGTGAGTGCACATGAGAGAGTGTGTGTAAGCTTGGAAAAGTGTGTGTGTGAGAGAGATGGGATATAAGCCTGTGAGAGGATGCATGTGTGGGTGTGATTGTGGAGGGTGTATGCGTGTGTGTATGAGAGAGGGCCTGCATGAGTGTGTGAATATGTAAGAGTGTGTGTGTGTGTGTGTGAGAGAGAGAGTTTATAGTGCATTGGGGTCAACTCTAGTATGACATGAACCCAGGGTCACGGTTGAGGCCATACTCCCTATCAGCTTCTGCTTGGCCACTTTGTGTAGTTGTCTGTCCTGAAGTCCACCCAAGAGGATGTTCACCATCTTTATTTACTTTTCTCAGAATGCTCAAATGTTAGGCTGTCTCTTTTAAAAAAAGTTCACTCAGATTTCTAAATTATTGATAGAAATCCATAAAGGTTTAGTTTCTGCAGTGTAGAAGAATAGTAATAATGATAGGTAATTGTTTTTAGTGGTGTTATTGAAGGACAAGAATTACACAGTCATAGAGATGTACAGCAAGGAAACATACCCCACAGTCCATCTCGTCCATGCTGACAAGATATCCTGAATTAATCTAGTCCCATTTGCCAGCATTTAGCCCATATCACTCTAAACCTTTCGTATTCATGTACCCATCCAGATGACTATTAAATGTTGTAATTATACCGGCCTCCACCACTTCCTCTGGCAGCTCATTCTATACATGTACCACCCTCTGTGTGAAAAAGTTGCCCTGTAGATCCCTTTTAAACCTTTCTCATCTCACCTTAAACCTATGCTCTCTAATTTTGGAGCTCTCTCCCTGGGGAAAAGACCTGGCTATTCATCCCATCCATGCCCCTCATGATTTTATAAACCTCTATAAGGTCATCCCTCACCCTCGGATACTCCATGGTAAATAGCCCCAGCCTATTCAGCCTCTCCTGATAGCTCAAAACCTCCAACCCTGGCAACATCCTTGTACATCTTTCTGGACTTTTTCAAGTTTCACAACATATTTCCTAGTAGCAGGGAGCCCAGAGTAAACACATATTCCAAATGTGGCCTAACCAATGTCCTGTACAGCCGCAACATGACCTCCTAACTTCTATACTCAATGCGCTGATGAATAAAGGCAAGATTCCCAAACACTTTCTTCAGTAACCTGTCTATCTATGACTCCACTTTTGAGGAAATATGAATGTGCATCCCAAGGCCTCTTGTCTGGTAACATTCCATTATGTACAAAATCTGCCCTGATACGCCCTACCAAAATGCAACACCTCACATTTATCTAAATTAAACTTTATCGGCCACTCCTCAGCCCCATTGGCCCATCTGATCAAGTTCCAATTTACTCTGAGGTAACCTCCTTCGCTGTCCACTACACCACCAATTTTGGTATCATCTGCAAACTAACTAAAAATACCTCCTATATTCACATCCAAATCATTTAAATAAATGACAAAAAGTATTGGATCCAGCATCAATCTTTGCGGCACACTACTGTTTTCCTACCTTTGAGTCAATTTTGTATCCAAATGCCTAGCTCTCCCCTATTCCATACGATCTAACCTTGCTATCCAGTCCACAATGCGGAACCTCATCGAACGCCTTACTTAAGTCCACATAGCCAACGTCCACTGCTCTGCCTTATCAATCTTCTTTGTCACTTCTATTAGCCAGGACACTGCAGATAACTACCGTGCTCTTCTTCAAATGTTCCCATGAGCTGTTTTACATTCTGAGAAAGGCGAAAAGGCCTCAGTTCAGTGGCTTATTTGAAAGATAGACCTTCAGGTATGTGAATGGATGGAAGGAAACCTTAAATTAGATAAGCCTGGTTATGTTACAATTAGGAGGAGAAAGTGAGGGCTGCAGATGCTGGAGATCAGAGCTGATAATGTGTTGCTGGAAAAGCGCAGCAGGTCAGGCAGCATCCAAGGAACAGGAGAATCGACGTTTCCTGTAGAAGGGCTTATGCCCGAAACGTCGATTCTCCTGTTCCTTGGATGCTGCCTGACCTGCTGCGCTTTTCCAGCAACACATTTTCAGCTATGTTACAATTAGGCTACATACAATTTGGCGGTAGGGGATAGAAATTATAGGAAGGAGTCAGAGTTACAGTCAGAGGATGTTTAGTGGGATAAAGTAGACAATTAGGGTGGACTTGATGTTCAGAAGTAGCAAACAGTTGTCCAATTTCAGTCAGGTATGGCGGCTGACTAAAGTCCAGAAGCTATTTGAAGGTAAATGTATGTGAAGACTCACTCAGGAAAATTGTTTTGTGAGAATGAAGGTTGAGAAGATATGCTAAGTTGTACAGGTCAATAGCAAAGTTGGAGGTCATTATAAAATTTTGGAAGTGGCACAGACCCATTTCAGCACAAGCAAGTAAATCCCCGTCCAGGAACATGCTGTAGCTGAAAATCTAGTGGGATTGGAAATTAACAATCATTGGCAATTTTAACTAGTATCTAACTTAGTAGTTAGAGTCAAATGCAGTTTTCAAAAGTTGGGGACTCCAGACAAGATTGAGGGGGAAAAGGACTAAGTGTAACAAAGAGTAGGTGGCCTGGGATGGAGAGGGAGTTGACTGTACAGGAGCCATTGATATCTGATTATTAGTATAGTTGTAAGATGATGGGTTTCTTCAGTAAATTATTTCAATTATGATTTTGCATTTGATAATTAGAACACAGATATATTTTATGAAGGAAGAGTGTGAAAGGACAGAAAAAAACATGCAATTTTCCAGTGGTGGTCCTGGTTTCTGTAGGACAGTTCAGGCTTTTTCTGTAATGATTTTTTGTTTGGCTATTTCAATATATATCTTTCTATACAAGACCCTAACTTGTCACAAACAAATTTCTCCTTACAATAGTGTTCTGATGCAACTGAATTTATGCATGTCATTATTGCTTTAATTCTGACACTTTACATCTGGCGACAAACCAATATCTTCACAAAAGTACCGTGAAGAGAGTCATTTGGAATAACCAGACTGCACATTGTGCAACTTAAGTTTCTCATTCATGAGATGTAGATACTGGCTAGGTGATCCCTAAATTTCTTGTGTACTACAAGCAAGTGATAATGTACTCTATTCTTTAACTCCTGCTGACTATGTAGTGAAGATATTCTCTCACTGCTGTTAGTGAATTCCAGGATTTTCATCCAACAACAATGACAGTAATATTTTTCCAAGCCAGGATGAATGTGTGACTTGAAATCTTGGAAGTGATGGTGTTTCCACAGATCTGCTTCCAGATGGCAGAGGCTACAGGTTTTGGAGGCACTGTCAAGGAAGCTTTTGCAAGTTGCTTCAATACCTTTATTAGAGGGAGTCAATGTCTAGAGTGGCAAATGGGATCCCACTCAATTGTTGTTTTCCTGGATGGTGTTAAGCTTCTGAATGGTTGTCAGAGTTGCACTTCACCAGGGGAGCAGTCCATCACATTCCTGATTTTTGTTATGCAAGTAGTGGGGAGCAAGGAGGTGAGTTACTTGTAGAAGAGTAGCCAGGCTAGATCTGATGTCATAGCCAACATATTTATGTAGCTAGACCAATTAAGTTTCTGGTTAATGGGGATTTCCAGTATGTTGATGGCGGGTAATTTGAAGATGTTAATGCCACTGAATTTCAAAGAAACATGGTTTGACGCTCCCTCTTATTGGTGATGCTTATTCCCTGCAATGAGTTTCTTTGTTAACTTAGACCAGTGAAGAGTTTTCTTCTTGATTCTCATTGACTTTAACTTTGCAAGGAGGTGCTGATGCTATAATTGGTCAGAATCCAATAACCAGATGAGGTTTGATTTTTTGTAATTGAATTTTTATAAACTTGACTGTTGAACAGTTATTCCAATAAAGCACTTTGTCCAATATAGTCTCATTCTGCTATCTAGAATGAAGAGCAAAGTACAGTTTGGGTAACTGTGGATCTCTTGCTTTCCACCTACCTACACTTCTTATCTTTCAGATACCCAAGATTTGCCACTTGGTCTTCTGGTGCAACCTCATCAAGAATGGGAAAGACAAGACCAGATCTCTGAGGAAGAGCATTGTGTCACTTAATCTAACACTGCATAAATGATAGAGTGCAGAGAGTAACAATTAGCATGCAGTGAGAACCTAGTATGAATGGGCAGTAGCGATGTTTGCCAGTTCACTGGATAGTGAAATTGCATAGGAGCTCAGATGAGGACACATAGGTGAAAGCTGACAGGCATGTAACTGAGAAGCTTAGTGCATTTGCAGGCCTTTTGTCAATATCAGAGAGTATGGAAGTGCCATTTGGAGCCCATTCTTTCCAAAGTGGAAATATTGACCTTTGGAATGACTGCCAGTATTGCCTCTGGCTGATGTCTCAGTATTGCAGCAGACACAGACCAACCAACATTAGAATGCTGCAGTGGAAGATCAATTTGGAGTTCGTGTGATCCATACTTGTTGCCATAAAGGCTCAAACTATTGTAATTCTGGCTGCAGATTTCAGTTGGCAAATGGGCACATTTGCTCTCACAGCAGTCTGTCCTTCAGCAAATTACTGGGATTGCCAAGATGCCACCTTAGTTGGTGATAACTTGTGGTGCATAAACCTGTTGTCTTCTCTCAAGCTGACAGCATATGTGCTTCTCACTGTGAAACTGGTGGATTAGTGTTGCATTATTGGAAATGTTGTTAGATAAAGTTATTCTAAATTATTCTTTTTGCCAGAGGTTTTTACTTCAGCACTTTTGCCAAGAGTTAATTAGCAAGGATTGAAAAATGGTGAGTTGTGAAGCAATAGAAATGTGGGGTCAAAATGTTAAGTAGAAGTTGTCTGGAGTGAAGGTGTCACAGATACTTTCTCCTTTCCCTTTTCTTATTTCAGTATTGTTACACACTAGCTTTATTCTGGAAGGAGGCATTTGCAATTTTGCATTTACAGATTTGTATTTGCAGATACATTCTATTTTGTTCAAAAAGCACATAATTTGTAGAGTCAGTCAATGCAGCATTTTATAAATTCCTACTTTAGAAATAAAACCAGTCTGACTCCAGGTTAAGACCTGAGATGTCACCTCTTTTATACTGATAAAACCTTAAGTTATCTCGGGGCAGTGATTTGAAACAAATTATGAGATTTGCATATTAATCAATTGAAACCTGCAGCTCCATTCCGATTAAAGATTTAAGAGCCAGCTTAGGTGAGTTCAACTCATTCATATCAATTGTATGACCCTTTGATCTTTGACTTATAAATTCTGTGTCTAAGGTCTCCCTCTCTCACTAACACCTGAAGAAGGAGCAGGCCTCTGAAAGCTTGTGTTTTCAAAATAAACCTGTTGGACTACAACATTGTGATTTTGACCTTGCCCAACCCAGGCACCTTCACATTCTGGAAGTACGAAAAGGAACAACCATAGCACCTGGCTCTTCGAACCTCCTCCACCATTCAAGATCATGGCTGATCTGATTTTAACCTCAACTCTACATTCTTGCATGCCCCAAATAACCTTTCATCCCTGCCTTAAAAATATTTTAAAGTTCTGTATCCACTAATTTTGAGGACGGGAATTCCAAAAACTCTTGACCTTCGGAGGGAAAAAATACTTTCCTCATCTGTTTCAAATGGATATTTCTCCACCCACCCCACCCACTTTAAATATGACACTTAGTTCTAGGTTCTCCCACAAGAGGAACCATCCTTTCAATAGCCACATGGTAAAGTCCCCTCAGGTTCTCCTACATTTCTAATAAGTCACCTCTGATTCTTCTTAAGCTGTTGCCCATTTAAGAGGGGCATGAGGCAGTTTTTTTCCCCTGACAGTTAAATGTCTTTAGAGCTGTTTCTGAAAAGACAGTCGAAGCAGAGACTTAATAATTTTAGGGTAGAGGTAAGTGGATTCTTAGTATGCAAAGAGATTAAAGATTTTTGGGGTTGGCAGGTGCGTGGAGTTGAGGTTACAGTTAGTTTAGCCGTGATCTTATTAAATAGTGGAGTGAGTTCGAGGAGTGAGGGGCCTACTTCTGCACCTAACTAGTATAAATACACAAACCATTTAAGAATTTCAGTATCTACAGTATTTTGCTTGTGTATCACTATCCATACTAAAACAATATTCACAAATCTCATGTCGCAATAATAGGTATGCCCTTATCAAAAAACAGTAAGAGAATGGCAGTATCCAGCTTGGCTGCAGTGTCTGTTTACAATTGCATGATCTTGTTCAGTGCATGACCAGTAATGTCTCACCACTAAGTAAGCAATTATAGGTTGTACCTTCTCCTGAACCACAGCTAAAACATTGGTATCCTTTTACTAAAAGACAATTCAGCACTGAGCAGTTTAAAGTTGATCGTAATAAAAAAACGCTACCCTTACAGCCTCCCCCCCCCATCACTTTCTAAATGGAAGGCTGTTATTAAACATGATTTTATCAGTGCTACATATCTCAATTTCTATAATGCACGTTTCTATGCATTTGATTTATTTAGGGCCTTATCTCCTATACTTTAAATTATCAAATCCCCTTTTGCTGTAATTTATATAATAGATAATTCAAACTTCAATGCTGGGTGTTTATCCCGATTTATGAAAATGACATTTTCACAATGGACCATGTGTTAGCAGTTTGATTTAAGACTTTTCTCATTGTCTCACACAGTTGTCTTCCATCTTCCAAACATATCAAATGTTCTGAACAGGTCATACCGGGCTCAAAGCATTAACTCTTTGTTTCCACAGTTGCTGCCACACTTGTTGAGTTCCTCTCTGCTTTCTGTGTTTATCTCACAGATCGATATTCTACATAGTCCAATTTAAGATTTTGGGAGTTTTGATTGTACGTGAAAGTGAATCGACATTTTGTTTCTTTTAAAGCAGATTAATGTAAACATGAGCCAAGTTGATGTGGAGACCGTTTGGAATGAAAGGGTTCTAGCTTACTCCTCCTGCACGATTTGTATGTCCTATCATTCTCATCATGCTCACAAATAGTCTGGGTTGGAAAGGCAAAGGCGAGAAGGAAGGATAGCCGAAAGTAATCTTGGAAGTACCAACGTTTTAAAAATTCAGTAAATGAAGAAAGCCCTTTCTGATTTACAGTGCTTAGTTCTCAGTGCTGGGTTGGATGATGCAAGTCTCACTGACCTTTATACTCACCTACATCCAGAATCTCACTGAAGAGCAGGATCTGTATTAGAGTGGACAGTGCACTATTGGGTAGCATATTGGGATTCCATTACTGAAGTGTTATCAATTGAGCTAAACCAAGATGAGTGGATGGCAGAACAAAGATGGACTTCAGAACATTGATGGGGTAAGACGATGGACTGTCTGGTACCAGTGTGAACAAGAAATCCTTTCATTCTTTCCTATATTCACCTCCATCGGATAAGTGTTTAATCAAGCTGTTGGACATGTTGGTAGATAAATCCCCAGGACCTGATCAGGTGTACCCTAGAACTCTGTGGGAAGCTAGAGAAGTAATTGCTGAGCCTCTTGCTGAGATATTTGTATCATCGATAGTCACAGGTGAGGTGCCAGAAGACTGGAGGTTGGCTAACATGGTGTCACTGTTTAAGAAGGGCGGTAAAGACAAGCCAGGGAACTATAGACCAGTGAGCCTGACCTCAGTGGTGGGCAAGTTGTTGGAGGGAATTCTGAGGGACAGGATGTACGTGTATTTGGAAAGGCAAGGACTGATTAGGGATAGTCAACATGGCTTTGTGCTTGGGAAATCATGTCTCACAAACTTGATTGAGTTTTTTGAGGAAGTAACGTTGAATTCAGATAAATGCGAGGTGCTGCATTTTGGGAAAGCAAATCTTAGCAGGACTTATACACTTAATGGTAAGGTCCTAGGGAGTATTGCTGAACAAAGAGACCTTGGAGTGCCGGTTCATAGCTCCTTGAAAATGGAGTCGCAGATAGATAAGATAGTGAAGGCGGCGTTTGGTATACTTTCCTTTTTTGGTCAGAGTATTGAGTACAGGAATTGGGAGGTCATGTTGCGGCTGTACAGGACATTGGTTAGGCCACTGTTGGAATATTGCGTGCAATTCTGGTCCCTTCCTATCAGAAAGATGTTGTGAAACTTGAAAAGGTTCAGAAAAGCTTTACAAGGATGTTGTCAGGGTTGGAGGATTTGAGCTATAGAGGCTGAACAGGCCAGGGCTGTTTCCCTGGAGCGTTGGAAGCTGAGGGGTGACCTTATAGAGGTTTACAAAATTAAATTATGAGGGGCATGGATAGGCAAAGTCTTTTCTCTGGGGTCAGGGAGTCCAGAACTAGAGTGCATAGGTTTAGGGTGAAAGGGGAAAGATTTAAAAGAGACCTAAGGGGCAACTTTTTCACACAGATACAGGTATGAAATGAGCTGCCAGAGGAAGTGGTAGAGGCTGGTACAATTGCAACATTTAAGAGGCATTTGGATGGGTATATGAATAGGAAGGGTTTGGAGGGATATGGGCCAGGTGCTGGCAGGTGGGACTAGATTGGGTTGGGATATCTGGTTGACATGGACGGATTGGACCGAAGGGTCTGTTACCATGCTGTACATCTCTATGTTGTGTCACACTTCCATTGTAGACCGGGGAGCTGATGGCCTAATGGTATGATCATTGGACAATCCAGAAACCCAAGAAATGTTTTGGGGACTGCCACAGCAGATTGTGGAATTTGAATTAAATTTAACAAAACTGGAAGACAGAGCCTAATGGTCAATGGTTCACAAGTGTCCTTTAGGGATGGAAACTGCCATCCCTATCTGGGCTGGTCTGCATGTGACTCAGACCAACAGAAATGTGGTTGACTCCTAAAGATCCGCTGGTAATCAGGGATGGGTAATAAATGCTGGCCTTACCAGTGTTGCTCATATCCCATTAATGAATTTTTAAAAATACTTTGAATATAGACCTTCTCTCCCAGAACCAGGGAATCAGATTAAGCAACAGGATATTTAGCTGTTATGTGCATTGATGGTACCTTTATCAAATAGCATTATTTCCATGGAATTTTGTCAGAGTCAAAATGTAAATGTGTTTCATCTCCACAAATGCTACCAGATCTGGGTTTTTCCAAATTTTATATTTTTTTATGCAGATGCCCAGAATGTTGCTATCATTGTAAGATTGCTTAGGTATAAATTGCAATAAGTGCATTTGAAACAGGAATACTTTAATTGGAACTCAGTTCAGGTAGATAGAAACCTCTGCATACTTGTGTATATCATACAGAATCAACCTGCCTGAAATCAGTGCCTTTGCATAATTCAATTGAAATAGTGGACTAACTTTCTTCAATAATATTCATCCTGTGTAATATTCATCTTCCTTTTGTATTTTGCAATAAAATCCAGCACAATGGCTCAGTGGGTTAGCATTGCTGCCTCACAGCGGAGACCCGGGTTCGATTCCAGCCTTGAGTGACCGTCTGGGTGGAGTTTGCACATTCTCCCAGATTCTCCATGGGTTTCTTCCAGGTGCTCCGGTTTCCTCCTACAGTTCAAAGATGTGCAGGTTAGGTGAATTGGCTATGCTAAATTGCCTATAGTGTTCAGGGATGTGTAGGTTAGGGGCATTAATCGGGAAATGTGAAGTAATAGTGTGAGGGAATGGGTTTGGGCGTGATCATTTTTGGATGGTCTTTGTGGACTTGTTAGGCCAAGAGGCCTATTTCCACACTATAGGGATTCTATGATGTTTTGAAGCCCATTAAAAGGATGATCATAATTCAGATATTTACCCTGCTCAACAAGCCATTATTAATATAGATACATTTTGTTCACTTTAAATACAGGACATACACTCTTATCCAGAAGGCATCAGTGCTTTATAATAAAGGGAAGCTCATCTCCCAGACTGTCAATTCTGAAGCTTATTATCTATCAGTACATAAATCACTGAAATTTGGCAAGACAGGGACTGAGTAGTTATTAATGAGTAGTCAAAGTCCACATTCATTACCAGAGTTTTGCCACAATTACATAATTTTACAAATGGCTACACCAAACCAGTGGATCTTAACTCGCTTTGTCATATTTCTCCTATCTCTGAAAACATTCCAGAATATTTATTGTAGTCTCTTATGCAAACCAAATGATCATTTGTCAAAGGACTTTAACAAGTATCCTGCTCAAAGTTTCAGCAGCTCTATACCAAAAATACATTTCAGGAAGCTTGGCACATGCAATGTTAGAACTATTGGGGTGATCCCGAAAGGAGAATGACTTAATCAAGCAAGGCAATAAAAATACAAATATGGTTTCTGAGTCTAAAGAAGGCATCTGAGATAGTTATAGAATGGACTTTCATTAATCTAAAACCTGAGACCACCTTAAGACATCTGAAGCATTTTACCATCCATTATTAAAACATCACTGTTACAATGCAGAAAATTTGAGGCATGCATTCTATCTACACTCAACATTCACATGTGTCCTTTCCAGTCACTGGATATTAACTAGGCCTGAAACCTATACTCCTTTCCATAAAATGGTATTTTTGATTCAGTGCATCATTTACTCAAAACTTTTACCATCTAAAGCATTGTTAATGAACACACTTTGAACTTCTGGTAACTCACAGTAAATACCCAGTGTAGTAGATGCATTTATGTATCAGTAACATTCTTAACTTGAACACTTATCCCCTCGTAATTGTTTTGCCACCCCTGCTCCTGACATAAAAGATACCAGAAATTGGCCACTCAGCCCATCAAATCTGCTCTGCCCTTCAGAGATCATGGCTGCTCTTGCAATTCTTAATTCTACTTTCCTGCTTTTTCCCCCATAACCCTTGATTCTCTTACTGATTAGCTATCTCAGTCTTGATTATACTTGAATCCCACAAATTTAAAGAAGAAATTCCTCACCTGTGTTAAATGGGCAACCCCTCACTGTCAGGTTATGCCCACAGGACCTTGATTTGTCCATACAGGGGAAATAACCTCCCTGCAAATATACTGTCAAGTCCACAAGAATCTTCAGTATCAGCATGGTCTCCTGTCATTCTTCGAAATTCCAATGGGTACTAGCCAATCCTACTCAAGCTCTCCTCATTAGAAAATCCCTCCATACCTGGAATCAACTTTAGTGAACCTTTCCTGGACTGTCTACTTACAATACAATAACATTGAATTATATCAAATCACAGGACTACAAGTGGCAAAGTGGTATATCTCCCACATTGTTCTTGTTTTTTAAATAATTAACATCAATGTTATTAATTTCATAAAGCTTTGTTCTATTAATTAAAGTTGAATTTTTAGAAAGTTAACAGTTTGATGATTTTATTGCAATGCAGAACATCCAGTTTACTAAAGATGTCTTAGAACTTGATTATTTCATGGACATGCCCAGATATTTGCAGTTTCCATCATTTCAAGCCTATTTTTATTCTGAAGACGGCATTTTGGGTGAATATTTTATTCAAGATGGGAGTTGTTGAAATTACTGTTCATTACATTGTCAGACGAGTTAGTGAAAATGACTTATCACAATGGTGGTTCCATTAAATCCTATTCTTAAAAGTTAATCAAGATTCCTGCCCTGAGACATCAGGTGACTTGTTTTCTTTTGCCATTGACTACTCAATTGCTGCTGTGGCCCTCATAGCAGACTCAATATGAAATTTCCTCACCTGCTTTTGCAGCAGACATTCATCTGCTTGGAAGTCCTAAATTCAGATGCAAAAGTAGCACTGCCAACCTAAGGAATGCACAAATATTTTCTCCTTCCATTTCACATGGAGCTATCTATTTCTAAGAGGCAATACTGTCTGTGACAGACTGTACAAATATGACAATCCTCAATCAGGCAAATGAAAAAATGGATCAGAGATCTAATTCCACCTGCTTCACAGTGGGAAAATGCAACTTGAAGCACTTGCAGAAGGAACCAAATGTTATTTAAGGATCTAGAGGTTTTTTTTTTGTGTGCGCAACTTGTTTAAGTTGGCAAAGGATTCTTTGGTATGAAAGAGTTCAGAGAAAAAACTGCTGTTTTTCTTCTCTTGCCTCACATTTTGGCAAATGGGTAAGGATATGGTGGTGTTATTTTCTTACGCATTCTAAGTAACAGAAATTAAGAGTAATGCAGTTTCCTGTAAAACACACAAATAATCTTACATTGAAAATGAACCAAGAAATAGAATAGTAACAACGGAGTCAACAGCAAATCACACTTCAACACTCAAAATAAGAAAAATTAAAGTGATTATTTTTATTTCAATTTTCTTGATAATTAACAGAGAACCAAGTCCAGCTGGCCTGCATGATACAGCAATTAACAAGGGAATTTAATGTTTCAGTTATTGCAATCTCCATATCTGAGTCCTTTTTTAAATCTTCTGTGTATTTCAATCCCACAGAAGAGCTGCTGTACCATTTAAAGAAATGTGATTACAAAGTTTTGTTTTCATAATCAAGAATTGCATAGCAGGGGAAACTACAGCACACTCCATATCCATAGTCAGAGACTACCCCAAACCCTGCACAGATCAACCATAGGAGGGGGACAAGAAAACTATTAGATTACCATAAAATGAAAGATAAATCAAGACAATAAATTAATCCAGCTAAACAGAACTTTAATAATAATGAGGTTAATTTGTTTAAAAATAATATTTCGAATGCAGAGTACCCACCATGTTAACAGAAAAGCTACTGGAGGGGGGAGAAAAGAAACCCACCATTGGTGGCCTCAGATGACACAGAAATGGTAATATTCACAGGACTCAAAACAGGCAACATCTGATGGAAGGAAAAGTCCTCCTGTCCTATTTGTGTGTGCTTGCACACACACATAAAAGAGCAAATCAAAGCAACACAGAAACACCGGTGCATTCTGTAAGGCACAATGTTTGTGGCATTTGCAAAATGAGAAGAAAACAAAACAAAAAAAAATACTGGACCTGTACTGGACTGGCATATTACATACACCATGCATTAGGGAGCTGGTGCTATGTATACCAATAATAAAGCTGGCATTATATGTAGAGGGTACTGGCATGATTATTAGACATACCAGCACTGGTATTACTGTATGTGTCAGTACCAGTGCCAATAATTGCACATTTCAAACCTGTACTACAAATCCCAGATTTCAGTCTTGTATTGAAGACGACTGATAAAATCTCTATGGCACTTGCAGTAAATGCTGCAAATGCAATTTATTTTAAAACCCACAAATTCTGCTCATCACCTGTCAGTCTGCTGTTTGCCCAGTTCATTCACTGTTTGCTTTTTCCTTTCTTGGTGTGTGCTGGATGATTAAGGATACAAATTCCAGATTTTCAACAAGAAACAAAGACGTCACCAGTACTGGACCAGACTATTCTGTGGAATGGTCACTAGAGTTATTGGTTCAAATGATTATTATACAAAGTTCTTCATGTTCACTGACTACACTATTGAAACCGCAGCCAGAAGCGAATGCAAACACACTGGGTCCATTGATACCTGGACAAAGCATGGTGGGCCAGTTCTGCAGTATTTGAATTGCATGCACTTGTGTACAGTATAGAAAACCATCCCATTGTCACGCTTAAGAAATGTAGGATAAACTTGAGCATATTTGCAAGTACATTTTCTACTTTACAAACCAGCGAGTCAAAATCCTATATAATCGTTCCATGCATGATGAAACACATTTTAGTGTTACTTTTACAGTACCTGTCAATGATGTTTCACAAATGTAAAATTGAAAATGTGGTAATACAAGTGTTTTTCTGAACCGTGGTACTGATCTGCACACAGTCCATAAGGGTAACTGATGCCACTCAGGAGATCATGTAGCAGAGGGCTTTTCTGTGTTCCACAGGCTTATTTCAAGTTTTCAAAAAAAAAAATGGCAGCCAGACTCTTGCTTTGTAGCATCTTCGACAGGGCGAATCAAATATCGCTCTCAGTAACTGCATTGCTAGGGATATTAATTCATGAGAGTAAGTGTGATCCACTTATACCTGCAGTAGCACTCATGAGAATGCTCTTCCCTACACCAACCAAATGAACCAATGCAGAGTGCTTTGTCTTGTTAAGGTAGGTGCATTCAAACAACATTTACATGAAAGTTAACACATTAAAAAAATACACAAAGATACCTTTTAGGCTGTGCCAACTAACTGTTCCAGCAAACAAGTCATCCAGCTTTACAGTGATTGAATGAATCAAACTCCATGGCGAGTTTCCAGGATCTCCACCAGTATTCCAGGGACAACCACCCACCTTTTACTCAAGGAAGCTGTAAACTAGCAGCCTTGTATGAAGGTCAGGCACACAATTAAACATAATCCATTTCAGAATTCTGTCTTAATACAGCAATCACATCAGTGTTTTGCAGGATCTACACAATAATCAAGTGAGAATAAAATACTGGGCTGTACCCATAATGATTGGCTCAAAAAAAAAACTGATTGATTAATAAAATATTAAAAACCAACAGCAAACAAATCTATTAGCTGATCATGAATCGATTTACTGATGTATACTCCGTTCCCCTTCCTTTATATAACTATAATTCTGTCAAAAAACTTCTAATGGAAGGCTGCCAACAGTTCCATAGATTGTTCAGCATTTTTCACATTCTCACATCCCAAGATCTTAATGCAAACCCCACTTCCTAACAATGCAGAGAGAGAGAGAGAGACAGAAAGTAAAAAAAGAGATGGAAGAATGTTTACCTATGGAAGAAATTACTGTTGTTCCTATAAAGAGAGATTTAGACTCGCTGGTACTGTAGCACCGCACATGCCGCCTGTTGAACAGTGTACAGGGCTCCCAAGAATAGTATGAAAGTACCACATTACAGACAAACACACAAAAAAAAACACCAAATTCAAAGTGCTTTGGCCTGAAGTTACAGCTTTAAAAAAAATGCACAGTGCATTTCACATCGCTCGTACCTAGCACGTACCAGGCGACATCACCCCAACTTGGTGAATGCCAAGCTGATAAACTCTCATACCCAATGCGTGCCAAGAAGAGACTTTATTTGTGCCTGGTAAATGACACACTCAGTCAGCATCCCTCAACATGAGCTCTGCTGCTCCAGATTAAATAAAAGACGAAACCTCTGCTATGGATAGGATAAGCAATCAAAACAAGTCAGTCCTTTATCTGAGATGTCTTCCATCAAGCCCACCATTACCTAATTCACAAGCTCTGTACAATTACAAATAAAGAATTATAACAATGATTACTATATCTCCTGTACTTGAGTAAATACATTATAATAAACCTGGTACCAACAACATGACAATGTATAAGGCAAGGACCAGCTAGATATTGGAATAAAAATTCAAAACAATAAATGTAGTGTGGGAATTTTAGTCTTACCAACTAGTCCATGTGTACCCAATAGTGTTCCATAACTGTACCAATCTACCAGAGGTCCAAGGATATTTTCAAATCAGCATCCATTTCACAAAAAATTATTTTAACCACTTAGTACAGACTGAAGCAAGACCCACATTATTCCATATATTCCAATTCATTTGTAGTGAAATTTGGGCATGCATTCTTGGAACTCTGGTAGCTGTAAACATCTTACAAACCCTCAACTTCATAAAAAACATGACATTGCAGTCAACTTTCCATTAGCTCAGCCCAATTGCAGTGACAATTCCTGGAGCTGAAAGATGTGAAGGTCAAAGATTGTGCAATCTGAATCACAGAAATCTCAGATTAGGATACATGCTCTAAGCAGATCTGACGAGGTTTTGTCTCAACGTAGTGAAGTGGTTAAGGATCTTGAGCTGTACACCAGGAAAAAGGAAGGAAGGGAAAGCATCAGTCTTCCACAACAGGGAAGGCAGGGAATAGCCAAACCCACACAGTCACAGATCACCTTGCAACAGGTGGAAGAGGTGGTGCCCCTCGAACAACTGGAAGAAATGAAGAATAAAAAAATGCATCAGCAAACAGTAAAGCGTTGGACAGGATTAATTAGATTATACAAGCCTTATGACGATGATCTGCAGCATTTAATTGAATTATGGACCAGATATACAGCTTATTACAACATTTCCCTCCTTCCTCCTGAAGAATTGGCCCACAATGGAGAATTATTCCATCCCTGTGGTGCTTTATCCGACTAGAAACTCATCTGTAAGACACGAATGAGAGGATGGGCAGCAATCCTGATGTGAATTCCTATCAGTTATCATAGACGACTACAGACCAGTGCTGCTCGGTGAATCAAGCCTGTCTTAAAAAGCACAATTCAACTGGGTAGACGGTGCATTTGAGAATGAACAAGACAAGGTTGGAATTGACACTAAAGAGAGGAATTAAACGGGTATTTGCAATACCTATGGACTTAAGTACTTCGTTCCCTGTAGCTCTGTAGGAATTTATTTCAATAAATTTCCTGAACATTGCCATTCGTCAGTAGCCATTTAAGAAACTCTAGCTTCCCCATGCTCAGTGCAAGTCACTGAGGGGGACTGAAATTGATACTAAATGCCTGAATATGTAAATGTAAATGAAAACCCTGTTTATATGGTCGCCAGGGATGTTAATAACATGAATCCAATGGTTTAAACGGACATATTCATAGTCGATTCAAATAGTTTTGTAACTCCTCCATTTCTAGCTCCAAACTGCCATAAATGTTAAATGTACTCTCTAAACATACAGATAAAATTTTAAGACACCAGATTGAATACTTTCATTTGCCTTGCTTTGCTATAAAATTTAGTATGTGCAGTTAGTCTTTAGAAGTTGGTCTCTTGGGTTACTGTCACCATTTTCAGTCAATTTATTTCGTTTACTTAACACAGTTGATGACACTGCAGTCAAATTTCTAGCCACCCCTTGCTGCCTTACAAAGATGGCGGTAGGCCTTCTTCACCGAGCAGCACTGGTCTGTAGTCGTCTAAGATGATAACTGATAGGAATTCACATCAGGATTGCTGCATCATCATCCAAACACATTTTGACTCCTGGTCCTGTGTGTTATATATGTAATTTTCAACACCAGAAATGGTGTAGACATTACTCCAGAAGGTACTGATTGTTTGCTTTTGTACTATTTGAGTTGTTCAAAATTAAAAACATTGTTTCTCTAAATATAGAAGCATTAAGTCAGGCATGAAGATGGGATCAAGTCCAATATATTCCATAATGGAATGAATTATGTCTGAACACGATACAAGGGCCACATAAACTTCATTCCTTTCATTTCTTCTCTCACATGGATACTTGCAATTTATATCAGTGCATCAAATACTTAGACACTAAATTTAATCACACTGAAAAATTATGTTGTCATGAAGCAAGCTCATACCATGGAACAGACAAACCAGATGTGATTGAGGGGAGCCAGATAAACACAAGAAATAAAGGCTTTGATGAATGATGAAATGGAATATGACGATGCTCACTCAATAATCTCAAACATAAACCAGTTGGGCTGAATGGTCTGTCATAGCACTGTAAACCACTTAAAAGTAACTAAGTAACACAATGTATTATTAGTTGCACACTCGTAAAAATATTTTTCTCGGATTGATACCTACAGGACCTAAGTCTCAAGAATAAAAATGAAGACAACTCCCTTCAAGTAAACCTGTTTTATATGAGCAGAGATGTCATGTTTAACAAATGATTCATCAGTGAGTGTGCTGAACACTCAATTAAAACTGGAATCCTTGCACATAAACAAACAGTTAACAGGAGGAACTCACCTCTATTCAGCTTACTTGGGTACGTTTTTTGGAAATGTCGATATTCCTCCGGTGCCGGGAAGTCTTCCATTGGATGAAATGAATATTTTGATTCAAAGTCATCTAGGAGAGAGAGAAAATTTTTAAAATAGAGTTTTTAACATTCAAATAGTAAATGCAAATTAGGAGTATTCTGGACGAATGAAGGCGATGAGCTGATCAGAAAACTCTGCCACTCTAGTAAATGAGCATCACCATGTCAGCTCCAATGGGTTACAATGGGATTCTACAAGTTGACAATAACTGAACAAATTGATGAAGGGCTTATGCCTGAAGTGTTGATTAGCCCGCTCCTTGGATGCTGCCGGACCTGCTGTGCTTTTCCACTGCCACATGTTTCGATTCTGATAGCCAACATTTGCAGTCCTCACTTTCTCCTAATAACTGACTGAAACTCTATTATTCTCTCGACTTGATTATAAGATATTGCTAAAAGCACAAAACTGGCGAGAGCAGAACATGTGCAGACCATGAGCATACCTACAGTTTCTAAGCTACCAATAACTCTCAAAACATTTACCTCCGTGTCAGAAAACAAATAGGTTCTGGAAATGTGTTTCTTTGGAGTCCAAGGTTTAGACTGGTTTAATCCAAAACTGAATAGGTGACAGCTTTCAGAGTTGTACAGCACAGAAAACAGACCCTTCAGCCCACCCTGTCTATGCTAACCAAGAAACTGCAATCTACACTAATCCTATATACCTGGCATTTTAAGTACTCATCCAGATATTTCTTAAATGTTACAAGAGTATCTGCCTCCACCACACACTCTGGCAGCATGTTCCATATTTCTTCCACCCTTTGGGTGAAAGAATTCTTCCTCAGATCTCCTCTAAATCACATACTCCTCAGCTTAAATCTATGCCCTCTGGTCATAGACATAGATTACATTAAAACCTCCAAGTTAAAATGTCATTAGTGAAAGCAGCTTCACCATTTTAATCAGTTCCCACATACATGAGCCATAATACTAGCTCGAAACGCGAAAATCTAAAAAAAGCATAGGCTTGTGTCTGGACTTTCCACATGCAAGATACGATTGGCACAGTGTTATGGTGCCTACAGGCTTGTGTCTGTGTTGACCATATGGCTAGTTATTAATGTCAGCTGCCTATGTCATGATGCCAGTTATAGAAAAGATGGCAGCAGGGCATAGCCACGTTTCAGAAGAGTAAGAGCAGCATCTCGAAGAGCAATTCACTATGGCTGGCTCTCTCATATCTCCCAAGTTTGGAAAAAAAAGCACTGAGTGAGACATATTAGAGTCATAGAGGCTTTATAGCATGGTAACAGGCCCATCGGCGCAACTTGCCCATGCCACCCAGTTTACACAATTAAACTAATCCCATTTGCCTGTATTTGGTCCATACCTATCCCACCCATATCTTCTTTCCCTTTTTTGCCAGACAATTGCACACAGTAAAGGAGACTCCAATAAGGTGAAAGAATAAAGCTTAAAAAAAACTAAATCTACTGATTTTTTTTCCTTCACTCCATTATTCACAAATAATTTCATTGTTTTCTTTTACTAGAGAAAATAAATTAGCTGAAACTCCCTGTTCTGATCATTAATTCAATGGCACTGAAAACGTGTGAATGGATGTTAGGTCAAAGGCTCACCTTGTGATGCTTACTCCATAGACTAACTAGTTGGCAGGTATAGCATAGGATTACACATGGAAGACTGTGTGTGTGCGCGCGAGCGCGGGTTGAAGACGACAAGTCACCAGCACCTTCTGAAGTGCAATTAGAGGTGGGCATTAAATGTTGGCCAGGTCAGTGATGCATACATCCCATGGGCAAAGTAAAAAGGATCTGAGTATGGAGGAGCAAATTGGCAAAATAAAAACCCAAAATATATGTAATACTGCTATTAGGAAAATGCTTCAGTCTACTTGTGTGAATGTGACAACAGTTACAAGTTTCAGTTTGCTTGATAACAATTTTATCCTGATTGTACGTGGCTTTTGTATTAGAAACTGTCTGCACGCATTAATTCACTAATGGGAAGACTGGTATAGCCAGAATAAATATTACAAGGAAGGTCAGAGGGAGACAGGCATTTCTGCTACAAAAACATTCCAGAATATCTGCATAAATAAAAGAAAAGAATTTAATTTTGTGCCAATTTTCCTAAGTGGTGGGAAATACAGAAAAAAGTAATAAACATCTTGAATTTATCTTCTGAAAGTATCTCGCCAAAAATTTACAGTCACCGAAAATCCCATCAGAAAGTGAATGACTGAACAGATTTAAAACCCATCATAAATTTGACATTTATTCTCTCTTCTTTTACCTGTATGTGGTTTGGAAGATAGTCCAACAGGATCCCTATGTCCATTTCTTATAGGTGGAGGTGGAGGAGGGGGTGCAGGCGTTCGCATTGGAGGTGGTGGTGGGGGTTTCCCACGATTTGGAGGATCTGAAGGTGTCCTGTACGGTGGTGGCGGGGGAGGGACCTCGCGAGCTCCATTCCGTGTTCCTGGGGGAGGTGGTGGGGGAGCTGCACACAGGAATAAAGTGCTTAACAAGTTATATCAAGTGGCACATGAGAAAATACATTTATAGTTAAACACAAACAGCTTTTCAGAGTTACCTAAAAGTGCAGATACAAAAAGAAGCAAATCCTTCAAGATTTGATGGTTATCACTGTAGACAAGAGATTTTTTCCAAAAATGAACTTAGTGCGATCCAAACTACACTTTCATAATCAATACCAGTCAAATAATCATTTAGTGCTCTCATCCTATTTCTATTTGGTTTCTATGCAGTTTCTTATGTAGCAGCCAACATTTGCAGACACAAGCTATTTTCAAAAAGAGATGTCTTCAAGGCAGAAATTGATAAATTCTTGATGTCACAAGGAATTAAGGACTACGGGGAGAATGCAGGTAAGTGGAGTTGAAATGCCATCAGCCATGATTGAATGGCGGAGTGGACTCGATGGGCCGAATGGCCTTACTTCCGCACCTATGTCTTATGGTCTTATATCCATAATGTCTCAGACACCAATTATATTGCATTCTACAACTAATACCATTTTCAACAATTTGTTCTGATTAATGTAACCATTTAGGGGAAGTGACAGGACTTGTGATAACTCAGATTTATTACAGCTAGACACGGCAAGAAAAGAAAGTGTAAGAATATGGCAACATGCATGGAATTAGCCTGCCCATTTAAGACTCTCTTTAAAATAAAAATTGGGACCCAAAGGGCAAAAGAACATCTAAGAATTTATTAAGTCAGACACAGTTGAAAAGTTCTTGATGAGCTTGCATTCCAAACAATCATAGAGAGCATCTTATTCAATTTATCAGCTTTTACTCAACGAATAGCATGAAACTAAGAAGCTCAGGGGAATAGAGGGAACTCAGGGTGCTTGACCGCAAACCCCTGATGGTAGCAGGACAGATTAATAAGCTAGTTAAGGTGGCATACGGGACACTTGCTTTTATCATTTGAGGCACAGATTATAAGAGCAAGGAAGTTACGCTGGACCTCTGGTTTGACCACAAATAGAGTAGTGTGTGTATTTCTGGTCACCACTTATAGGAAGGATGCAACTGCGCTGGAGGGGGTGAGAGGAGATTTACCAGGATTCTGTCTGGAATGGAGCACTTTAGCTATGTTGAGAGGCTAGATAAGCTTGGTTTGTTTTCTTTGGAACAGGGAAGGTTGAGGGGGTACCTGATAAAGCTGTATAAGATTATGAGGGCATGGACATTGTGGATAGAAAGCAGCTGATCCCTTAGATGAAGGGTCAAGAACAAGGGGCCACTTTTAAAGTGAAAGGCAGGAAGTTTAGAGGGAATTTGAGCAAAATCCTTTCATCCAAAAGATGGTGTA
The DNA here is from genome assembly GCF_004010195.1 of Chiloscyllium plagiosum. Lineage (NCBI taxonomy): Eukaryota > Metazoa > Chordata > Chondrichthyes > Orectolobiformes > Hemiscylliidae > Chiloscyllium > Chiloscyllium plagiosum. The sequence goes on from NC_057742.1 coordinate 9,061,713, forward strand.
GGTGTGGAATGTACTGCCTGGGAGGATAGTTCAAGTGGGAACCTCACAACCTTTAAAAGAAATACTTGGACAATCACCTGAGGTGTCATAACATTCAAACTTATGGGCCTGTGTAGGAAAGTGGGATGAGTGCAAGTAGTGGTGTATTCTTGGTGGCACAGATTTGATGAGCCGAAGGTCCTGTTTTTTTACTTTATCGATCTATGATTTATATAATTAAGGGAGGATGCATTTTGGAACTAGCTACAAGAGATGGGTATCAAAATTGACATTGCAAGTAAAACTAAGAAAAGCAATATTTATGATAAACTTGGAGATTGTTAGGGTAAATAGCCTTTTGCTACCAAATACATTTGTATATTTTTGCATATGGAAACACAATATTCAAGCTCTTCTGTTTAAAGTTATGAAATTTTCAGAACAATCCAAGTATCATGCTGTCTATGAAAGGGGCACCACATTATAATATAAGGGAAAGAAGAGCAGATAGGAAGGGCACTGTTGAGAGATTAAACACAAGCTGATGTCTAGAGTTTCTGGGATTAAAATCCTCCTGCACTGCAGCTATATGCTTTGTTTCTGTATTCCTATACACATTACACTCAAGTAAATTTGACAAAAATACCTGTAGAATTAACAAATCTGGGCTGGATTTGCCCATTGAATCATCACTGATCTGAGGATCGGAATGAGTCAGCAATAAACTTTTGTGAATGATAAATTATCAAGACATTCTTCACTTTGATTACATAGCATAATCTATACCCAATTCTCCTGTACGTGCCAAATCCTTACTAGATCAACCCAAAACAATTAAAATCCAAGTTTCAGTCTCACCTCAGAACAACAGTAAGGAAAAACTGGTCAGATTTCCTGTACCTGCTTGGTGGACGTGGGAGCAAATAGATTTACATGAAAACAGGATCAGGCTGGGCTGTCATCTTACCTGGTTTCCCACAACTTGCTGAATAATAATAAAAGCATTTCTATAGCACCTTTAATATAATAAAACAATTCAAAGTGTGTCACAGGAGTGTAATAAATAAGCCTCCAACACAGCCAAAGTTACTTCAATCTCAGACCATATCACTGCTAATATTTGCAGTACATGGAACCAATTTCTGTGATTTAAGATTGAAAATTCTATGGCCCACTCGACCTAGATTCTGCAATATACTAATTGATCTGAACATATTTATGCAGTCAAAAATTTATTGCATATATTTTACATTTGTAAAGGGCCATAATGACAAACATTATCTCAATTTGAATTACAAACTAGTATGTATTTCAGAAGTAGATGCAGGAAACTATAGTTCATATAGAAATCTTCTAAAGAAATGGAACTGTGTATGACACAGAGGAATTATTATATAATCTGCACAATGCAAAAAGAGGCCATTCAGCCTATTGAGCCTGCACTGACACATCCCCCACCCCCTCCCAAGACCATCTCACCCAGACACTGCCCTATCCTTTCCCCATAAACACGCATTTTCCATGGCCAATCCACCTAACCGGCACACCTTTGGACAGTGGGAGGAAACCAAAGTACCCAACAAAAATCTGAGCAGACACGAGAAATACATGCAAACTTCACACAGACAGTAATCGGAGGTGAACCCAGGTCCCTGGCACTGTTCCTGCCCCTATATAGAATAGATATTTCTCTTTCTTTTCTAAAGCTACCATAAGATTTGCGTTAAACAGTGAATTTGCCGGCATTAGGTGTAATACCCTGTCTAAAAGTCTTTTTCAAAAAAAGAATGACTACAAGCAGACAGGATCAATTCTTGTTTCAAACCATTGATGTGCAACCAAAGAAATCAGAGGCTTTTTGTTATAGCACAGGTAGAGCTTGAGAAATTGAGAGGATAAAAAAGTTGCCCATTAATTTTCATTATTCAGCTGCGTTTCTATACAGAAAATGTAATAACTAGAAGGAGTAGCCCTTTGAGCCTGCTCCATTTAATACGATCATGGCTGATCTCATCTCAGCCTCAACTTCACTTTCCTGCTGCTCTCCATAACCCTTCAACCTATTACTAATTTAAAACTGGTCTATTACATCCTCAGATTTACTCAATGTATCCACCACACTCAGACATAATTTCTCATCGGTTTTGAATCTTCTACCCCATCACATTCTAGATTGTTCCACGAAGAAACATCATCTCTACATTTTTGTCAATCCTATTTAGCACCTTACATACCTCAATTAGATTTCTTCTCATTCTTATAAACTACAGCCTAAACTGCTCAATCTCTCTTCAAAGGATAAACTCATCTCTGGAATCAATTGAGTGAACTTCTTCCGAATTGCCTCCAATGCATTACATCTGTCCTCAGATCTGGGGACCAAAATTGTTTGCAATAAGCCATGTGTGACTCAGTAGTGCCTTTTACAGTTGCAGCAACACTTCCTAATCTTATACTTAATTGAAGGGCTTCAGCTCTGAGTTTACGATGTAAAGCCCTGAACCCTTAGAGGTCAGCAGGACAAGTGACTTATCCAGATCTATGCACAAATTGTAAATGTCCTTCTACTTTGTCTTTCAACAAATTACACCTGATGATTGTATTTTATTCTTTAAAAACTTTGACTTACAGTCTGGAGAGAATGATCTCTCATGAACCATGTTTCTTTTCCAAAACCTTTCAGTGACTTCATAATTTGATGTGACAGTTACTGCAGTATTATTCAATTAATCGAGTAATTAGTATTTTAAACGTTTTTGAATAACATGAGTGCATCCTGATTGGCAGACTGCAGCTGGTGGTGTTCCTCAAGGATTTGCAGACTTGCAAAATGCAAATTTATGAATTATATCAAGAAATTCTTCAAAGATTGATCAAATACGTGGTGGATTCCAGGTGGAGTAGTGGAAGTAGTTGAAAAACAATTAAATACCGAAAATTCATTCAGAATCTGCCATATGGACTCCAACATTCCAAAAACATCTTGTCACAAAAGCTTTGCCTCAGCCCAGTCTGCTCAACTTATCATGAAAACTTTCACTCCGGGTCAAAAGACGTCCAAAACACTAAAATGAAGTCACACTAGTAAAACATTCAGGAAACACTGCAGCAGAGAAATGATATCCATCCAAGTTTGTCGATGGAATTAAGTTAGAAATCCAGCAAAAAAAAACAAAGAATTGTTGATGCTGAATATCCCAGCTAATTGTTTCGAAGGAGGCATGAAGAATGGACTTGGGGCAGATTACGAATGGGCAAAACTGCAACAGGTGAAGCACCAAAATCAAGGAGGACCGACTGGATTTTTTTTAATGTCAAAGAACTGTGAATTGAGAATGAGAAGAGAGATTTAGGTGTCCAAGCCCTCACTAAAAGCTGCACAAATAGAAAGTAATCTAAAAAGACGATGACATGATAAATACAGAAAAGAAAAACCATTTTTGAAATATTATGATTGGTGCAAGGCAGTCAGCACTTTGAACCTGCTTTCTCATTCAAATAGATCATTGCAGGTGTTTATCTCAACCTTACTTCCTGACATTTCTCCATGTAGCTTAACATCCTTGCTGAAAAATATCCAATTCAATCTTAAGTACAGCAACTGTAAACTTTTGAGAAAGGTAGTTATCGTTAGCCATTGCCCTGTGTGTGAAAGATTAATAGCAATTTCACTCCGAAATGATCTATTTCTAATTTTAAGATTATGGGCCTTATCTGTACTGTCCCAGTTAGGCAAGAGGCTTCCTGTACCTAACCTATCAAATCCCTTTAATACATTGCACATACTGCCCTCATTTGAACTCAGCCTTTCAGAATAACTACCCTTCCCATCACCACAGGATACAGCAGTTTTGTAAATGACTCCAGAAGTTTTGCATCTAATGTACTCCATGCAGGCCCATCCACATGTTTAATACACTGTGTGCAAGAAAGAGCTCTTGATGCCAGTCATAAATATCACAGACTCAGAGTAGTCTAATATTGAAACAGGTTATGTGGTGCATTCAGCTCTCTGCTGATGCTGCTTTGTGGATGAAATCCTGAGTCAAAGCTATTCTCACTTGCTCTCCATATATGCGCAATGGCTAAATTGTGTCAGTAAAGACATTTCTTCCAGTTTTCCTTTTCAATCCTTGATTTTAAATGCATGAAGTCTTGCTGTAGTCTCACTAACCAGTGGAAACACTTGAATTCTATTTACCTTCGAATTCTTCATAATCTTGAAGACCTCCAATTACACCCACCTCTCAACTATAATGAAGAAAAAGCCATCAACTTCCTCAATCTTTCTCTGTAACTAATCACTCAGCCATGAATCAACACTGCAATTTCTCCATTCCTTCCTGTAAAATGGCGTCCAAAACTCTCACCATGTCCAAAGTTAGCATAAACTTGGTGTCACACTTACAAGGATCATTACACCAAAACAAAAACACAAACACTTTCTTAAAACATCTTCGAGTCAATTATGATGAATAGAATCAATAATGTTTTTTACTTTTGCATGGGAATTCCAATGATGTAGTCACTAAAAACATGCTGCCATGTTACGTATTATACTTGGACTTAAACCAAAGCATATTTTAACAGCTCCCCACAATGAACCATCAGGAGCAACATTCTGATGCACAGCAAGCTGCCATATGCCATCAATAAAAATAACACTTTTCCTGACGTGACTGGCAACAAATTTAATTGCTTGTTTCTTGCAGCCACACATATCACCTGTGGTTTAAAAATAGAAGAATGCTCTCCCCACTATTCCAGAGGTTAATTATATTAATCTTTAGTGACAGTAGTTGAGTATCTGCAGCTTGTGATGTTGCATTCTGCACATGAAAATAAGATTCCCAAAGACAAGTTCTAACCATAACATTAGAATTTGCAACAAAGGATATCTTGTATATAGATCCAAATGTCAAAACTTGCTGTATTCTTTCTTAATCCAACTCATTCTCTCAGACTGCAACATGTTTTTAATCTACTTGTATGCCTCAGTTTACACTTCTTCCTATAGACTAAATATTTATTTGAAATCTACAATTAATATTACCCGATTGTTACTTCTTAATCACCCGCTGTTCAATCCATGTCTTGAACTATGGGCAAATTTTTGACGGGGTCTTCATTAAATATCCTCAAGCTGAATGAGCTGGACATAATGATATATGAAGAAATGGGAAGACACTGTCAGGGACACTGCAGTTGTTACTGAGTTCTTATTTCATTATATCATAATAACAATTTCTGAAGTGCATAGTCCTCAAAATAGTGCTTTTAACTCTCTGACTGGTGTACAGTCCATTAAATATAGCCACAATGAGTACTGGAAAGCTACTCAATGAAGGGCAGTAAAAACAGAAAATGCTGGAGAAATTCAGCAGGTTTGGCAACATCTAACAGAGTTTATGTTCTGAATCCAAAGACTTTTCTGTTTCGCTCTCCACAGAACTGCCAGACCTGAGTTTCTCCAGCATTTTCCATTTTTATTTCAGATTTCCAGTACACAAATGTTGCTTTTATTTGACCAAAGGTAGGCTGGGTTTCATATCTCACCCTGTTGCTTCATCCATAGCATATCCATTTTTCAACGGTAATCACTGAATCGACAGCAGAAATTGGATTTTAAACAAATGCCCCCAAGTCCAAGAATAAAGGCTTTTAAGGTCAATCAATTTTCAAGTGTCTTCTTGTACACAAAAGGTATCATTTCTAACTCAGTAATAAAATGTATTTCATCTCTCATCCATTATGTTTGATCTCTATTCTACATGCAAAGCTCTTACCTGCACCGCGGTTTGGTGGCTCTCTAGCAGGTGGTGGCGGTCGATTTTGGGAAGGTGAAGGAGATGGAGGGGGAGGAGCAATTCCTCGCATTGGTCCCGCTGACTTGCGTGATAACGAGTTGTGCCTCTGCGGCAATTCTGGGGCAGCCTCATTTCCAGGACTAGAAGGGCCATTATGTACATGGGGAGGTTGCCTGTAAGGTGGGGGAGGGGGTGGTAGAGGTTGGCTCTGAATATTACCAAGCCTAGGATTGATTGGTGATGGGGGAGGCTTGGCAGAAGGGGGGGCAGGAGGTCCATCTCTATTGCCAGGAGTCCTTTGTCCTGGGGTAGGAGGCAAAGGTTTTTCTCTGTTGTATGGTCCACTGGAATGAGTTCTGCTGCTATGCACAGGTGGCGGAGGTGGGTTTGAACGTCTTCCAACTGGAGGAGGTGGCGGCGGTGCTGACGCACTGTGCCTCACACCACTGGCACTACTGGGGCGGGATGTGCTGGAAAGATCAGGTAATGAAGGTCGATGAACTCTTGGAAGCTCTGGAGGAGACGTTTTACTCTGTGCATCAGAATCATCACTGTAGCGGTTACTACTGGAAGGAGGTCGAGGAGCAGCAGATCTTGAGCCAGGTGGATTTAGTGCCGTTCTACTGGGTGCAGGATCTGAAATAAAAATAAAAATAAAAATAACATGTAGCTGAAATGTGAAGTGCTTTAAAAATTATACCCTAGACTCCTTGATGATCTTTTGAGATTGCCCCTAACTCATGAACGATAGGGATTTGGACTCTACAGTTAACTGGTCAGCAGTAGAACAGCACAGAGTTAGTTGAGTGATCAGATTCCCCATACCTAAGCCAGCCCTACTGAGAGTGCACCAGCGAGGGTGAAACTGGGAAATAGAAATAGGCATAATATACACTCAAAGCCAACCAGCACCCACTGGCAGGGCTGACTTGTGTGTGCCCATGACACCATTTTACAGAAAAAATTGGAAGATGAAAGAAAAGGGGAGAAGTTATAATTTTTACAATATTATAACTTGGCTACCTATTCAAATTCAAAGGCATTATATATGATTAGGTTGTTATCTACACATTCTAGCTGCAGTCATTGGACGTTAACTGGGGATACAAATCCTTGTTGCTTTTCTCCATTATCATGAACTTTTGGGCAAGAGAAAGCATTGCAAAAAACTATGGAAAATATACATGTTCCACCACTTCAGTTTTAACATTATTGACTATTTGCGAACTAGAGGTATGGAAAAATCAGTTATGCAATTATATTGCTGCCCTTCACCTCTTGTGAGCTTGTTAACTGACAGGAAAACTGGAGCGAGGGACAGATTACACGTTCACAAACCCAGCACAAGTTAATCTTACCCACACTTCTGCAAAACCTCAATTAACATGGACAAAGCAAGACCTTTTATTGATTCATTAAAAAGTAGTTTTGCCTTCCATTTACACAAGACATTTTTTTATTCTTTCAGGGGTTGTGGCTGTCAGTGGCAAGACCAGGATTTGTTGCTCTTTCCCATTCTTAACTGTGCTTGAGAAGGTGGTCCTAAGCAGCTTTCTTGAACTGCTGCAGTTCGTCTTGTGTAGGCACTTCCACAGTGCTGTTAGGAAGAAAGCTCCAGCACTTAGTTACAGCAACAGTGAAGGGACGGTTATTTGGCTTGGAAAGAAACTTACCTGTTGAGGCAGTATTCTTAAGCATCTGCTGTCCTTACCCTTCTCAGTGGCAAGAGGTCATAGATTGGGAAGGTGCTCCCAAAGGAGCTTTGGTGAAATGCTGACGTGCATCTTGTACATGTTGCACATTGGTGTGATTTAACGAATATTTAGGTTGGTAGATGGGGTACTGGTTAACTGGACTTCTTTTGTCCTGAAACATTACAAAGTCTTTCGTGTTGTTACTTCACCAGGTTGACACCTGATTTTTAGGCATACTTAACATTCCTTGTGACATGCCCTTCTGCACTCTTCAGTGAACCAGAGTTAATCCCCTGGCTTGACATTAACTATAAAGAAAGTGATATGCCACATCAGGAGGTTACGAACTGCGGCAGAATACAATTCTGCTGCTGATGGCCCACAGTATCTCATGGATGCCAGCTTTGAGCTGCTAGATCTGCTCTGAATTGATCACATCTAGCTTGGTGGTAATGCCACACAACATGAAGTGTGCACTGTATGAAAATTAGAGTCTTTTCAAGGATCATGTGGTGATCACACTGTACCTATATTGTAATGGGACAGATGCATCTGTGACAGATTGGTTGGTGAGAATAAGGCCTTGTAGTTGTTGGCTCCCAGTTGTTACTGTCCTGGCAAAAGTGTCCTGCAGAACTCAATCAGCTCGATCAGTAGTGGTACTACAAAGCCACACTTGTTGACTGACACTGGAGCCCTTGCTCAGGGAAAAAAAATGTGAACCTTTACTTATGGAGCAACTTTGGGGCACTGCAGCTTTCACACATAGTAACAATGTAATCTCAGATGGTGAGAACAGTCATACATTTCTAACTTATCACATTCAGGGAAGGGACAAGTCATACACTAATATGGAAGTCCCAATAAAAAGTATGATTTTTTTAAAAAGTTACTTGCTGTTAAGAATCAAATACTGGAGTGGGCATTTGGCGGCAAAACCAATTCTGAGCTCAGTGTTTTTTCACAACTGTGACCAAGACTAAAAATCTAAATGTTTAAAAATTTTAACAGGTCAGAAACTAACTATGGAGAAAGGTTAATATTTCAGATTGATGATCTCTCATCAAGCTAATGCAGTTTCTCTTTCTATTCCTGTCATATTCTCTTTTAATTTCAGATCTCTGACATTCACAATACAGTATTTTGTTTTTGTAGTAATCAGGTCTACCTGTATAATGAGGCCTGTGGAAAACTGACATTACCACGATAGGCCTTACCAAATGAAGTTTTAATTCTTCCATACTTAGCAAGAATATAAAACCAGGGCAACCATTTATGCACAGCATTTGTCATAATAATATGTGGTGGGCCCATAAACTTTATACTCAAGAAAGTACTTTTCAAAAAGTCTATTAACTACTTTGCTTTAAAAAATTCACAACCAATTCAGAGATAGCAAAGTTCCACAAATAGCAATGAGTTAAACAGTTTTAGTGTTGAGGGCTAAGTATTAGTCAAGGCATCAGAAAGTACAGCGTTCTTAATTAAATACCACTGTGACATTGTTCACATCCCAGAGAAAGAGAAATGATGCTGGTCTACTTTAGTGTCTCATCCACAAGATGGAATTTGACAGAATTTGATACAATACTGTCTGAGTACTGTCAAGAGCGTGGTCCTGGAAAAGCACAGCAGGTCAGGCAGCATCCGAAGAGTTGGAGACATTTCGGGGATCTGCTATGCTTTTCCAGCACTCTCAACTCTGATCACCAGCATCTGCAGTCTTCACTTTCTACTATACGGTGAGAGTTTTGTACCAATTGCCAATAGGATCATGTGTACATATCTACAGTGGCATTTGTTTATTGCTGGTCTGTTTGTTGCTTAATGGTACACTATATTGTGCCATAAAGTTTTTCAGAGCTAAAGTTATTAGTTTAAATAGCTCAAAAAATGTTATTGCTGATTATCAGAACATTTTTATTGACGACCAGTTATTTCCAAGAGTACTACAGTCACTATTCCAACAGCCACCCAACTGAGCCTCTCTAAACTAAGTGGAAGAGCGTCGCGCTGGAGAAGCACAGCCAGTCAGGCAGCAAACAAGGAGCAGGAGAGTCAACATTTCGGGCATAAGCTCTTCATCGGGAGTAGGTTATGCTCGAAACATCAACTCTCCTGGTCCCCGGATGCTACCTGACCAATTGTGCATTTCCAGCACCACGCTCTTCGACTCTGATCTCCAGCATCTGCAGTCCTCACATTCTCCTAAACTAAGAAGTGGGGATGACTCAAAATACCTGAGCTGTCTCTGTGACCTACTGGACGAAGCTTAGGAACACCACCCTGAAACAAGCCACCGATTGATGGGACTGGTCCTCCAGAAACAGGTCCTGCACCAAATCCTCCACCGCCACCACCACCACCTCCTCCTCCTTTCGGAGCTGTAGTTAAAGAAAAACATGTCATTAAAGCTATACCAAAGTAATTTTCCTCATGATGGATTTCAGTGACTCCATTCCCATATTACATAGCACAAACGGATAAACTTCAGCCCAGGCATAAATCAGCAAGCAATATAAATCTAAATGTGTGGGTGTATTCCTGTCAGTGGATTATTCAGCCAAAGGAAAAAAAATAGTAAGTCAACGAAGATTACTATTGTCTGTTAAATTTCTTGTATGGTGCTCTTCATTATTCATCTCACACTGGCTTCAAAACGAAGGAGAAAGTACCAGAGTTCCACCATAATGTTCCAGAACTCAAACTGCTCCGTCCAAACAGGCACCAAGCATAAAAAGATAAAAATTAACTAGTTGCATTGTAGAGGTTTTCACAGAATTTAACTGGACTTTGGACGACAATATCACAAATCCACCACTACAGTTTACTGAAATCCTATTAACATACTGCTCTTTACTTTCAGCACTTACTTTCAAGAATTGGGGCACTTCTATCATTTACATTGGTCACTTTTCGAAGTTTGGCTCCCTTTGTGATATCATTTAAGAGTGCCCCTCGATTACGTTGTTCATCTCTGGTCAATTTAGGTGTAACTGTATTTGCCTGGTTAAAAAAGTTGAAATGAACAAAAAGCATACATTTTTAAATACTTTGCTATAAATCTCTTGGCAAACTGCAACTGTATATATCAAAGACTTTTCACAATAAACTCTGATTAAAGCATTGAGGTGCAGCATGGAGTCAGGGTGCACCCTCTTCCTATGTAGTCTTACATAGGAATGCAAAAACATATTAGACATCATCTAAGCGATGCTGTTATGTACAAAATATTTTAAAGATCAAAGTCAAGGGTGCTTTGACTGAAATTGCTCAAACTGTCACAGAAAGTGTTTGCATGCCTTGTCTTACCTGATTAAAGGCTGGTGGAGGGGGTGCAGCAGGTGGGGGTGGGGGTGGTGGAGGTATTGGCATATTTTCCCACTACCTGCTGGTTCAATCTCTGTTGTATTTCACACAGTGTAATGGGTCATTAATATACCTAAAAAAAAGCAAACACTGAGCAATTAGAGTACAGGTTTATTTTACATCAATAATTGGTATTTTAATTACCTGTCCCCTTAAATTTTCTCCAACCATTTCCAGCAAGCACTGATTTATTATTGGGCGCTGATCCAGAGATGACCACCAATCTTCCAGTATTGCAATTACAATCAATCTCCAAACATAAATCAAAGCAGCATTTATGTGCAGAAATTCAACTGGTGCATGGCCAGTGCAGACTTTGTTATCCTTATTCAACATGCACACAATGCCTTTTCAAACAGAGTATTAAGATAGAAATCAGGAGTAGTAAGTTAGCCAAAGCTACTGATTTACTACTCACTCAAAAACAGTTATAGTCTCCAATCTTTACAGTAAAGGTTAGAAATAGGCAATACTACTTCACACAGCTCAGATGTTCTTTGTTTTATTTGAATTATTCCCCACTATTTTTATTCCTTCCTGAATATAAACAATGTTTGGATATTTAGTTAACCTAATTATGAAAGCGATTTATGAAATGTCCTCTTTTCCCTAATGATAAATCCAGATTCCTCAATACTTTCCCAAATTAAACTTTCAGCAAAATGTAATCACCCTGATGCTGTACCCATGACCTTATAGCATATGTCAAGATATGTCGCAATGTGTTGTAAGAATACTCCTAGTAAAGGTACAATAATATAAAAAAAGAGCAGCAATGTACTGGCCAACATTTTGATAGATATGCAAGAAGCGGTGATCCGCTTAAGGGTAGGTACCTTGGTCATTTCCGTAAACTGTGGTCTTGCGCTTTTTTCAGTTGCTCTTAACAGCCTCCCACTTTCAATTTCCATGAATAATATGACCAAAAATAATACATCATGTGTGCCATTCATGCGTGTGCTTGAAAGAAACACAAGCCCTCTTCCAGCAGCTTGCTCTGCCTGGAAGCAACTGTTGTCCCTTGAGGTTCCAGCTCTTCACCACTGAATATTACCTGGATATGAGATGACTCTCAAATTTTCCATAAAAAAACTCAAAGTTTTTCTCACTTACAGTAGCAGATTACATGAATTTAATTTAACACATCTTTTGCTGTGAGACTACTGTCCATTGGCTCTACATGAATTCCCCATAACAAAATTCACCTCATTTGGCACTAACAGGAAGATTCCATCAGAAAGGGCACTGGAAATTTAAGAAAGAAATGAAAAATTTGATAAAGATAGAACTTGGAGCGTCATCTCCTGATGTTGGTACTGAGGCATAGTTTTGTCAGCGAGTAAACACTACTTGGCATGAATGTGTCCTAAATCTAGGAATTAGGAATACCCCTCCAAAAAAAAACTCAAGCTGAAATACCAAAGAATCACTCACTCACTTTTCTTATCCTCAATTTTAATCCAAAACATCCATCTTGTGCACCCCATTTCGATTTTCTTTTCCTCTACCAACATAATATGCAGTAATAATCATACAGTCATCCTATTTGCTGCTTTATGTTTAACCTGTCTGCAAACAGAGTCATTGAGATGTACAGCATGGAAACATACCCTTCGGTCTCATCAGATACCCTAAATTAATCTAGTTTCATTACCCAGCATTTGGCCCATATCTCTCTAAACCCTTCTGATTCATATACCCATTCAGAAGATTGCTCACCATCACCTTCTCAAGGGAAATTATGGGATGGCAACAAATAGTGGCTTTCCCAGCAATGCTCAGGTTCAATTAATTGAACCTCCCACCATGTACGTGGCAGGTACTCATGCGACTCAGCCAACGTTGTCTCTCACATACGCTACAGGCAAGGATGCCCTGAGGCATGGTACATTGGCGAGACCAAACAGAGGCTACAGCAACGGATGAACGGACACCGCAGAACAAACAGACAGGAGTGTTCCCTCCCAGTCAAGAACACTTCAGTGGTCCGGGACATTCGACCTCGGACCTTCGGGTGACCGTCCTCCAAGGCAGACTTCGGGGCAGGCAACAACGAAAAGTGGCTGAGCAGAGGCTGATAGCCAAGTTTGGTACCCATAGGGAGGGCCTCAACCGGGTTCATGTCACACTACAGGTGACCCCATTGCAATATACACACACACACAGACACTCAGACCCTCTCTCATACACTCACACATAAACTCCCACACACACCCTCTCACAAACTTAAACCCCTCTACGCTCACACACACATGCACACATATAAGTTTGTGGGGTGAATTTGTACTTGCAGAATTACATTTTACTTTGCTCAAAAACTGCATGAATCATGTAAGATTCTGAAAATCCGTTTTTTAGATTAGAATCAGTCTGACCATTGTGGCACAGACAGCCTCACAGGGAGTTAACACCTTCAATACCTTATCTGGGCCAACATGACACCAATTGTTAAAGTGGTAAAAACAATGACTGCAGATGCTGGAAACCAGATTCTGGATCAGTGGTGCTGGAAGAGCACAGCAATTCAGGCAGCATCCGAGGACAGGCAAAATCGACGTTTCGGGCAAAAGCCCTTCATCAGGAAATGCCCTTCCGAATGTAACTTTTTAAAAAAGTTTTGCGATTTACATATGAAAGAACTGATACCAACATGGTCATTCTAAAAGATGAGAGACTTAACAATTCAGGTCTTTTTCAATATATAATTACGTCACACTGGAAACTTTTGCTATAAATTCTGTGTCTTACAATTTTATTCTCCACAATCACCTGATGAAGGACTAGATTAGATTAGATTAGATTACTTACAGTGTGGAAACAGGCCCTTCGACCCAACAAGTCCACACCGCCCCGCCGAAGCGCAACCCACCCATACGCCTACATGTACCCTTACCTAACACTACGGGCAATTTAGCATGGCCAATTCACCTGACCTGCACATCTTTGGACTGTGGGAGGAAACCGGAGCACCCGGAGGAAACCCACGCAGACACGTGCAAACTCCACACAGTCAGTCGCCTGAGGCGGGAATTGAACCCGGGTCTCTGGCGCTGTGAGGCAGCAGTGCTAACCACTGTGCCACCGTGCCGCCCCAAAAGGACTAGTGCTCCGAAAGCTAGTGCTTCCAAATAAACCTGTTGTATCATAACCTGGTGTTGTGAGATTTTTAACCAGGTTCAATGAATAAGTTTTTACAAAGTCTGATTCAGGGATGAAAGTACTACCATTGAATGAAGGTGAACACAATCAAGGTTAACACTCTATTGAAACATTAAATAAAACTAATTGGAGACAAAAGTTTAAAAAGAACATAAATCCTAAATGTACACTTAATTTTCAAAAACCTTGTCATCTCTAAGCTCCAGACCATGGAGGCACTGGTTTTGGTTTGTAACAATGGCTGAAATAAATCAATTTTTCTCATATTTGATTTTCATAATGTTGCACAATGCCTGGGTTATAACTGCCTAACAAATTAGACAATCAATCAAGACTTTAGCATCCAAGTTGTTAGGTGAAGATGGATAGAAAAAGGTCATAAAGAAATAAGAATTTGCTACTTCTTGTAGTGGCAATCACATTAGGTTTCATATGGTAGATAAGATCACTGTCATGAGAAAAGATGAAACATCAGTTTTCATATTCAATTCAGAGGAAGAGGAATCCCCAACCAGTTAGTGCACAAACAATGTCATATCGAAAAGTATAACACTAGTTAGTACAGGTTGTTCTGCTATAGTACGCATTTCATTAATGCAAATTTGCTGTAACATGATTGACGAATTGGGGGCACTGTTTCTAAAGTGTGACTTCTCTATTATGCAGGGTCACACAAGAACTCAGCAATCACGTTGTAGAAGAATACCTGTATTGCACACAACTGTCAGCCTAGATTATATGCGAAACCTCTGGAGTGGAACTGGAATCCTTCTTCTGACTCATTTACGCAGTTTGTTGCGCTTTTCATTATTTTTGCCTGAAAACTGTTTCCCCAATTACTGGATCCACTCCCTAATAGCTTAATCAACAGGACTTGAGAGAGTATCTCACCTTTCAAAGGAATAGGAATTAGCCAGAAAATTGCATCAGCTAATGCCCTGACAGCCATGTCCTCATGAGTTCATGATGTGGAGGTGCCACTGTTGGACTGGGTTGGACAAAGTTAAAAATCACACAACATCAGGTTATAGTCCAACAGGTTTATTTGGAAGTACAAGCTTTTGGAGCGCTGCTCCTTCGTGAGGTAGCCAATGAAGGAACAGCATTCCAAAACCTTGTACTTCCAAATAAATCTGTTGGACTACAACCTGGTATTATGTAATTGTTAGCTCATGAGTTCAACCAGTTCTTACCTTTTCTCAAATTGTCCGTTCAAATAGCCCACTGTGAGATTAACTACACTGGGTGACAATTACCTTGATCAGTGTTCTTTCAAAGTGTGAAACACCCATAAAATCATCATCGCCATAGATATTTCTATGACTGAATTTTAAACAAAAGTGACATCGATCTGTTTTTCCATTGGTTTGTCTGGAACATAGCCAATCTGTTGACAGCTGCTGTTTCGATAGAATTTCGAAGCTTACCCAAAGCAGCATCACGATTGGCAGTGTGCAAACTACAGTGACCTGCTTTAGTTGTCTGGACACGTCCTTTAGGAGTTGTGCAAAATGCTTGTTTTTGTGCACTGGGATAGGTACTGCAGCCATGATGAGTCATTATTGATGTGGTTACTCTCAGGCTTTCCAATTGTTTTAATCATGCAGGGTTAACATGCTGCTTGAAAATTTTTCAGTAAGGCAACCACAGTAAATCATTAAGCAATAATTCAGTGGTGTGCATTACTGTTTTCAAATTTGTGAATTATTACTTGTCTGGGCAATGAATGTATCTCCAATCCAACTGAATAACTGGATATAGTTATCTGACATGTTCAGCAACTGAACTGCAAATTCTACAAAATAGTTTCATCACTGACAGTATTTCTGCTAGCTAAGTTACTGCATTTAGAATGCTTCAGGCAATTCCAAATGTTCTAACTGCTATTTTTTAAACAAAATGGATTTAGGCACTTGCTGTAAACATATTGCTGCATCAAACCTTACAGAGACATAGAAACTAGGAGGAGTAGGCCATTTGGCCCTCGAGCCTGCTCAGTATTTTAATATCATGGATAATTTATTTTATAAACCATGACTAAGCCAAATTTCCTGTTTTATTACTGCGCCAATTAATAATTGTTGGTAATCTTGTACACCTTGCTTAAATATTAGCCATTGTCTATTCATTTTTAGTAAGGTTCTGCAAATTTTCCTTGCTAATTCAACCTAACACAACTATAGTTCCTTTTATTCAGATTTAGGACTTAATTTCAGCTTAGGCTACTTCATTCTCCACCTTAATGAAGAATCCTACCATATATGGTCACTGTTCACCAAAGGACCACATACAAAATAATTATCAATGCATTCTATTTTTATTGCACAGTAAACATTAACTGTTCAAATAATGGCCTGCCTTGGTGGGCACTTGCTAGTTTGCTGCTCTGGCTAAGAATCATCTCTGATTTTAGGATAAGCTCAGTAATGTGAAATCTGCCTGAACTTCTTGTGATATTTTAGCTTAGAAGAAGAAACAAAACCATATATGCGGTCAATACCTTCAGCTACACGTGCCATCTTATTTGCCATGGAGTCCAGGCAAATATACAATGAAAACTTGTGAAACATTATGTAAAAGAAAATAAAACTCAATATTTGTCCTCCTCTCAGCCAGTTCATCCAGTGAGTTATTAAGCCTCTCAAACATGAACAATCCTCAATTCAACCCATAAATTCAGATATCCTGATCTGGGACAGGATCTGCATTAAGGATATTGCATTAGGATTCAATGCCCAGTTTAGAGGAGGAGGAAAAAAAACAGCAAGCTATTATTCCTTTTTTCTATTAAAATGATTCCTGCCAGATATTTAGATTGGATAGAATCTGATTTGATTGCAGTATCACACTTGTCAAATTGTTATGAGTTCACATAACACCAGACTGATATTTCTTAGTAGATGAAGCTAAGAGACATCAAAATTCAAAGCCTTAGAAAACAGACTATTCAACTCATTTTGTATAAATGCATGTTAATTAAAAGGTGACAACATTAAATACAGCAGGTAAAATTCCAAACTGATCTTCCCTACAGTACAAGACTGTAATTATAACAGAAGCAAAACAGAAAATGAAAAGTACATATTAAAATGCAATCTAAAACTCATGTTCAAGTATAAATAATTTGCCAATTACTAAAATATAATCCTTGTGAAAAACTAGAACAATCACATCAGATTTTATGCAGTACTCTCACTTTAATGTAAAAAGACTTTCAACTAGTTCTGAGGCACAGACTGCATTACAACACAGAATAAATCTGATATCACAGGCATTCTTCTCTTTATAAATTGTCCCTAATTCATAAAGGATTTAATAGTGGAATTAAGCACCTAACTTAAACTATATAAACTATAACCTCAAATTATATATACTGATAACCATTTCTTAAAAATGGAATAAAAAAAACCAAGAGAACTGCAGATGCTGAAAATCAGAAACAGAAATCGCCGGAAAAACTCAGCAGGTCTGGTGCCATCTATGAAGAGAAACCAGAGTTCTGAAAAAAAGGTCACTGGATTTCTCTCCACAGATGTTAAGAGCATGGTGCTGGAAAAGCACAGCCAGTCAGGCAGTATCCGAGGAGTAGAAGAATCAACATTTCGGCATAAGTCTTTCATCAGGAATCCTGACTTTTGAATTTCCAGCATCTGTAGTCCTCACTTTCTCCTCTCCACAGATGCTGCCAGACCTGCTGAGGTTTTCCAGTAATTTGTTTTTGTTTCTTACAAACTGATATTTGAACTGACAGAACTTGCTTTAAATGAAAAAGTTGAGATTAACCGAGCAGTGTCAACATGATGAGATTTAAAACTTGCAAATGAGGAAGAGAATAAATGAAAAATAGATTAGAAAACAAAAAATGAGCTTAGTTAATTGGTAGAAGTTCAGGACAAAGCAATCTGTTCAGCTAATAGTTGCTCCACCCGTCAAAAATAAAGCCTTCTTCCAATGGCATACTGTGGCTGTAGTATGTACTACTTACAGAATGCAATGGCACAGTGTCAAGACTTCTTTAGATTTACCTTCAAAACCCAGAATATCCACTACTGCTTCCCTCTCACCTCCACCGAAATCACAATGTGCCCCAATTTGGACAAGGCTCACCATTCCTTTATCTACTTAAAAGCATCAACTACCTACTTAAAAGCACTGTGGGAAAGGGCTTCAGTACTTAAATTGCATCATCACCTACTTAAGACAACTCAGGCATAAACACGTCTTGTCAGCAACAACACCATCCAGAGGTCTAAATCTCAAAATCTGTATTATTTATAAGATACCATGAAAAGGAAACATAAGACAAACAATAATTTAACAAAGACATAACTTAATAGCTCGTAAGTTGATATATAAAGTTAATACTGTGGGGTCCATCAATTGTAATAATTACTGACTTCTCTAGATAACAGTTAGGACCAGAATTTCAAGGCTGATCTTACCTAATCAGAACTTAAGAATTTTAGTTAAATAACTACAGTCAATTCTTTACAGAGTAGCTAAAAGGAACTAAATTAGTAATATTTTAAATACGAAGAACATTTCTAAGTGATTAATATTAACTAATCTAGCCAATGATATGAAGACAACAGAGTCTGGATTAGAGTGATGCTGGAAAAGCACAGCAGGTCAGGCAGCATCCAAGGAGCAAGAAAATCAACGTTTCGGGCAAAAGCCCTTCATTAGGAATAGGGGATGCTGCCTGACCTGCTGTGCTTTTCCAGCACCACTAATTCGGACTCTGGTTTCCAGCATAATGTGGAATGCACTCTAAAACAACAGGAAGCACTACTATAATGTATTTTAGAAGAACATTTTTTTCTCTTCAAGGTATGAATCAATGGTGAGGGAATGGAAAGCAGATCATTCTTACAGAGAGCTGGCATGAATGCCAATGGACTGAATGGTTTTTTTTGTAAAGTATTATTCTGATGTTCAATATTTGAGGTAATTCAGTGAACAGTCTTATAAATTTGCTTCAGCACAACTATTTAAATTTCTTTTTGTTTTCAATCAGGCACCTACTTTAAAAGTTAACTTGTTCTTTTAGTGTTTTTACTGTCACTTTTCAATATGTTTTTCTGTACACCCCTCCCTTCCCCAACAAGTTAAATCTTGTCAGCAGCAAAAATCATGCTCTCTGATATGAAGCTGGTTGGAGCTTGTGTTTACACACCTTACTGATTTCCTCATTCTGTGCAGAACTAAAAGTGCAGCCTCTTGTCAGATCTGGAGTTACGGAATGTTGCTTGGCCTCATACTCTCAACACATTTTGTGCCCCAAGCTAGGTTTCAAGCTTCCCAGAGTTGGAAAATGCCAACATAAGGAATTTTATGTGAATTACAAAAAAATTAATTACCAAAGTAGATTACTTTTAAATGGCGGGGAATGCTAAACTAAAGGAGGACATTAATTGTATAAAAGCCAAGACCTAAGGTAGACACAGCATTTACTAACTTCAAAACAAAAATCTGAAGCAAGGACTGGAATGTTGGAATTCTCAATGGAGTTTGTCTGAAAGCAAGCTAATTTGTCTGCAGACAGCACAGGAAATAGCTGGAGTGAAAGACAATCCCAAACTCTGCAGTTCACTGAACCCAAGGGGCAGACCATCTCACTCTCCAATCCCATTCTATCACCTCATGAACAGCCACTCAGTGTGTATACTGCTACTAGCATTTCAAATTCTAATTTTTAATCAAACTGTTCAGATATTTTATAACACAACTGGAGATGGGACGTGAACCTAGATGTCAGCACACTACTATTGTGTCATCAAACGGATATTTTATCTGTTCATTTACCAGATAGAATGAGATCTAATTAAATCATCAGAAGTAATACCAAAATATCAAATGTTTCTTCAGAAACCACAATTCAATTTCATAAAGATTCATTAGCAAAGGTTAATTGCACTAGTGACATTCAGAATCTGGTTTAGTTCTGCACCTGAATACCAAAGAACCTGTTTAAATCGTAACTTTTCTAATGGGCATTTAGTAATACTATTTCCTTTAATTGTTATCTTTTAAAACCTGTTTCCTTTATGTTTCCTTCATTTGTGGATCCTACACTCAAAGTAAGATACTGGTGCAAAAATAACAGCACGAAAACGAGGAGCTACAAGTTCAGAAGCATTTGAGGTGAGATGAATTTGTGTGCTAATATGCCTTGGCATTTATTTAAAAGGGCTGTTAACCTGATTGTGCAAGTACAGGTATATGCAAACTTGGTAATCTGTTGGGGCAGGGAAAGGAGGTAAGCAAGGTGAAGAGATATACTGCTGAAATTTACACCTCCAAATTGGTAAGTACTGTAGTTTTATTTAGAGATGGACTGAAACAATATGCAAGATATCCAGTTTAAAAGTAGCAAATTAAAGAAAGGGATACAATATGAATGTAACAAAACACTCAATGAAATATCAATCAGCCAAACATTTTCAGGGACTGGATTCATAGTTCTGGTATATGGGCTAGAAATTTTAAATATTGTACTCATGAACTGTTAAGTTGACAATCGTATAAAATTGTTCTTCACAACTCTCCCAATGAAGTGACAAAAATCAGTACTGCAATCAAACTGGCCAGGTTTGTGCTTATTTGCATGGCTTTGTGAATTAGTTGGTGTGTTTAGGCAGTTACAATTGGCCTCAATACAAGAGGCTGGAATTGCCCCAGTTATTATGATTAATTAATATTTATTAATTGCAGCGAGGTCATACTGCAGCTTTAGAGAGTCCTGGTTAGACCACACTTGGATCATTATGTTCAGTTCTTGCTCATTATAGGAAAGATGTGGAAGCTTTAGAAAGGGTGCACAGCAGATTTACCAGGATGCTGCCTGGACTGGAGGCCATGTCTTATGAAGAAAAGTTGAGTGATCGAGGGCTTTTCTCATTGGAACTAAGATGGATGAGAGGTGACTTGATAGAGATGTACAAGATGTTGAGAGGCATAGATAGAGCGAGTAGCCAGAGACTTTTTCCCATGGCGGAAATGTCTATCACAAGGGGACACAATTTTATGGTAACAGGATGAAGGTTTAGGGGAGATGTCGGAGGTAGGTTCTTTACTCAGAGAATGGTGGTCAGCAGTTGTACAGTCAGATACATTAGGGACATTTAAGCAACTCTTGGATAGGCACATGGAAGTTAGTACAATGAAGGGTATGTAGGTTAGTCTGATCTTAAAGTAGGATAAAAGGCAAGGACAACATTGAGAGCCAAATGGCCTGTACTGTGCAGTATTGTTCTATGTTCCAACATTTATCAATTGTTTTTAATTAATTAGTATTGGAACTGGTTCATTCCAAAATGTTTTGAGCAAAAAGGACCAGCCTCATCAATACTACCTATAGAGAGAAATGCTGCCAATCACACAGACAATTAAATGAGACTGTATGTAAAAAATGCAATATCACTTAACCTAGCCCTGCTTGTTCAAGCTATAGTTGATCATACAATCCACTTCCTATGCCTCTGTTCTATTAGAAGCCAAAGATTGGCCAATGGAAATAGCCAATTTCTCCATACAAGTCACTGATAATTAAATGTGCTACTATCACACCATTGCATGACAGCAAAGGCAAATTCAGTGAGGTTTGATATCAATAGCTATGATGGTTCTTCTAAAGCAGTGGGTTCAAATCTCAGTGACATCAGAGACGTGTCACAAGGTGTTCAAACAAGTTGATTTAAACTATTTTAGGCTCTTGTGCTACAGCAGTAGTGACCCTATCTCTGGACCAGGAAGCTAAGGTTCAAGTCCCACTGCTTCAGAGGTGTACAATAGCATCAATGAACAGGTCATTGCACTGATAGACAAAATAATTACACAGAAACTGTAAAAAAAAAAACTGGAACACTGTCTATCCAACTAAGCTTGACTCCTTGAGGGCTAACTGCAGCATTGCATAAACTAAAAAGATATGATCAAAAAAGGCATTTCTGTCCCAAGACTGTAGCCCAGTAATCTCCTGAGACATGTACAGGGTTTAATATATCCAAAATTTCAGCCTGAATTTCCCAGATGTCTGCTGTTTTTGTTTTAATGTTCATCCAAAATATTATCATTTTAGAAGGGGTTAATTTCCTCTTCAACATACCTTATTGCAGAAAGACTTTAGATCAAGGCTTTCTCTCTCCCTACAGTTGCAGTGAGCTCTTTTGGAACACATTTCCTCAGAGAAACAAGAGGAGACAAGTTAGTCCCTCAAACCTGCTCTGCCCACCAATGAAATCATGGCTGATCTGTGAAGCAACTCCATCTAGCCATTTTTGCCCCAATTTCCTTAATATCTTTGGACAACAAAAATCATTCAAAATTAAGAATGAATCAAATGTCAATTATAAGTGTTCTAAACTTTTACAAATCTTGTGTAAAAGCATTTCCCTATTTCAGTCAAAAATACCTGGCTCTGATGTTGGATGACAATCCCCCATTGTAGGCTTTTCAATAAGAGGAAATAGTTTCTATCTACCCTCTCTTTTGGAGGTTTGTTATCTCAATTAGCTGGATGACTGACCAACTGATTATATATTTTGGTTCTGTGTTCACAAAGGAGGGCACAAATAACGTACCAGAAATATGGAAAGAGGAAATTTAGAGAGAAGAATGTACTGAGGCAAGTCAGTATTAGTAGAGAAAAGGTGATGATGCACTTGATGGGATTGAAGGCCAAGAAATCCCCAGGCCCTAAAAATAGTGGATGCATTAGTGGTCTCCTTCCAAGATTCTACAGACTCTGGAACAATTCATACAAATTGGAGGAACCCCACTCACTACTTAAAAGGGTGGGCAAAGAGAAAACCAGGAATATAGACCAGTCAGCCTGATGTCAGTAGTGGGGAAAATGCTATAGTCCATTGTAAAAGAATTAATAACTGAGCATTCAGAAACAGTGGCAGGATCCAACAGTATGGATTTACGAACAGAAAATCATGCTTAATACATCTACTAGAGTTCTTCTAGGATGCAACTAGTAGAAAAAAAACAAAGGGGAGTCTGTGGATGTGATTTATTTGGACTCTCAGAAGTCGTGTGACAATGTTCCACTAAGAGACTGGTGTGTAAAAGAGAAGCACATGGAATTGGGGGTAATATGTTGAGATGGTAAAGACCTTGAAGGCAGACAGGAAACAAAGAGTAGAAATAAATAGGCCTTTTTCTAAATAGCAGGCAGTGACTAGTGGAGTACCAGTACTAGGAGCCCAGCTGCTCACAGTACAGTTTAATGATCTGGATAAAGGAATTAAATGCAATATCTCCATATTTGCAGACCACACAAAGCTGGGTGGGAAAGTGGGCTTTGAGGAGGACCCAGAAATGCTTCAGCGTGATTTGGACAAGCTGAGTGAGTGGGAAAATGCATATCAGATGCAGTATAGTATAGAAAAATGAGAGATTAGCAACTTCGGCAGCAAAATTAGGAAGGCAGATTATTATCTGAATGACTATCAATTGAGGGGGAGGAATTTGCAACAAGACCTGGGTGTCCTTATACACCAGTCACTGAAGGCAAGCATACAGGTGCAACAGGTAATAAAGATGATAAATGGTATAGGGCCAAATTACTGCAGATGTTAGAATCTGTACTGAAAACAACAAATGTTGGAGATCACAGCAAGTCAGACAGCTTCCAAAGAGAGCAAGCTAATGTTGTCGAGATGACTCTTCATTAGAGCTGAAGTGAAGAAGCCATCTAGACAAGAAGTTAGCTTGCTCTCTCTCCATGGATGCTGCCTGACTCACTGATCTTCAGCAAGATAAATGGAATGTTGGCCTTCATAGTGAGAGGATTCGAGCAGAGAAGGCTTTCTGCAATTGCACGGGGCCATGGCAAGACCATACCTGGAATAATGAAAAAAGTTTTGGTCCCTTTTAGGAAGAATATTTTTGTTGGTGAGTGCAGTGAAAATTTACCAGAATGATTTCTGGGAAGGCGGGACTGGCATACAAAATGACGTTGAAATGGTTTATGATTACAATTGTTGAAGTTCAGAAGAATGATGACGAATCTCATAAACCTGAAAGTTTCTAACAAAACTAGATGGGTAGGATGGTCTGACTAACAGTCCAGAGCCAGGGGTCACAGTCTAAATATACAAGGTAAACATTTCTTCACCAAGACAGTGATAAGCTTGTGAAACTTGCCATCACTGAAGATAGTGGAAGCCAAAACATTGTAATTTCAAGAAGAGTTGAGTATAGCACTTGGGCCTAAAGGGATCAAACAATGTGGGGGAAAGGCAATAACAGGCTGTGACCTGAATGATCAGCCATGATCAATGAATGGCACAGCAGGCTCAAAAGAGGTGAATGACCTACTCTGGCTCCTAGTTTCTGTCTTTATGACTAGAATGTGCTGTAGAATAATGGCAACAACATAGTTTCAACTCCCATGTCAGTGGAGGTCATTCACTGAGGTCTATCTTGCTTTAAACAATGCTTAACACAGAGTGGCTCCCTGTAGGTTATTTATATAACTAGAGAGAGATGCCAATGAAGTATTGGTAATTACCTATCTATTCTTTTCACCTTTCTAGTCCTTAACTTTGTACATTTCAGAGAATACAACGGTGATTTTGCAGTCTCTCATAATTTAACTTTGAGAGGTTAAGTACGATTCTGGTAAAACTAAACTGGACTCATCAAATACCAATATATCCTAAGAAACAGTGACCAGAATTGCTCACGTATTCCAAGTGTTGTCTGAACAGGACTTTAAATAGCTAAAGCATGATTTTGACACCCTTTTATTCTCGCCCTCTAGATAGGGATCATTTTCTTTATCATAACATTTTATGGATTTAAGTACCCGGACTTTTTGGACCAAGAGATATTGACAGATCAATTGAATGTGCAAAACTCTGGCAAATGGTAAATATGAGACCAAAAAAAAAACATAGTCCGTTTTTAATGGGGATAAAACTATCATTTTTAGGTTCAAAGTAAATTGTCTCACATTTGCAGCACAAGTTCTATTTGTCTCAGTCTTGCCAATTCACGTTTTCTACCTCTTTCTCCTTCTCTCCAAGGCTTAAAATGCTACCTACCTTTACCTTGTAGAAAGACAGCTTTCTAACAGATCATTCTAAGTCATTAATAAATAGGGAGAATATTGAGTCTGCTATACAAAGCCTTGTGAACGTGGAAAATTATTCATTGTATTTTTATGTGACGATCAGACTGATAATTCTAAAGAGTGATCACTATCAAGTACAGAATTGTACATTTTTGGAAGGACATTCAAACTTTGTAGAAGCTGTAGAGGAGATCGCTGCAATGGTTTAAGA
Source organism: Chiloscyllium plagiosum (assembly GCF_004010195.1). Classification (NCBI taxonomy): domain Eukaryota; kingdom Metazoa; phylum Chordata; class Chondrichthyes; order Orectolobiformes; family Hemiscylliidae; genus Chiloscyllium; species Chiloscyllium plagiosum. The sequence continues at coordinate 9,087,018 of NC_057742.1, forward strand.
CATCAATGTTTCTAACTAAATGACTAGTCTAGAAAAGCAGTTGTTCTCGCTAAAAGTAGACTAATGCAAGAGGAGATGTGACAGGAACATTCAAAACTATGAAGGGTTTAAATTGACTAAATAAAGAAAAATTTTTTCCAATCACATAAAAGGTTAATACCAGATAATACAGATTCAAAGTGATTGGTATAAGAATTAGAAGTGACAAGAGGAAAATATTTTGCTTACAGTTATTAGGATTTGAAACACAACACATATCAAGTTGGTGGATACTGATTTAATAGCTTTCCAAAGGTATTAGAAAAATTCTTGAAACAAAGTAAATTACAGGGATATGAGGAAAGAGGGGAAGTTGGATTAAGTGGATTACTCTTTGAAAAGCCCAATACATACTCAGTGGGCCAAGTACCTTACTTGTCTGCTTTACCATTAATGTGAACCAAAAACACCGTCATGTCGTTGTGGGTCCCATGATAATGGTGTCACTGTGCAAAATAAAGCATAGATAGAGGAGGTTGGACATTTAGCAGTAAGTGCTAAATTAGCTCATTTTCAAATAGACAAAGTCTTTTCCCTGGGATCAGGGAGTCCAGAACTAGAGGGCATAAGTTTAGGGTGAGAGGGGAAAAGATATCAAAGAGACCTAAGGGACAACTTTTTCACACAAAGGGTGGTAAGTGTATGGAATGAGCTGCCAGAGGAAGTGGTGTAGGCAAGTACAATTGCAACATTTAAGAGGCATTTGGATGGGTATATGAATAGGAAGGGTTTGGAGGGATATGGGCCGGGTGCTGGCAGGTGGGACTAGATTGGGTTGGGATATCTGGTCGGCGTGGACAGGTTGGACCGAAGAGTCTGTTTCCATGCTGCACATCTCTATGACTCTATAACTGTTGCACCACATCTAGACCATGTTCTTTAAGCTAAAGAAATGAAAACAAGATCAGCCAAGGTTCCCACTCTTGACTGCTATCATGTGACTCATCGAAGTCACAGGTCTAAGTGCTGATTGAGAGGGACCAAGGTAGGCTTTGGAGGCACTTCATTTGCTTCTCTCTCCATGGTGAAATGATCAGCTGACATTCACTGCCAAAACCCCATGTGCGAGGTACCAGAGGTCAACTATACAGCTGACTACTTTCAGGAGAGAACTGAAATTTGGAGGGCACTAAAGAGACAATATTTTAAAAAGCCATTGTTCAAGCATCAAGTTAGTAAATTAACATTCCTGTTGAAATCTTATCATTTTTAAGTTTTACAGCAGAGTTACCAATTAATATAAGAACAAAGGTGACAAAATGAGAAAAGCTGTCTAAAATTTTAATAACGGTTAAAGATTCCACCATTGTACTGAATTGCAAACCAGGGACATCATGCCATTTTATAAATCTATGAATTTCTCAGCCAGTTTAAGAAAAGCAAAAATCTCCCATCTTTGGCACTGCACATTCCTATCTAAAATATGGATACTTTAAGGGTGCAAAACAACTAATTTTGGAAAATGCTGGAAATACTTTGCAGGTCTGGTAGCATCTATCAGGAGAAAAATAGTTAACCTTTCAGGTCAATGACCTTTCAAATCATTACATAGAGGTGCTGACTCTATCGTTCTCTTTCCAAAAATGCTACCAGACCTATGTATTTCCAACATCTTCAGTATTTTGCTTTTGTAAATTTGTTCTAAGCTGCACACATACCTCCAATATCAATCCTTATGCTTTGCTTTACTCAAATACCCAACCGATTCTGACACCATGAAGAATTGTGACACTAACATTTTTCTGCATACTGTCATTAAAACGAACAGGCCTTTTATTTTCTAACCTAGACTTTAAAGATGCCCTCCTTGAAATAGAATATAGTTCAATAGAACATAGCGAAGATATACATGCAGACTACGTACAATTTCAACAAAATCAATCATGCTTGCTGTAATGTGTCTGACACAAAGCAGCACAAAACCAAATTGAGCACTGTACCAGATTACAATCTATGTAATGCCAAAGTGAATTAATACAAGATTATTCCTTGCAGGTTGGCCCTGACTCTGATGTTATACCCTTATGTTTAGCAACAGTGTCAAAATACTGATATTCCATATGCAGTATAAATGTACTCAAAGTCTGCACATTTGCAACTGAAATCCATGCACACAGTTACCCAATAGTTTCCTATTCACATGACTCAGTATGAAATGTATTATCCCAAACAGAGAGGAGTGGCACTTGAACTTTAACAGTAATTCAGCTGTTGAGTCAAAGCAACCATTTCCCAAGTTGTTCACACATTATCTTGGAAATGATTAGGTAAGCAAAACTTCTGATAAATTCAATGTCACACGTAATAACCAGGAACTTCCGTTTTATACCCAGATAAAATACCATTTGCCAAATATGATAACACCACTGTAGTACGAAAGAATCACCAAGTTTTACATTTTTAAGTTGACAAATTCTTCCTGCATCCAAAAGAAGTCAGAGATGCCATGTGGATTTCTTATTGTGAATGAACATCACTTCAGAGGACTATGTGGTTCAGTGACTTATGAAATGCCTTTCACTTTTGGGACCTGCAGTCAAATCCAGCCTACACTGACAATGCTGAAGTTCTCCTGATAATGGATAAAAGCTTTTTTGTAAGATGAGTTTGGTCAGTCTCACTCCCGCTCCTAGAGATCCTGTACAACTGTCGCACGTTATTTCATAACATCTAATACCTATACAATCATGATTTGTATTGCAAATTATTTCATGCTTTACAATTACAGGATTTTCTTCATAACTGCTCTTGCATAACTTCTGCAGTCTGACGGTTTAGTCTTCGTCTCTGATTCCACATTCTAGTCCCTATTTATCCTAAACAAAATAACAAATTACAAGTGGGCATAATAAAGTGATAACAGAGCAGACAGGAGCCAGATGTTAAGGCACAATAAATCTTTTCTCGCAGCCTTGGAAAATATCACACATCTAACCACCATTTCAGAGACAACAGATCAACGCTCAGTCTTGTAATAGCTGGACTTTTCTTGGTTCACATTTGGTTACCATTTTAAATGAAATTGATCTTCAGAGGAACGAATATACAGATATAGTGCAATTCTTCAAATCAGGATTTCAAAATGGTGTGTCTACTTCTGGATTTCTGCACCAATTTTCAGTTTTGGTTCACCAAGTTAATATACAGGAAAGAGTAGTGCAGCATCTGATATGCTTTATGCATTCACAACTTTTTGCTAGAAAGCTTTGAACCATCTGTACTGCACATCAACATTGCAGAGTCTTTTTGGTTAAATGATCACCATGAACTCTCGCAGAGCCACTCAACACTATCATTCCACTGTTGATCACCCCAGAATAGCTTAGTCTCCATTCTACGGAACCTAATAATAACATGATTTAAATTCATCACGTAACAGATTGGGAGTCACTGCCAAGAAACTACAATTTGCCATCCCAAAACTGTGTGTTTGAAAAATTTAATGAATTCCACACCTGACTGCACATAATAGTGAAATTACTTTGCTTGGGCATTTGGTCAGCTTTAGTGCTACTCTCCTATGACCTGCAATCAATCGGCAACAAACTACAGCAGGCTGTCATTTTTATTTTAGAATAGGATTGTAAAAAGATTACACTCTATCCTATCTCAAATCTGCACATCAGCATAAAGACAAATGCCAGGAAACCATCATGCCTAAGTAGCAGTTTTTACCACACACTTAAAATAGGTGAAGTAGATGCTATTGCAGATGATCATGAAGTTTTGCAACAAGACTTCAGTGTCTCAATGACTAATAATTGATTTCTTATTAGAAAGTGTGCTTGGTGAACATTACAAAGTACATATATACAATGCAATGTTTATGCATGTTTACAGTTTCACAACTACTGAATTGAGCAAATACTGTCCCTATTTTCTATTGTACAAGTCAAACGAATAAAAATTGGGAAAACCTTTCATATGAGCTTAACATATCAAGTGGTGCCTTTGCTCATCAAGTCATGGCAACTACATGAAAACTATTAAGGAAATGTTCAGAATTTCTATCACTCACGTCTATGCAAGTTGGTATAAACTACAATGGAACAATACACGTTTCACACTCCATTGTTCAAAGGAGTATTACAGAATTTGCTAATCCCACTACCCGTGCTTTTGTAGTCCTAAAACACATTCACATTCGAGAGGATTAATGATCTCAAATTGTTGATCCATTCATTTTCACTTAAACTGGTCAGTTTACCTTAATTTAAAATCCTACTAGTATAAAAATGATCCTTGAGATCAAGAAACAACTTGATGTGTGTGGTTGCATGAGTTTGAGAGAGGAAGAACCAAGGTAAAAAGTTCTATTCCTGTATTATGAAAACAAAGTTAAGGATCATTCCATACATTTCTGCAACTAATTAAAACACACATCAACTAAACAGGACCATGCTGTCACAGTATATGTCATACAGTCAACTGTAGCCAGCATGAATGATGATCTTGGAGTTAAGGAAAGAAAACTGGGTAAAGACAAACCCCAGTGAGTCTATGTTACCCAAAACATACACGCTGAGCATATTCTAAAATAATAGCATGTGATATAGACACTTTATCACTTAACTGCCTGGTTTGTCCTTTATCAATGCATCAATAGTTTGATATTACTGCAATACAACACACTGAGTATCCATTACTCGTGGACCCAAACCTAAGACAGAAAAGTAAGGAATAGAAAGCATTCTCATTTGAAATATAAATGCTGAATGCGTTCATAGTAAGTGAATCATATATTTCAAGAATCAGTTAAATACATGTATTTAATTTTCATCCCATTCTGATAATTTTTAAAGAATTATTCCCAGGACAAGAGCATTGCTGGCTCGGCAATTGCCCCTAATTGCCTGGAGGGGAGTTATGAGTCAGCCATATTGTTGTAGGTCTGGAATCACATGCAAGCCAGGTCAGCTAAGGCTGGCAGTTTCCTTCCATAAAGGACATCAGCGAACCAGATGGATTTTTTCCGACAATAGATTCATGGTCATGATTAGACTCTTAATTCCAGACTTTTTTTTAAACCTGAATTTAAATCCCACCATCTTCCATGGCGGGATTTGAAACTAAGTCCCCAGAACATTATCTAGATCTCTGGATTGACAGTTTAGCAATAATACCACTAAGCCATCACCTCCCCTTACTGAGTATATATTTTATGTATAATTTGTATCTAATTGGTTCCTGTGTGTTCAATTTATTCTATTTTTTTAAAGAACAAGTCAATAAGGCAAGGGAGATTTATTAAAGATTACAAATAATGAATTGCTAGATACAAGCATAACAAAGTGCAATCTTTGATCTGGAATGTTTCAAGCTTTATTCTTGGTCCCTTGCTTTTCACAGAACTTTAACTTGCAAGTATAACTGAGCTTGCCGTTTAAATTTGTAGCGCCTTTTTCTCATTGTCTCTGATTTTTACTTCAGATCCCACCTTTACTGAAAACAAGAATGCTGTTGACGAGAGCAAGAATTTTAATATGTTGGATGAACTTACAAAATACGGCCATCGATCTATTACAAGACCAATATAAATATAACCAATAGAACTAGACATATTCTGAAAATGTTATAATGGCAAATAACTTACAGACAGGCACATATATCTAAATGCGCAATGGGAAATGTAAAGGATCACAACTTTCTGGGCTGTGTAGGCTTGCAACTTACAAAAACCTTAAATGCAACCATGTAGTCATTATCCATTTGGAAACTAATGATTCAGAAAACCACATTAAATGTCCTCAGCTAACAACAAACAAGGCAGAATAAGTCATAGAGATGTACAGCATGGAAACAGACCCTTCCGTCCAACCCGTCCATGCTGACCAGATATCCCAACCCAATCTAGTCCCACCTGCCAGCACCTGGCCTATATCTTTCCAAACCCTTCCTATTCCATATAACCATCCAAATGCCTCTTAAATATTGCAATTGTACCAGCCTCCACCACTTCCTCTGGCTGCTCATTCCATACCCGTACCGCCCTCTGTCTGAAAAGGTTGTCCCTTAGGTCTCTTTTATATCTTTCCCCTCTCACCCTAAATCTGTGCCCTCTGGTTCTGGACGCCCGACCCCAGGAAAAGACTTTGCCTATTTACCTTTTCCATGCCCCTTTGTAAACCTCTATAAGGTCACCCCTCAGCCTCCGACGCTCCAGGGAAAACAGCCCCAGCCTGTTCAGCCTCTCCCTATAGCTCAAATCCGCCAACCCTAATGACATCCTTGTAAATCTTTTCAAAACCCTTTCACGTTTCACATGATAACTGCACTCCCATAAACATTCTGCTTTGCAGTCACATTTTTTCAAAATTAAAGTTAAAAAGAATTATTCTGAATTCTTCCCTTCCTTGAAAAGAGAGATGCACATTATGACATGGTTATAAGGACACCAAATTATATCTTAATACTGTGTCTGCATAACCATTTTTAACAAGCAGGGCCAAATAATAAAAAAAAATTTTAATCGACTTGTTTGGACATGTCTCTGCAGCCATCCCATCGTGAGTTGGGACATGAAACTGGGCATTCTGGCCCAGAGGCAGGAACACCACCACTGTATCACGAGAACCCCCTTCGGCCAAAGAATAAGTGGTAGTATGTTTAATTGGGAGTCAGCTTTGGGTAATGAACACAGGGGTGATGGATGAATAGAATCTGGTGCAAGCTGGGAGACAGGCAGAACAGTTTTGAAAGACCTCAGGTTTATGGAGCGTAAAAGCTTCGCAAGGAGTGCTAGAATAATCAAATATGAAGAACGTTGCAAATTAATACTATACACAAGAGTGATGTGATTAAGTTCTGACAATTTGACACAAGTGGAGAGAAAGAAAAGCCACTCGGTTTTGTGGCTCTTCACTCACCTGCCCTGTCAATTTTGCAGCCTCAAGGGAAGTGCACATGACGATTCAATGTGCCAAGTACAATTCGAACCTCTAATTTTCACTTTCAGAGGTTCCTAAACATCCACTTGATGTATCTCGGTTTGGTTACTGAATTGAGCTTTTACCAGTCACCAATTTGTGGCATTGAGTGTTAACAGAAACTCAGTAACAAACCAATCTTCTTAGAATTTCCATTACAATAACTGTTAACACACTATATGATCGTGTAATAAACATTTTATCAACACAACAGTCAAAATGTTTACAAACTAAAAGCCTGTTCCACACAACTATGTATTTAATAAGTATTAAATAGTAGAATAACTGCTGGAGAGTGCATAAAAACAAAATTAAACCTGCAATCTCAGCCTAAAAGTACTGAGGTCTTCTACAGTTCTTCCACCAGCCCATGTGAAAGTAGCTAGAATAACATAAGCCAGGAATCAAACCTGGAGAATTAATATGTCTCAGTTCCACAACACACTTACCACTGAACTTCAATTGAATTGTAGCTAGTTCCCTGAGTGTATACAGGATACTGCGAACAGCATCAATCTCCTTGTGCATAGCACTCAAGACCTCTGCACTTGAATTGAAGTACTTTTAACTCATCCATTGCCTGAAATATTACTAATGTAGTCTTGCATTCAGCTAAGTCAAATAAAGTCTAAGGAGCACCAGTAGTACTAATGGTCATGAGACTAAATAGTACATTGCCAATATTAATTACTTCCTTTAAATTTAATAATTCATATGATGTAGTCATGATTTGGAGGTGCCAGCGTTGGACTGGCGTGGACAAAGTTAAAAATCTCACAACACCAGGTTACAGTCCAACAGGTTTGTATGGAAACACTAGCTTTCGAGACGCTGCTTCTTCATCAGGTGGTTGTGGGGCAGGACCAGAAGACATAGAATTTATAGGAAAAGGGTTACAATGCCATCGAGTTGTAATGATACATCAAACAAACTTAAATTAAGTCTTGCATCTTTTAGGATGTGATATGCTGGTTTAGGCTCTTTAACATCTAAATTCAAAAACTCCTTTTAAGTTTCATTCTCAAGATGGCTGAGAATGTAACTTAAAAGGAGTTTTCGAATTTACATATTAAAGAGCCTAAACCAGCATATCCCATCCTAAAAGACGCAATACAATCTAAGTTTGTTTAATGTATCATTACAACTTCACGACACTCTAACCCTTTTGCTATAAATTCTGTCTCTTCTTGTCCTGCTGCACAACCACCATTTAAGAGGCAGCGCCTCGAAAGCTAGTGCTTCCAAATAAACCAGTTGGACTATAACCTGGTGTTGTGAGATTTTTAACATATGATGTAAAGCACACCAATTGGCTCACTCTGGTCCATTAACGATCAGTTTTCTCAGTTCACATTTACAATGCTGGTAACTAGTTGAAGTTTGTGTTTACAAACTGTGGTCGTTAAGTACATTAAATAAACTTCAACCAGGAAAGCTAAGTAAAGTAATCCTTAACAAAATCATGTGACTGAAATCCAATTTGACCTAAACATGCTGTCAGTGAGTTAGGTATTAATGCAAGATGAACATAGTTTCTGTATTGAGACTGCGTTTTCTCAGACATCAGCAACCTAAAGCTATTCTTCTCCCTCCAGCCTCACTTTCACTGGGTTCAGTTTTAATATAAGCAAAGGGCTCCACAGCTCCATACGCTCATCTGGAATACAAAACTGTCACCTTGCAATTGCAAAAAGGCAGGGTTAGTGATCTTAAATGTTTTGCATGGCTACCTCTAGAATTCAACAGAGATCTCACCAAACATTCTCAAAGCTGTTGCTTATTTTTATTCAGCTTCCCCAAGCTGTAGAGTGAAGAAAAACTGATCTGACTTGAAGCTAATGCTTCCCTAATGTGCTACTGGTAGAAAGGCAGTGCACAAACTTGCAAATTCTAGTAGCGATTCCCAGTCTGAATTAGCTCACCTTCGTTGGAGTACTGACAGGTATGGTCATTGCACTCAGCCCCCTAGGCTAGGGAGGTGAAAATAAAATAAGCTGAAACTGCACATATGAATGTTGAGGAAGAACAAGATCAGGCTCAGCTGAGAAGCTCCCTACGTTAACATAACCTTCCATCATTTACACTTGTATTAGCTGACCTATGTAATCATACACCAGAACATGTCAGTATCTTCAGTAGAGAAAACCAGATAATTTTTTTTCAATCTTTACCTCATTTTGCACAAAGATGCTTCAGTATACTTTTCAAGCTTCTCGAGCATTTATTGGACCACAAAGTTGGTGCCAATAGTATTGATACATGACATGTATTAGTACTGTTTGCCCAATGTCCGCCAGTTTTTATACTGGATTCATACAGCACTAGTGTCCAAACTTTAAATAATTGTGCATGTATGAGCACTGCAGTGCCAAAGTCATTGCAGACTAGCACATGCTGTAAAAACAAGGGAGTGAATTAACAGTGCACTTCCAGATTGCTCTCAATATTCAAATAATAATGTATGTACACTGTTTTGACAGGTTAGTTTTTATGGCAATGTAACGCAATCATACTTCTGATCCCCCTTTGTCTCCACATTGAGTTCAATGTGATGTTGGAAATCATTTCCTGTTCTTTCTGAAGCTACACCCTAACTTTTATTAGTTAATTTCCTCCAGTCTTCAATCCCTATTTTATACAGTGCCTCTAATTTAGTCATATTTACTGTACTTGATAATTTCCAGTCACGAGTTTAGTTTCTCTCCTCCTCTTCCGAATGAGGTTGCTTACCCAATGGGTACTTCATCTCATCACCCATTTTTCATACTTGAGTCAAGACAGTAATTTCTTGGGCCATTTCATCCAACTACCATACATGCACTGTCCAACAAAGAGAACTAATCAGATATCTATCAGGGGGAGGAAACCTAGTTGAATTTCCTATTCCTAACCTAATTATAATATTTTTAATGGAATCCCAGCAAGTTCAACACATTATGTCTGGTATCTTGGTATACATATTTCAGTCGTATGCCTCTTGAGAAAATTAACAAACAGAAAGTAGGCTTAGGTTTGGAGTTGAGCTTTGTTCATGGCAGAAAGAACAAAATAGTGGAAAAATGCAAGGGTCATAATCACCTTAGACATGTGTCTCTGCAAGCCCTTTACAAGATAACTTGGATAAAACAGTTGATGACGATAACCCTGATGTGCAACGCTGGGTTTGGGTATTGAGATCAAGATATCTTGATTCTGTACAAACTGTTATGCAAGTACCTTTCCATCAGACTCACGCAAACGTACAAAATATGTGACACCAGTGCTAAAATGAGGATACTCAGGCTTGATATCACAATTGATGGAAGGCAGCCCTGGAGACTGGTTATGAGCATTGATGGAGGATACATTTCCTAATGAAAATATTGCAGAAAGGCTAGCAGTCACTTGCAAAGATCCAGCAGGAATAGCCATGCTGCTGCATTATGTGTAATAAAATAAAAACAACGCACACATACATTATAGCAAGTTGTGCTAATGACCATGGTGCTCATGAGTTATCCTTATTATCTGCTGTCTGCCTGCAAGTGCTGAAATCAGAGTTTCATAGTTTTCCAATGTCTAGTTTCTAACCATCTGAGAGTTAAGGCTAGTGGCAATGCAAACAGAATCTCTTAAACCTCAAGAATACAGAGAATTCTTTGAATGGTTGAAAGCAAGTCATTTCCAATTGACAAACTCTATTCTATTGCTAGTTAAGATGCCTGAGCCAGACAGATACATAAACTTTCAGGGCACATCAACAACTGTCTACCCAGCTCGACACATTAATGGAACTTGGAATGGCAGACCTGTCACAATAGATTCAGAGTTATCCTTTTCAGCCGCAAATAAACCTGCAACTTAGAGATCTCACAAATTCAGAACTTTACACTGGGTAAATAGTTGCTACCTTGATTAATTTATCTGTTTAGATTGCTACTCTTCCCAATTTTAACCTTTGCCTTACTGTTATGTTATTGCTCATTTTCAATAAAACAAATTTTAACTGTTTGCTTTCTTCTGATAACCATACTAGAAATATTTTTGCTTTTTACTTATCAATTCAGTCTATCATCAAATAAAACTTTTATTCAGAGTACATTCATTATTTTTACTTACTTGGGAAATGGCGTTAGACTAGTGATGTACATGTTTTTTGACTGGCACAAACTTAATGACCAAAGGGGTTTTTTCTGAGTTGTAGATCTCTCTGACATTAATCCATTGATCATTTGATCACCTAGGCTATTGATATAGGAATGGTGCAATACACTAGACTGGAATCTGTTCCTTACGATTTTCAAGACACAGCTAGTTTAATTGTTGTCATATGTAATTCACCAGATGCATGTGGGTTTTTTGTTTACAAGTTGGATAGCTGCTAAATGAAAAGGTTTCATCGAAGATGTATGAGAGCACAATTCTGCTTTGCCCTTTCCTTGATTTTCCATGTAATTATAATACCTGAACCTTACAGGATTGTTTAATATATCCATACCTACAAAACTATTAAAGAGGTCTTTCCATTCTCTGCAAAACCTGATAGCTTATAAACTAAATTTCACTCCAATAATTTAGACTCCTGTCAAGGTCAAACAAACAGTTTGAACTCCTGAAGTTCACATTTAGGAGACTTTTAACATCTCCAAAGAAAGAAAACTAACAATGACATTGCTGTGTTTATTCCCAGATTTCAAAACAAACCATATAGGTGCATACCATATGGGAGTGTCAAACATACAGTTTTCTCAGTAATACGCAGCAGCAGGGGAAAATAAACCTGATGGCGAAGATATTGCAATTGCAAGGCCTCAGTAACACCATCTGATAATTTCAAAGTCAAGACTGCCATGAAGCCAAAGAGTCTTCAGCAAAATGCACCGGATTTTACGAGGGATCCTACATCCTAATCTGAATAACTCCCACCGAATTAGAAGAGTAAAAACGATCAACGTGTCAAACCAATCGCAAACAAGTCCGGCAGACCTAAGTGAGAGAGAAAACAGCACGTCCACCCCCAAAACGAGTGGGACTGGTTGGTACAGTGTAGGCTTGGTGAATCGAGGCCCCGTTGGTGACTCCCTCGCCTTCACCCTGCACTGCCCTTTCAGCCACATTGGGAGGAGCAGAGATCCCAGAAATCAGGTGCCCACCAAAATGAAACAAATCCCGGCAGCGCTGACCTTCCCCCCAGATTTTCATCATCTGCCTATCCCACCCTCACACAATCTTCTGGACTGATTCCCCTCCAATCCACACACCCCCCCCCCCCAATGAGGAGGGTCTTCTCCAGCCTGCCTCCCTTCTACCCCACCCCCTGGGGCACTCTGTGTGCGTCTCAGTGACCCCAAACCCAAGGCCACTGCCCTCCTCGGCCTTGAGGCCCCATCCCCAGGTAACCAATAAAACAGATAAATCCCTCCGAATTCCACCCACCTGGATTCAGAATTTTGTTATTCTCTCAACCCTAGCTGCCTCCTTTTCTTTAAAAATAAATGTCCATGCTGGAACGCGGCTTTCAGGGATCCAGTACTAGGCCCCGGGTCCGGGGGCTGTGTTTCATGCTTCCCCCCCCCCCATTCTCTCCCGGTTTGCCTTACCTTTCCCTTCCCCCGAGCCGGTCACATACCCCGGTGTCGGTTCGGGGCTTGTGAGGGACGTGGCGGGTGGGGGAGTTAATAGTGCTTTCCGATCGGTGCCCGCCACTCCCCGGCCCGTCTCCTCTCCCCAAACTCCTCGGTTGCTGAAGCCGCTGCCAACTTTTTCCTCATCAACAAACCCGGAAATTTTCTCTCTCTCTCTCTCACTCACTCACACACACACCAGCGTCCCACAAAATGGCGGCCAAGGGGGAGGGGGAAATGAGAGACGGGGGAACGGCATCGACGTGATCGCGCACGTAGAGCGAGCGTTAGTCACGCATGACGTGCCCGCTCGCGCGAAACCGAAAGCCCGGCCCCCGCCCGTGTCGGCGCTGAGCGCGACAGCGCCCTCTAAAACCTCGGAGGTGGAATCGCAGGCCGCCCGAAGGAGGCCGGCCGTTCGGCCCGACGATCCGAACCCAGCAGTCATGGAGATGTAGAGTATGGAAACAGACCCTTCGGTGCAACTCGTCCGTGCCGACCAGATATCCTAAATTAATCTAGTCCCATTTGCCAGTACTTATCCCGCTAAACCCTTCCTATTGTTGTACCCATCCGCTTCCTCAGGAAGTTCACTCCACACGCAAACCACCCTTTGTGTAAAAAATTTGTCCCTCATGGCTTTTTTAAAACACGCTCCTCTCACCTTAAAAATGTGCCCCCTAGTCTGGAAATCCCCCATCCTGGGGAAAAGACAACAACCATTAAGTATGTACTCCTCATTATTTTATAAACTTCAATGAGGTCATCTCTCAACCTCCTAAGCTCCAGTGCATTCCTTTCTTAATCAAACTTTCTCACTTGGCAGCATCCTGGTAAATCTCTTCTGAACCCTCTCTGGCTTAACAATATCTTTCCTATAACTGGGCAGCTGGACAGTCCTGAAGAAAGGTCACTGGACTCAAAATGTTAAATCTGATTTCTCTCCACAGATGCTGCCAAACCTGCTACGATTTTCCAGCAATTTCTGGTTTTGGTTCTGAACAAGGGTCACCAGACTAGAACTGTTAACTCTGTGTTTCTCTCCAGAAGATGCTACCAGACCTGCTGAGTTGTTCCAATAATTTTTTTTGTTTTAGTCCATCATGCCAGCCTGCGCCAGCTCTGCAAACGAGTATCATTAATCGCTGTCAGTTTTTCTGCCCCACTGACCCCCATACACTTGCACATTATTCTTATCCCACTAAATCATGCAATGGCCTTCCTCTTTGAATGTCCCAATTGAGCCTTTATCCCTGACACTTCCAGACAGTGCATTCCATACTTGAACTCACTGAAAAATGTTTTCCTCATATCAGCCTTGCACTTTTTGCAAATCATTTTGTTCCCTTGTTTGAAATGAAAATGACAAAGAGTAAATGACAGCATAACCTCACTCACCCACCTCCTGAAGTGCTTCAACACAACTTCAACCCGTACAGTGGACTTCAGGGGAATTTGTTTCAGAAAAAAGTAGATGAATTTAGAATCATAAAACCCCTACAATGTGGGGCCCAACAACTCCATACTGATCCTCTGAAGAGTAACCCACCCAGACCCATCCCTCAACTCTACAGTTCCCCCTGACTAATGCAACTAACCTACACATCTCTCAACACTATGGACAATTGAGCATAGCCAATTCACCTAACCTGCACATCTTTGGATTGTGGGAGGAAACCAGAGCACCTGGAGGAAACCCACACAGACACAGAGAGAATGTGCAAACTCCACACAGACAGTCACCTGAGGTGGGAATCAAGCCTGGGTCCCTAGCGCTGTGAGGTAGCACTGAACCACTGTGCCGTGCCAGAGAATAAATATGTAAAGGGGTATTGGGAGAGAGTGGGAATATGGCATTGAAATAGAAGATCAACTATGATCATGTTGAATGAAGGAGCAGACTCAGTGGGGTGAATGGCCTACCCTGATCCTAATTTCTTTGCTTCATGATCATGGGCTATGCTGGATAATGGCATTTAACTGCAGTTAAGAAATTTGGAATTGAAAACTGGTCTCTGTAATGATGAGGAAGAAACAATGATTCACTGTGGTTAAAAACAAAAATTATCTGGTGCCTTTTGGGGAAGGAAATTTGTCATTCTTATACAAAGCAGAAATTGCTGGAAAGACTCAGCATGTTTGGCAGTAACAGTGGAGAGAAATCAGTTAACATTTTGAGTCCTTCTTCAGAACAGTATCATTCTTACCTGGTTTGCCATACATATGACTCCAGACCGACAGTGATGTGGTTGGCTCTGAAATGGTCTCTGAACCACTCAGTTTGAGGCATTAGGGATGGGCAGCAAGTAATGATGACTACGCCCATTGGAAGAATTTTGAAAAATGTATCATTACTATATTTGCATTTCAGTAGCGAACACACTGAGAACACAACTACAAATTCCATCACTGTAGTTGATAGAAGTTAAATTCAATTATTGAAAATCTGGAAATGAAAGCTAGTCTCAGTAATTGTGACCGTGAAACTATTATCAATGAAACTATCTTTGTCATAACTCAATCTTGGTGCAACGTCTGTGTTTAAGTTCATATTCTCTTTTGAAGCAATCAATGAAGATGTGGGAGTTCCTCAGAACATCCTCATTTTAAGAGTTAAGTTTACCTTTCTGAGTCAATGTATCCACATCTCAGCTCTTATAATTGTTAGCCAATAACTGTCAACTTATTCTCAAACAGAGTAAATTGTTAACATAAAATAAACTTGTATCAGGTTCTAATAAGCAATCAGGTAAAACTGCATGATCACTTAAAATGCTAACATCTTCCAGTTTAATGAGTTAATCAAAGCCGAGAAATTTAATTCAACCAAAGATTTGCAACAATATATAAAAAAAAATATATTTAAGATGGAAAAAATAAATTTAGTAGAAATACATTGAGAAACTGCCATCCTTACCTGGCCTGGATTACATGTGATTCCAGACCCACAGCAATGTGGTTGACTCCTAACTGCCCTCAGGGCAATTAGAGATAGGTAATAAATCCTGACCCAACCAGTGATGCCCTCATCCCTATGAATGAATAAAAAAAAGCTCCAACATGAAAGCAAGCCGGACACTAAACTCTCATCCATATTTTCAAATTCCTTATGATTTTAGTCGTCTTGTCTGTATAGCCTCCTGCACTGCCACACCTCTCAAAGATTTCTGCAACCCTCCAACTTTGATCTCTTGGTTTCCTGTCCTTTATGACTGTCCTTAAGGTGCATCTATTTGAACAAATTTTTGACCACCAAAATTTCCTTGTAAAGCCCAGCATTTATTTGTGTCTGATTAGATTTTTAAGAACCGCTGTTTGGAGGTTTTACTACATCAAAGGCACTATATGAGAGCAAGTTGATTTTTTGGGGGGAAGAAGTATTGTCGACCATTTCTTGTCAAGTTTGTTCAATGCTCTTTAGTGCAAGCCTGAGTTTTAAACAGTCAAGGGAAAAAGTATTCCACTTGCAGCGGATTATTATTCAGTGAACACTGCAGCACCCACACACGCAGGCAAAAGGAAATTAACAATCGCACTGGGGCATAAGCAATATGTTATCTAACTCCCCTTCTCGGTTGCAAGCACAATTCAATATAGAGCCAGTTAATTCATTTCACTTTGGCTTGTTGATGGCTTTTCGCATGTATTATTTCAAAGGACATTGTTTGTTCACAATAGGAAATGTTTGTATGAGAAACCAGCTGATTTTGGAGAGAGTTTGGAGAAATTGGGGAGGGTGCTGAGGAAACAGTCGAATCTGCAGAGGAAGCAGGGTCGTGACAAACAAGTGTCCCAGAGCACTGAAGCTGAAACAGGAAGTAGGAGCAGCGTGGGAAAATAAAAGCTGGAGCAGCGAGCTGCAACAGTGGGGTATCGGTATATAACAAGACAGAGTCCAGAGGAAGGAGGATAATTAGCCACAGAACAAGACATTTATTCATGATCCATTGCAATCACCACTGTACAATCCTGCTGGAGACAACGTGATTCTACACATAATCATGTTGTGCAGCAAAATATGTTGATTTGGATACATTCTCCACTTGCCTGGAATGAATGCAGCTCTAGCAACGTTCAAGAAACTCAACATCACTCACGACAAAGCAGCTCACTTGATTGACACTCTATCCACCAATTTGAACATTGACTCCCTCCACAACCAGAGGCAGCAGTGTATACCATCTACAAGATGCACTATAGTTTCTGTGATCCTAAATTTCAATTTCAGGAATCAAACTTATAATATGAAGTGGCCAGGAAGGTGGAATTGAGGTCAAAGATCAACCATGAGCTTATTGAGTTTTGGATCAGGCTTGAACGGCCATTCTTCTTTTTTTTTCTCTGTTCTTTTGATGTCCAACTTGGAAAGATCAAGCTGTGTTCCAGGATTTCAGCAAATAATTTAGGCTAATCCAGTTCAATTGAGTGGTTCAAAAATTCCACTTAACCATCAACCACTGCACACTTTTTGTTTTTCTGAGATCTCCCAAAGTTTTCAGTCACCTTGAGCCCCTGGTCTGAAACAGTCTTCTCGATTTATTCAGGCAGCACCCTCATTCCTTTTCAATTGATGGGCAGGATCAATTCTCTCACTGTCAATGAAGGTGTTTCACTGCTATGCAAATACAACTGCTGCAGGAAGTGTCCTTTGGAAGAGACATTAAGCCTAACTATGTTAACTGTGACTCAGCCGACAACACACTCACCTGTAAGTCAGAAGGCTGTGGATTCAAACTCCACTCCAAGGGGTGAGCATGAATTATAAGGTGACAGTACAGTGCAATATTGGCCACTGACAGGCAAGGACATTGATTCAAATTTGAATCATCAATTTCTTTTCGATTTGTTTTGCTTTCTCATCTATCCCAAAATGTTTTCACATTCCTCTCAATGTTTTTGTTTCACCACACGGTGGCTCTCAGCACCAGGGTCCCAGGTTCGATTCCAGCCTTGGGCGACTGTCTGTGTGGAGTTTGCACATTCTCCCTGCATCTGTGTGGTTTTCCTCCGGGTGCTCCGGTTTTCTCCCACAATCCAAAGATGTGCAGATCAGGTGAATTGGCCATGCTAAATTGCCCATAGTGTTAGGTGCATTAGTCAGAGAGAAATGGGTCTGGGTCTTTGGAGGGTCAGCGTGGACTGGTTGGGCCGAAGGGC
>NC_057742.1:9105242-9187639 GCF_004010195.1 Chiloscyllium plagiosum
ATCTAGACTCTGGTTTCCAGTATCTGCAGTCCTCACTTTTGCCATAATATTGGGCAGCTCAGTGGTTCGGTGGCTATCACTGCTGCCTCTCAGTGGCAAGGAATTGGGTCCGATTCCACCCTCAGGTGACTGTCTGTATGGAGTTTGCATTCCTCTCCATGTCTCCGTGGGTTTCCTCGGGGTGCTCCAGTTTACTCCCACAGTCCAAAGGTCTGCAGGTTAGGTGGATTGGCCATGCTAAATTGTCTATTGTGCCCAGGGATGTATAGGTAAGGGGATTAGACATGGGAACTAGTGTGACAGGGATTGGGCGGGCCTGTAGGTCTGGGTGGAATGGCCTTCAGAGGGTTGGTGTAAACTTGATGGGCCAACAGGCCTGCTTCCACATTGTAAGGATTCTATGATTCTATGTTTTCATAATATGTCTGAACTGGTTGATTAAACCTATCTCTAAGAATGGGGTTCGGGGAGGTGATGGCATAATGGTAATACCATTGGACTAGTAATCCAGACCCCAGGGTAATGTTGTGGGGGCATAGGTTTGATTCCTACCATGGCGGATGGTGAAATTTGAAAGGTTCTTGTAGTGCAATGGTAGGTACCTCTAAACCAGAAGACCTGGATTCAAGTGCTACCCGAGATGCTCCGTGGGATATCTGAACAGCCTGATTAACCACAATTCAATCCTGGGATTATGCTGAATAGCCTCCCACTTGAGTATATTATTTTATAATCTAGAAGCTTTAGAAATCCAAACTTTGTTCACCTGATTAGTGTTTCTTGCCTCCTACAAATCTACAGATTGCTAAAGCTCTAGCTCAATATCAGCAGACTACTGCTGCTAATTAATTTCATCTTCCATTCAATTTACCCATTGCCTAGGTGTCCAGCAACCCTGGGTCATTATCCAGATTTAGTCAATAAAGAGAAAAACCATCCAGCTCACTGTTCTATAAATAACTGAGAGTAATAAGCAGCTCCCTTGATCATGATTCACAGCAAAATCAGAAACCATTCTTCTAAAGAGCTTTCACAGTATTCCTGAAATAACAAAATCCTGCACAATGTGCACAACGTGACAAAGAAACTGCAGCCACATAAAATCTTTCCTCCGGTGAGCTTTAGATAATTTTCCTCTGAAGGATTTATCGTTCCTGAAAAAAATTGCTGATGATAGAAAGGAGAAAACTGATTTATGGATTCAGGATTGTTTAGTTGGTGTTTAATTCTTTTTATTAGACTTGAGTTCTTTCTTCCATTATGAAATCTTCTAACACTACGCTCGAAATCTCTATCCTGCCTTGTAATGTATTAAAATGAAAGGCTGCACCAGTTGTTTTCTCAACATGTGGCTGTTGTGGGATGTGAACAGTCTCTGTGGTTCTATTTTAATTTCTAAGAACACCATGTTTCTCATAGTTTCATGCAGTTGGATCCTTTCCTTTGATTATAATAGGCTGGTCCCTCAGTCTGTGAAGAGTAACACAATACCACAGGACATATTATAGAAAGCAACTGGGAGGGCACAGCAACAAGAATTATTTCAAAGAGTGGGAGTGGAGTGAACTGTTAGCAAAGCTAAACAAAGCTTTCACTCTCTTCAGGTTGGAGAGACGATAGTCAAGAAAAGCAATGCGGTAGTAAATAAAACCTCGAGACACCTAGATTTGATACATTCTGAATATTACTTTTAAATAATGATGGATAGCAGGAACAGAAGTTGTAAACACAAACCAACAAACAGCAATTTCGAACCAGTTACCAAAAAAAATCTAGTACATCTGGAGAGTGATATATGTCTGGAGTAATGCATGAAACTGGGAAGGAGAGATGCAGAATTTAAGGATTATTGAAATGTTGGATATTGAGCTGTGACCATTCTGGAAAGAATGAATGGTCTTGGGTTTAGCAATATTTTATATTCAATCATATGATTTGCTCAAGCAAATTTAGTCAATTTTTCATCTGTTTTATGCTTGCTTATTTATAATTCTGCAAACCTTTCACAATTGATGACCTGCTTAGAGTCCTAGTCCGATGGGGAGCACCACGAGATGGGATGCTCCCTCTGGTGCTTTTCTCGTCCTCCCTGCGGCAGTGATGTTTTGTTTCCACATGGATGCCCGCCTACAATGCCATGGCTGAAATCATTCGCTCAAAGTACAAGGGAATCACAAGGGGCATGAATCTATGCCCCTTCATTCAGTGCATTGAATCACTGGCTTTTTCAAAAATGAGGCTGGACAACAAGTGAATTTTTACTCCTATTGTCGTGTGCTTTTCTTTCCTTAAGGAATTAACTTCTTACTGGATTTTGATTCAGCTAGCATTGGATTACCTTGAGTACTCACCCAGTTAGCCAGTACTTCAAAAGTAAGATCATCAAGTTATTCAACTACAGTTGCATCACAGAATGTCTGATCCTGTTTACATGGAGGAGAAAGTGAGGACTGCAGATGCTGGAGATCAGAGTCAAGAGTGTGGTACTGGAAGAGCACAGCAGGTTAGGCAGCATCCGAGGAGCAGGAGAATCAATGGTTTGCGCATAAACCGTTCATCAGGAATGAGGCTTGTGGGCCGGGCTGGGGCTGAGAGATAAATGGGACGGGGGTGAAAGCTGAGAATGCAATAGGTAGTTGAAAGTGAGGGAGAAGGTGATAGGTTGGAGAGGGTAGCGGAGCGGATAGATGGGAAAGGTGATGGACAGGTCAGGAGAGTGGTGCCGAGTTGGAGGCATAGGACTGAGATAATGTGGGGGGAGGGGAAATGAGGAAATTGTTGAAATCCACATTGATCCCGTGTGGTTGCAGTGTCCCAAGGTGGAATATGAGGCATTCTTCCTCCAGGTGTCAGGTGGTAATGGTATAGTGATGGAGAAAGCCCAGAACCTGCATGTCTTTGATGGAGTGGGATGGGGAGTTGAAATGTTCAGCCACAGGGTGATGGGGTTGATTGGTGCGGGTGTCCCAGAGATCTTCTCTGAAAAAATCCACAAGTAGGTGTCCTGCCTGCCCGGTGTAGAGGAAACCACATCGGCTGCAACAGATGAGTAGACAACATTGGTGAAAGTGCAGGTAAATTTCTGTTGGACATGGAAGAATCCTTTGGGACTTTGGATGGAGGTGAGGAGAGTGGTGTGGGCACTGGGTTTTGCATTCCTGTGGTGGCAAGGGAAACTGCCAGGGGTGGGGTGTGGGCTGATTGGGCTGAGGACCTGACAAGGGAGGCGATGAGGGTGGGGTGGTTTGTTGGTGGTGGAGATGGCAGTGAATGATGTGATGTAGGTGAAGGTTAGTGGGGTAGAAGGTGAGGACCAGTGGGTTCTGTCCTTATTGCATTGGGAGGGGTGGGGTTCAATGGCGGTGGTGCAGGAAATGGAGGAGATGCACTGAAGTGCATCGTCAACCGCTTGGGAAGGGAAATTGCGATCTTGGAAGAAGGAGGCTATCTGCGATTGTCTAAGGTGGAATTGGTCATCCTGGGAACAGATGTGGTGGATGCAGAGGAATTGGGAAAAAGGATGGCATTTTTACAGGAGGCAGGGTGGGAGGAGGTGCATTCCAGATAACTGTGGGAGTCAGTGGGCTTGTAGTAGATGTCAGTGGTTAGTCAGTCGCTGGAGGTGGAGATAGAGAGGTTCAGGAAGGAGAGGGAGATGTCTGAGATGGTCTAGGTGAATTTGAGGTTGGGATGAAAGATGTTGGTGAAGTTGATGAACTGTTCAACCTCCTCATGGGAGCATGAGGTAGTGCCGATACAGTCATTAATATAGTGGAGGAACAGGTGGAGGGTGGAGCCAGTGTAACTGCAGAAGATGGATTGTTCCACGTACCCGACAAAGGTACATGGCAGGCATAGTTGGGTCCCATGTGGGTGCCCATGGCTACCCCTTTGTTTCGGAGGAAATGGGAGGATTGGAAGGAGAAGTTGTTAAGGGTGAAGACCAGTTTGGCTAGGCGGATTAGGGTGTTGGTGGAAGGATAGCGGTTGGGACAGCGTGAGAGGAAGAAATGGAGGGCTTGGAGGCCTTCATCATGGTGGCTGGATGTGTACAGGGACTGGATTAACATGGTGAAGATGAGGCATTACGGGCCGGGGGAACTCAACAGCGCCCTCCTGACCTGTCCATCACCTTTCCTATCTATCCACTCCCTTTTATCTTCTCCTGCTGAACACTCTCTGCTCATTCCTGAAGAAGGGCCTGTGCCCGAAACGTCGAATCTCCTGTTCCCTGGATGCTGCCTGACCTGCTGTGCTGTTCCAGCAATAAAGTTTCAACACTATCTATCCACTCCACCCCCCTCTCTGAACTCTCAACTTCTCCCTCACCTTCATCTACCTATCGCATTCTCAGCTACCTTTCCCCCAACTCCTCCCCCATTCCATTTATCTCTCAGCCCCTGGGCCCACAAGCCTCATTCCTGATGAAGGACTTATGCCTGATGAAGGACTTATGTCGATTCTCCTGCTCCTCGGATGCTGCCTGACCTGCTGTGCTTTTCCAGCACCACACTCTCGACTCTGATCCTGTTTTCATTTCACATACATTATGGAGGACTTTACACTTCTTTAATCTAGGGGCAATAAGAACCTTAACTTAATCCTATCTTGACAACTGACTGAGGGATTGGACCTGAGATATTCCTAGGCTGTTTATTTAAGCTCCTCACTGGATTCACATCCCAATGTAAATCTTGATGCAGGATATTGAAAGCTTATCAGAAGTCAAGAAAGTCTCAAAGCTGTGAACACTCAAACACTGAATTTGAATTTTCATAAAATCAGGACAAGAAACATGATTCACAAAACCCTGAAATAAAATGTGGACAGGAACATTAAATGAGTGCTATGTTGTTGCAAGTGAAAAGGTTTAAACTTCTCCTAAAAATGTCTGCCTGAAATTTCTCTCACTGCCAAGTTAAATCCTTGTTTGCATTATTCCAATCTTACTGTGTTCACGTCCTAGACTGTTTATGCAATACTCATTCATTCATGTGTGCTATGCCCGAAGGCAGATCCTTGGTTCATTGTCTCCTGATGCGTCATACTGAGCCATTTTCCTTGACAGTTTTTTCTTTGTCAGTTGCTTTTTGGGAGTGGGTACAAGTGGCGAGGTACTATGGCTACTTCAGCCAAAGCAACAATTGAATCTGAACTTGTTGGTGTAATTTGAACAATGCATAAGCTGACTCAGCAAATCAATCCCACAAAATGAAATGAAATGAAAGTGATTGAAGCAGATAAAGACAGAAAGACAGACAGCATAGGTAGTAGGGCAGAGGCAAGTAAAGCACGGCAAGATAACTCATAGGAAGGGACAGGGAAAAGGCATATAAATAGTCACTTCAATACTTTAAATCATGCCAAAAAAAAGCACAATTTAAATAATCTAATTTGTTGTTCCAACTTAATCTTGTTCTTATAAGTTAAAATTCATAGCATATTGGACAAAACTGTATAATTGGGCCCCAAGCTTCACAAAAAGGACATCTCACTGCCGTATTAATTTTTACATTTTTTTCACATTTGTATTTTGTTACTTTCTTGTTCTCTCTCACTTCCATATTTATGGATTGAAATGCATTGAACTGAATGAGTTCATATGGATATGAAGAATTAAACTCAGCACATATAGTTAAACAGTATTTATTTCAGTATATGTGTCAATTATTCACACAATAAGTGCCAAATAACCACACTGAGTCTGAAGTCTTATTCCATTAGGTTTTAGTTGTGATTGAAGATTTTAAAAAATGAAAAATTATAAATTACGACTTTCTTACATCCCTTTTCAGTTTGTTTTTCCACCCTCCTAATTTAATCTTTTGTATTCTCTTTATTTCTTGATTATGCCTGATTTGACATTGAATTCACACCCACTCTAATTTACATTTCTTTCTTATCACTCATGCTATTAATTTCACAGTCATTCAATTTCATTGGTTAAGGATATATACAATTGTTTGCACTGCTCATTTAAATCTGAGGTTCATTATTTCTCACTGTGGCATTGTCAGCTTGCACTTCCAAAAATTTGCTATGGAGTGATTGTCAGATTCTAAACAAGTAATGAAAATTCTAATGAAGTGCAGATGCTATTAGATGCCCTGTAACAGCAAAATCATAGTCCCAAGTGTCACCCATACTTCAATTGTATTGCTGTCTTACAATTCATTGATTTGTTCTATTTACAGTTTGCAGTAGCCTGTCACATGAATAAGCTGCAAGCACAAAGCTCCAGGACAACATTTTAGGTACTTTGAAAGTATTTTATTAGTTGTATAGCACTTAGTGTTGTAGTCCTTTAGAATTTTTCAATTGCTGCATGTCAAATGTGTGAGCTGACAATGGCACTTTGTGACATCCTGAAATTGTGAAAGGTATTTTATATATGCAATACTTCCTTGTACACTACATCTGTAAAAAGATAATGCCTTGCCTTTGCTATATCACCTGAAGTAAAATAATGCATGATGGATAAAGGAGGGAAAATGAAATTTGGCTTTATTCCCATATGTATATTTTATTGTCAAAAATTTCTACAAAACGTTTCCATTTGAAAATTTCATTAAATGCAATAAAATTCATCTTGTCCCCATACAATGTGATCCATTTAGCTGCCTCAGTATGATAGTAACAGGATGAATATTTACAAATACATTCTGGTTCAAGACTAAAAGCAACTAATTTCACTTTGAAATTTACACCACATGCAATAAAATAATAAACTTAGTTCCATTAAGCATGCACCAATCTGATGTGCATTGATACAATATTCTTGATAATCATAATGTACATTCAATGTTAGCAGACAGCACTAAGAGTTCTCCACAGTTTCCAACACTATGATTTAAAGGCCTCAGAAAATGACCTTTTCCCATGTTACCTCCAGGGATCTGCCCCAGGCTTTGGTGAGTACCTCAGCATGTTATTCCGAACTTTGGAATGTGGCACTATGTACACTTGGTTGAGGACAATTTTTTTGCACTGGAAAACCATATTTTAGGCAGGCCAAAGAGCATCTTTCACTGAATAGATGGTCCTTTGGCTTCAGTTGATACTTGTCTCAGTATACATCCCTGCAGCACACAGTCATGCATCATAGAATCCCTTCAGTGTGGGCAGAGGCCATTTGGCCCATCGAGTCTCCACTGACCCTCCAAAGAACAGCCCACTCAGACCCAGCCCCTAATCATATCGTTTAATACACACATTTCCCATGGCTAATCGAACCTGGAACGACAGGGCAATTTCACATGGCCAACCCACCTAACTTGCACATCTTTGTGACTGTGGGAGGAAATGCACGCACACACAAGGAGAATGTACAGACTCCACACAGACGGTCTCCCGAGACTGGAATCAAACCCATGTCCCCAAGTGCTGTGAAGCAGCAGTGCTAACCACTGAGCCACTGTGCCGTAACTGCGTGGGATGAAACTCAAACTCCATCTTTCTCTCCAAACTTTTTTATTGTGATGGGATCTTCAAAAACCATCATCAAGCAGTTTTCTCTTCGATGCGCAGTAAAATCGACGTTTCGGGCAAAAGCCCTTCAATGTCGATTTTACTGCTCCTCGGATGCTGCCTGAACTGCTGTGCTCTTCCAGCACCACTAATCCAGAAAAGGTTTCCAGCATCTACAGTCATTGTTTTTACCTAGTTTTCTCTTCGGGGCAAACAGACATCTCAGCCAACTTGATGGAGATGCCACACTTAACGGTGGTTCGATATGTGTTTAGGAAGAACACTGGATCCGAAGTGAATTTCAATTGTTGTCTCACCATCCCCAAGTAATTCCAGGGGTGATAATATGTGCAGTGACGGTGAACAGTGGACTGCTGAAGGAATGATGATTGACAGAGAATAATTGGTAACAGAAGGGGGAAAAAAGTTATTTGCACAGTGAGTGGTTAAAGTCTGGAATGTACTGCCGGAGACTGGGTGGAGGCAGATTCAATAGTGGCTTTCAAAGGGAATTGGATCATTAATTGCAAAAGGAAAAAATGCAAGGATATGGGGCACAAATTGGGGAGTGGCACGAGATGAACA
The DNA here is from genome assembly GCF_004010195.1 of Chiloscyllium plagiosum. Classification (NCBI taxonomy): domain Eukaryota; kingdom Metazoa; phylum Chordata; class Chondrichthyes; order Orectolobiformes; family Hemiscylliidae; genus Chiloscyllium; species Chiloscyllium plagiosum. The sequence continues at coordinate 9,113,295 of NC_057742.1, forward strand.
TTGCTCGTGTGAAAAGGTCGCATAACACTATGGGCCAAATTACCTACTTCTGTAGTGTATCAATTCTGTCGATTGGACAGAAGTAGAGGGAAGGAGGTCGAAAATAATAGCTTCCCGACCAGGCATTGAACTTGTATACAAGCTTTTCGTGGTTCATGGGCAGGGCCCCCAAATCCCTCTGTACTGCAGTTTTCTGCAGTCTTTCTCCATTTAAAAAAAAACAAAAGTATCTTTTTTAAAGCGGTTTGGGGCATCCGAGGGCGAAAGACAGCTGTATAAATGCACGTGAAAAGGCTTCAAAGCTCTGCATACGGGACTGTTTGTGACTCACAAGTTGTCACCGGGTGCTGAATGGCCCATTGTTGCCCTCACTTGTGGTTATCTGAAGTGGAGGAATGCGGAGGATTATGGCGTGTAGGCGGGGAATATGCATGCATTGCTCCTTTGGAGAGCTAGTACTGCGACGACGGGCAGAAAGGTTTCCTTCAGTGCTGTGGCAGAAGTAGTACTGCAGATACTGGAGATTAGAGTCAAGGTTAGAGTGGTGCTGGAAAAGCACACCAAGTCAGGCAGCATCCGAGGAGCAGGAAAATCGACGTTTCGGGTAACAACCCTTCATCTTGCTCTTCAGATGTACTTTTCCAGCACCACTCTAAATCTTGACTTCCTTCTGTACTGTGACAATTCTGTGAATCGGTACTTCTTCTCGTATCCTCCCTCCCCATCCCTCTCCCCCAAACGTTGCCTCGCTTGGCGTGTAATTGCAAAATGTTCTTTATTTAAATTTCAGCTGTAGTTTTTGATTGTTCTTTCACCTCTGGCTGATATCTATTGGTTTGGAAATTACATGCCATGAGGATGGGCGGCGTTGTAACTGCAGCCTTTTTCAACCCCAGAAAACATAAGTCCCGGGACCGAAAAGCTTAAGGACCACGTCCGAAAAAAAAAGCTCCCATGGAAAACCACTCCCAGGTCCAGCGATGACTTGGATGAAAGAAGACCGAAAATAATGGCTCTTTCCGCGCATCAAAATCGCTAAAAGATCAAAATATTTAAATTTTAAACACATTAAGAAGTACTTTGAATAACCACCATCCTTCATTCGGACTTCTTCCTCTGCTATATCTGCAACTTTAACAAAAAATCAAAATGACAAGGATTTAACATTTTTTTCCCAAACTGAACTGGAAATATTGCATTAGTGAATGACTCGCCTCTTTTTTTAAAGGGACACCTTTGTGTAGGGAAATTGATGAGTTACGTTTAGAGGAAGGAATTTTTCTTGTTAATAAAAGGTGCTGAAGCAGATTTGACGATGAATCTGAAGATAGCAATTGTTTAATTTAGTTTTTATGTGCATTTCGATGTTGCAATTATATTGGGTCTACCGGACTGATTTTTTTCCCCTCTATTTTGTTTCGTCTCCATTCAAAGCGGACATACTCTCTTTAAGAGAGAGGTTGCCAGCCAGAATTTCAGTCTTGGAAATCCCTGATGTAAACAAACCGCCCACTTCTATCAGAATGCCGAAGATGGCAGCGGACTGCCGAAGCGATCTTTTCACAGGACGGCTTTATTGCCAGACTGCTCGACTCTTGGAGTAACACTCGGCTCCTTCAACTGCTTAGTGGGTTGAGCGTCCGGTACCCACTCCCTCTCTCCTCGAGCTAATTTGGAAGAAAAAGGTAAATTGCAATTCAAAATGTGTTGTCACTGTGGAGTTTGGTGGGGGTACAAAGAGAATTGCCTTTTTTTGTTGTTGAAACGTCTCACGAATGATACTGTACTGTAGGGGAGTTTGGTCTGCGCCACCATGTGGCTCATCAGCTGCGACTGAAATTGCAACATTGTCCGTCTCGATGTAACTTACAAAGAGACAGCTGGCGAGAGTCAGCCTGCTACAGTCAGATGAGATCCTGGGATAAGTCCAACACGTGAGTCCAACCTTTCACAAATCTGTAGGGTAACGAACAACGAGTGTAGAGCAACAATCTGTAGTGAAAATGAACCAGCCTCTCTCCAATCCTTCACTTCAGACAGCAAAAATAGCTCAGCCATATTTCTCTCTCTCTCTCTCTCTCTCGCGCTCTCTTTCTCTGTGAGAGCTTTGTTTGGACCCAGAGCAGTAAATGTCCCGCCCGCATAAAACATCCAGTCCAGCATTTACCTTCTTATACCCCAAGGGCTTTTAGATTTGCTCTTTGTCATATGTTTATTTGACTATCGTGATTTAAAAATCGGCAGTCATTTTTTTTCTTCCTTGTCAAGCTGTTAAAGGCGAGATTCAGAACTGTAGCAAGTGCGCAGGCGTTTCAAAAAAAAGGCTTGGAGTTTCTGCTGTATGATGTTGTCGAACACCCAATTTTATTGTTATTTTTAAAAATCTAACATTTTTGTTCGCGGAAATAGTCTCATGCACTATTGCCACTAACATACAGAAATGCAATTTTTGGTTTTGAAATAAGTAGATTGTGAATATAGTATGTCAATTCATATAAATAGTTAAGCGGTTTTAGATAAATTAGAGCTATCATTTTTATTAATTTATGTCGTATTCAGAAACCAATTGGATTATCTTTGTAAGTTGCAAGAACATAAATCTGTAGGGTCCCCAAATTTCATTTGAAAAGTTGGGGTGTTTGATCCAAACTAATATTATGAAAAATATTTTCGTTTAAGAACATAGATTGTACCAGGACTTGTTCAGTTGAGAAATACATCACCCAGCATGATGCATGTCAGTAAAAGCTATAACATATCATCTGGTCCACTTGTTCTCCTAACTCTCCCTGGCTGATATTTCATTGCACATCCAAAATCACAGCATCCTAGAATTTATTATCTCAGACAATTATTATAGAAGATTTCAGTTGTGATAGCTGATCTCTATTGTTCACTAAACTCAGCTTGGATTTGGTGCTAAAACTGGCCTCATTACCATTGCATAAGAGTTCCTATTTTTGGTGGCTGTCTGGTGTTTTACTGACATCCCCCTGCCCCCAGCCATAAACAGCTGCTGAATGTATCTGCATGTATATCTATTTTTGTGTATATGTGTGTATATCTATGTGTGTTTAGCTACCAGTGTATATCTATTGCATATATATGTGTGGGCACGCTTTTATGCAAGCGTGTATCAATGCATGTGCGTCTATGAATGTGTGTCTGCAACTATGCATATATGGAGGCATGGGATCTATTCCGGCATCCTCTACCATTGGATACTGAACTCTCAGACTCACCCAGGATCCATGTAACTATACCCAGAACTGTTTCGCCCGTGCAGGTATGGATGGGGTTAAAAAGATTGGAGGAGGAAGACTCTGAATTGCCAAAGTGAGTTACACTGAGATTATAAATTGATTTAGATTAGATTCCCTACAGTGTGGAAACAAGCCCTCTGGCTCAACCAGCCCACACTAAACCTCTGAAGAGTAACCCACCCAGACCCCTCTCTCTCTGACTAATGCACATAACGCTATGGGCAATTTAGCCTGGCCAACACATCTTTGGACTGTGGGAGGAAACTGGAGCACCGGAGGAAACCCGCACAGACACGGGATGAATGTGCAAACTTCACACAGACAGTCACCCGAGGCTGGAATTGAACTTGGGACCCTGGTGCTGTGACGCAGCACTGCTAACCACTGAGCCGCCGTGCTGCCCCTAAGATCCACATCCTTGCCCAACAATTAAAAATCAGTTGTTAAACTCATTGTGAATTGATGAATCTTGCTTTTATGATTTATGAAGTGCAACTGGGAGTCAGAACAAGTACAGTTGGAGTAGTAAATCATGATGTTTTATAGGGAACCATCTCAGCAATTTATTACTATTAAAACACAGGAGGCAATGTCACAGGGGAGCATCGGATTAGGAGAAGGAGTAGCCAGTAAACCCTTTAATCAATTTAATCCTGGTTGGCCTTTTATGTCAATTTTTCCTCTCACCATTCCCCTGTCCTCTTGATATCTTTAATACTGAGAAATCTTATTGATCTCTGCCTTGAATAAGGTCAATGACTGAGCCTCCTCAACCCTCTGGAGTAGTGGATTTCAAGGGAAGAAATTCCTCCTCATCTCATACTTCAATGGTCTACTTCTTATTCTGAGACTATGTACCTGGTTCTAAATCATCATACTTCTTGTATCTACTCTGTCAAGCCCTGTAAGAATTCTGTATACTTCAATGAGACCACTTGTCATTATCTAGGGTTAGAAGAATATTCCTGATGAAAGGTTCCTGTCCAAAACATTGATTTTCCTGCTTCTGGGATGCTGCCTGACCTGCTGTGCTTTTCTAGCACCACTCTAATCTTGACTCTGATCTCCAGCATCTGCAGTCCTCACTTTCACCTTAGAAGAATATAAACCCTGTCTCAATCTCACCTTGCAGAACAAGCCCTCCATCCCAAGCAATCTGGTGAACTTTCGTTGCACTCCCTCTCTGACAAGTATACTATTCTGTTAGTAAGGCCAAAATTGTACATAATGCTTCAGGTGCCGTCTAATTGTAGCAAGACTTCTGCATTCCAGAACTGAAATACTCTTGTGCTAAAGACCAAAATATTTGTGGGTGGCACAATGGTTAGCACTGCTGCCTCACAGCGCCAGAGACCTGGGTTCAATTCCCGACTCAGGCGACTGACTGTGTGGAGTTTGCACATTCTCCCCGTGTCTGCGTGGGTTTTCTCCGGGTGCTCCGGTTTCCTCCCACAGTCCAAAGATGTGCAGGTCAGGTGAATTGGCCATGCTAAATTGCCCGTAGTGTTAGGTAAAGGGGTAAATGTAGGGGTATGGGTGGGTTGCGCTTCGGCGGGTCGGTGTGGACTTGTTGGGCCAAAGGGCCTGTTTCCACACTGTAAGTAATCTAATCTAATTGTTTTTGTTGCACTTGCATGTTAGCTTTCAGTGACTTTTGAATAAGGATACGCAGTTCCCTTTTGAAGTCAACATTTCCGTTCTCTCACCATTTAAGAAATGTTCCGCACTTCTGATTTCCCTGGAAAAGTGGATAACTTTCTATTTTCATTTCAGTTGAAAATGCACATTCAGATCAGGTCAATCATTAGTTTTCCATGTAAGTAGGAGCTCATCATTTTTAAGTAAAAACTGGTAAAACATGAGCCACAAAACTTATACTTGATAGACAATTAGTAAATGGTCACTTGCATAGGTGGATAATTTTCACACATGTTTGTGGACTGCAAAACCCTCTGGTACAGTTTACCACAGATTAGATTCTATTGAAGACTACAAGGACAAGTCTTCTCTGAAGGTAAAGAAACCCCACCTCTGTCTCCCCTTTTGAGTTTAGCTCTTTTGTCCATGTTTTGACCAAGGCTGTAATGAGGTTAGGATTGAGATAGCCTGACATAATCCAAACTAAGTGTCAGCAAGCAATTTATTGTTGATTAAATGCCTATTGATGGCTCTGTTCATGACACCTTCCATTTGTTTTTTTTCTGATAATTGAGAATAGACAGACGGATTGGTAATTGGCTCTATGAATATATAGCATTCAAGGCTAAGGTGTCAAGGGGATGTGGAGGGTAGGAATATGGTTTTGAGGTAGATGATCAGCCATGATCATGTCAAATGTTGTAATTGCCTTGATGGGCCCAATGGCCTATTCCTGGTTGTTGCTGATTGAAAATCCTGGAACTCTCTTGTTAACAGCACTGAGGGTGTGTTTTCATCACACAACTGTGACAGCTCAAAAAGGTAGCCCATCAATTCCTCTAGGGCAATTTGGCTTGTCAGCAATTGCTGGTCAGGGATGCTCATACACCATTTATAAATTAAAGACATGCAATGTTACAAGTGCAGAGAGTTCTATAGTTGCACAGTGTCTGATCCCATTTAGCTGTCCTTATATTGTCTGTGAATGCTGATGCATATCCCTTTTATTTTCTGTTGTTAATTGACTGATTTCAATCAATTCAGATTGTAGTGCACAAAGATTTCTTCAAATAAATTTATTAATGCAAAACTACTGATTATTAGCCAATGCTGGTAAACTAGTGTATAAGGTTCACTATTTTCATTGAGTTTGAATTGATTTTTTGATTGAATTCTAAAACCATTTATTTTAGAATAGCACCTTATATTCTTAAAAAGCTATCTTTTCTTTGTTATATCTGATTGGACAGTACACAACCCAAGGGTACATATCCAAAATCTTCATTAACAACCTTTTGAATTTTATTGCTGAAGATGGATAGATTGTGAGAAAATAATTTCTATGCACTTCATCAGACTCAAATATTATATGGTATAAAGTTCAAATGTGAATGGAGGAATGAATTAAATAAGCTTACATGTTTATAGCATCTGTAATACGTAATGATATGCCAAGATGCTTTACAGTCCCAAAGGGGCATGGATAGGATAACTGGACAAGGTATTTTCCCTGGGGTGGGGGAGTTCACAACTAGAGGGCATAGGTTTAGGGTGAGAGGGAAAGATATAAAAGAGGCCTAAGGGGCAACTTCTTCACACAGAGGTGGTGAGTGTATGGAATGAGCTGCCAGAGGAAGTGGTGGAGGCTGGTACAATTACAGCATTAAAAATGCATCTGGATGGGTATGTGAATAGGAAGAGCTTAGAAGATATGGGCTAAGTGCTGGAAAATGGGATTAGATTAGTTTAGGATATCTCGTTGGCATGGACATTTTGGACCAAAGGGTCTGTTTCCATGCTGTACATCTTGATGACTCTATGACTCAAATCATACTTTTGAAGTGTAATCACTGCTGTGGTTTAGGAAACTATAGTAAATATGCACATAACAAGCTCCCACTATCTATAATGTGGGGATGACTAGGTAACTGTTTCTGGCTGTTCCTTGAGATTTAATTATTGGGCAGGACACTGGATTGAACTCTTCTGCCCTTCTTCTCAATAGCATCTTTTACATCCACCAGAGAGGTCAGATAGGACCTTGATTTAACATCTTAAAGGAAAAAGCACCTCTGACAGTGAAACACTCTTTCAGTCTTGCTGGATTGTCTGTTTTGATTTTTGTAGTAAAATTTCGATGTTGGTTTTGGAATCCATATCATCTGAAGCAGATACATAGGTCTCTGAGGAAGGTTCTTGATCAGTAGGGGATTTCAGGATTATAGGGAAACGCAGGGCAGTGGATGTGAGGAATGTCGGATCAGCCATGATTCTAATGAATAGTGGAGCATTTTGCTTTCCAATTAAGTTAAATTATGCCAAGTGGATATATAGATTATATATATGTGGTGATTCCTCAAAACAAAGATGGTATTTGCTCATGGCAAAAACAATTATGCGGAGTCTCCTAACGTGGGGAAGCTGGTGCACTGCAATGACTACACAGTTCTGTGGAATGGGAAACTCTCCTGCTGTCATTGCCATCCGTATGTGTTTTGAAAGAATTTACATAAGACCATAATAAATAGAAACAGTAGTAAGCCATTCAGGCCCTCGATTTTGCTCCACCATTCAATAGGATTGTAGTTGATCCGATACTCTTTCCTGCCCTTTCCCCATAACTCTTGATTGCCCTACTGATCAAGAATTTATGTTTCTCAGTGTCAAACATACACAAAGATGCTGTCCCCACAGCTGTCTATGGCAAGAAATTCCAAACACTCTCAAAGTGAGAAAAGAAATTCCTCTTCATTTCAGTCTTAAATTGTGGTCCCTTAATTCTGAGACTATGCCCTCTGGTCCTAGTCCCTCTCATGAGGGGAAACATTCTCTCAGCATTTACCTTGTCAAGTCCCTTATGAATCCAATATGTTACAATGAGGTCACCTCTCATTTTTCTAAATTCCAATGAGTCCCAATGCGATATCAAAGAGTTAATTTGCTCTGCTGACCTGCAGGAAATTGGTTGTCCCGAGCCTGGGGTAGGATGCCTCTGACTTACAGGTAGATTGTAAGGATTTTATTTTCCCATCGCTTGCCATTTAAAGTCTTTTAAATGGCTATTTCCTATTATTCAGAGATAACTTACATTTGCATTATCATCCTATTCAAAATCAATAAGAACATTGCAGTTGGAATTTTGACTACTCCATGTAGTTAAAAAAAATCAGAACAGATTTGGCCATTAAGGGATCATTTACGTTACATTGTTTCTGGAGATGATTAGGTCTCTGCATTGTGTCTTGAGTGGCATGTGACTGTGAGGGAGTGACTTGGGGGGGGGGGGGGTGGTCTTGTGGCATTACTGACTGTGATGTAAAGATTTTGTATGAAGGAAGAACTATTTCCTTTGTTCAGAGAGACCTCTTGACACGCTTTGCAAGTATTGCAAAGAGTGTTAAGAGTTTCTCCACAGCTTGTACTGTACTGGCTTAATAAAATTTGGTTGTTGTTCACAGAAGTTGGCATATTGCAGTTGCATCAAGTTTGTAAGAATCTCAGAAAAAAATAACTTAACACCAATTTGTCTAACCTTTGCTCATAAGACAATCCATCCACAACGGGGATCATCCTAGTGAACCTTCTTTGAACAGCCTCCAATGAAATAATACCTTTCCCTAAATAAGAGATGAAAACTACTCACGATATACCAGATGTGGTCTCACCAGCACCTTGCAGTAAGACTTCCCCACTCTTATGCTCCAATACTTGGATAAGGAGCAACATTTTATTCAGCTTTTTTGATTACCTGATGCACCTCAGAGGCTAGCTTTCTATACTATGTCACAAGTACTCCCAAGTCCCTTTGATATGTAGTTTTCTGCAGTTTTTCTTCATTTAAGTAATATTCAGTTCTTTTCTTCACCTTTCCAAAATGAACAGTTTCCTACATTATTGTCTATTTGCCAATTTTTTGCCCACTTATTTAACTTATCAATATCCCTCTGTAAATTGTTTCTATCCCTCATGCAAGCTACCTTTTCATATATTTTTGAATCATCTGCAAATTTGGCTACATTACATTCTCTTCCTTCCTCCAAGTCATTAATATATATTGTAAACAGTTGCAGTCCTAGCACTGATCCCTATGGAACCCTAGGGTCGCCAAACTGAATAAGAGCCCCTTATCCCCACTCGCTGTTTACTGTCCACGAGCCAGTTTTCTATCCATGCCATTGTACCATCTCCAACACTGGTGAAGGAGCGTCGCTCCGAAAGCTAGTGTGCTTCCAATTAAACCTTTTCGACTATAACCTGATGTTGTGTGATTTTTAACTTTGTACACCCCAGTCCAACACCGGCATCTCCAAATCATGTGTGAAGATGTTATGACCACTTTCTTTGGCCATTAAGTTCTGAGGGGAGACTTGAACCTCGAAGTAGGGAGGCTCTGAACTGTGGAGAAGTCTATCTCCAGTCACACTACAATTAGCACTTGGGAAGGTCATTCAGGCTTGTGGAGCCAAATATTCTGACATTATTAACATGGAAACTTGATTCGATGATCTTGAGGAACTGGGCATGTCTGTGTAATAAATAGTATAAATAGAGGAATGGGAGGAGGCCATTCATCCCTTGTACTGTTCCAACATTTGATTAAATCGTGGTGTTTATGTAGTTATATACCCTCCATCCATCTTGGTTCCATACTCCTAAATACTCTAGGTGAATTGCCTCTTGCATTTGTCGTTTATAATCCATAATTAAGGTTGTTTTGGGTGGAGTCATGCTGCAATTACTGCAAGGCACCAAAGAGGTCAGTACTTAGTAGCTATAAATTACAAGTCCTGTTTCAAAGAAGATCTAGTTTTATTAGTATTGAGACATGTGAATCATGGAGATAATTTTAACCTAACTCACTGGGAGGGTATCTAGGTATATCCTAACCAATGTTTAATTCAGTAGAGAATAAAATCAGGGTGACAATAAAACCATTTCTATCCTTAGTTTTCCATTCGATGAGTTAGATAAAAATTGCTCCCAACGTGTTAATCTAATATTTCACACAGGTCCCTTCATTCAGCTGATTTGCTGTGTAAGCACTGTTTACATCATGTAAACATTTCTTGTTAACCTGCACCACAACAAGTGGAGATAGCCATTTGTTACACTGTATTTGATGTGGTATAGCAGCCTTTATCCTTATGTTGCCTGCTAATGCTGCCAAACATTGCTTTTTTGTGTGTTGGTCCACATTGACTACAACGTGGCCAGGTTTCAGATTTAGCAGGAAAAGCAGGCTGGCTGGGATTTCAAAGGGAAAATGTTTCTGGAGTGGGTAGTGATTGACAGCACCTTTGGTTCAGCTACTCTGTATGGGGCTAAACGAATCCAGATCAGGAAAAGATCAATGAAGAGAGAAGTGAAAGTGAAATAAGGCACCTTTTACAACGTCAGGACTCTTCAACAATTTACTGTTAATTGTACGTAATAAAATCTCACATCTGTAGTGAGATAAGGAGCAATTAATTTGCTTTGGTTATTTACATTGAGGAAAATTGGCCAAGCCAGAAAGGAAAAGCTTGAATTAACGTGGTGGGATCATCTGAGAAGGAAAATGGGGCATGAGTTTAATGTCAATCCTGAAAGCTGGCATCTCTGTCAGTTCTGCGTTCCGTCAGTGCTACACTGGAGTGGCTTGAATTCATAATGTTCTGACTCAGAGTCAGTAATGTCTTAATACCCTGTACTCTGTTGACTCTACCCCTCAGTTGTGATTTTGAACACAAGGGCAATGCTTTGAGATTCTCAGATTTGCAATGAGAAGTGCTTCAAAGGAAAGTAATTTGGAAGATTGTGCCTGTATTGGCTCTTTGAATGACAATTAGTCTCACTCCCCTGCTCTTTTGACATAGCTATGCAAATTTTCACTTTTCAAGTGTAATGATAAGCCTTAACAAGTTTTGCCTTAATGAGTATAAAATTCCCAGACTGTACACTGGAGAGAACAAAACTGAGTGTCTCTATCTCCCAATTCATCCAATCCTTCACCAATTCAGCCTTTTGGGCATTTAATTTTAAACATTATTCATTCACAGGATGTAGATGTTGCTGACAAGGCCAACATTTGTTGCCCATCCTAATTATTTTTAAGAAGATGGTAGATGGTAAGCTGCCTCTTTAAAACATTGCAGACCATATGGTATAAGTGCACCCACAGGGCTGTCAGGAAGGGCATTCCAGTATTTTGGCCAGTTTTGTTGAAGGAATGTTGATATAATTCCCAGTTGTGATGATGTGTGACCTGGAGCAGAATTTGCATGTCCTGATGCTTTTATGCATCAACTGCCCTTGTCCGTCTGAGTGGTAGAGATGGCAGGATTGGAAGATGATGTTGAAAGGTGAGTTGGTGTATTGCATCCGTAAATGTAACTATGATCTACTGGTGATGCTCATAGCTACTTCTCCCAGGTGATCTGCTCCGTGGTACGTGATGTCTGTCAGTCTTTGCCATCGTCACACATTCACTGGAGATCATCTTTAACCGTTCCATGACATCTATCATCCAATGTGCATCATTGATTCCTTTTTCTGCTGCTCCCACTTTGCCTTCCAGTAGTGATCTTTGCCATCCAGAAGAGACGCTTGAGGTGGAGAGAATGAAAATTTAAAGGAATGAATGGATTTTACTGAGCTCTGATATCCAGTTGATTTGAAGGTCCACAAACTAAGCATTTGTAAATTAATTTGTAACAAAAACACTAAACCAGCTCAAGTTGATAGGGCTGAAGAATTCTTTTAATATGTGTGTTTCTTTGCACAATTTATTAGCAGGGTTACAGTGACCAATACAGGTAGTAGTGCCTCTAATATTGCCACAATTAAAGTGCACTAAACATGGGAACTTGCTGTTGTTGCACTGCTCAGTAGGTGGTTTGATTTGGAAGCTTTGAGAAGTTCTTATTTATGACCACAGGTCTCATGTATGACCAGTGGCCAGGAGAAATTTGGGGCGACTTGTGTGAGGCAGAAACATAAGGAATGCTTCATTAAAAACAGAAAGTGCTGGAGTAACTCAGAGTGTCTGTCAGCATCTGCGGAGAGAGAGGGAGAGACATGGTTAAATTTTCAAGTCCAATGATTTTTCTTTGGTCGTGAAGAAGAGTCATACTGAACTTGAATTGTTCACTCTGCTGTCAAATCTGCCAAATTTCTTTATGCTTCCAATGTCTTCGGTTTTTTGCTTTTACAGTAAATGCTTTGCCAGTTAGCTCCTTCCAAAAAAAGAGAATTGGACAATATCTGCTAATGAGAGTAATTGTGGGCAGAGGAGCCAAATATAGTTAATCAAGTATTCAATGTAACAGTAGGGATCCAATTTAGTTGCATTCCAAGTCCCACCCACCCCCGCATTCCCAAAACACTATCTGTGGCAGAGTTTCTAGTTCCCTTGGTTTCACTGTCCGGAACTCTCAGAAACTCCTTCACTTTAATTTTTTCTGTCCTCCCAGTTTCATACCTTTCTGATTAGGCTTTTGCCCCCTAACATTGTTCAGTGTCAGGTTTCCTTGAAGGACTATATAACTCATTTCCACACTAGGCATTGCGTTTTCCAACCCACCCATAAGGATTTGAAGATTTCTCTTTAATCTTGAAAATGAACAGCTAAAATTCTTTGTAATATGTTCTGGCTGGGAGCAGTCACTTTAATATTTCAGGGTTTCACTAACAGAGAAAGGAAATACTATAATTAGAAACTGAAAGTGCAACAGTAAAAATTGGAGTGTGGCTGAAACTAAAGGCAGCATCAGAGCCGAGAGCCAGGCCCTGCATAGCTGATGACTATTGTTTTGCTTTTTTTATGTAAAAACACCGACAGGCCTGAAAATATTCAATGCCAGTAATGAAGGATCTTATTCAGTCTGATTGCCAAGAAGACCGTAAGTATTAATAGTTAGAGCTTTGGAGTAGATTTAAAAGTCACAATAGGAAGTTGACAGCTCGGTTTACAAAGTTCTTGTGTTTTAAGCAAAACATTTTCCAGCACCACACTCTCAACTCTGATCTCCAGCATCTGCAGTACTCACTTTCGCTCCAGTGAAATAGTATCTTTCCTTTAAATAAGGAGACCAAAATTGCTCACAGATGCGGTCTCATTTACAGTAGCAGTAAGGCTTCCCTACTCTTACACTCCAAACCCCTTGAAATAAGGATCAACATTCCATTAGTTTCCTGATTAGCTGCTGCTTTTTGCAGTTTTTCTCCATTTAAATACTTTGCTCTTTTGTTCTCATGTCTAAGATGAACAACTTCATATTTTCCCACATTAAACTCCATGGAATACTGCAATGAGTAACTCACCTCCTGATTTTCCAAAGCCTAGCCACTATTTACGAGGCACAAGTCATGAGTGTGATGGAAAACTCCCCACTTGCCTAGATGGGTGCAGCTCCAACAACACTCAAAACGCTTGACAGCATCTAGGACAAAGCAGCCCGCTTGCTTGACCCCACATCCCCAAGTATCTACTCCCTCCACCACTGATACACAGTGGTGGCAATGTATACTATCTACAAGATGCACTGGAGAGATTCACCAAAGATTCTTAGTCAGCACCTTCCAAACCTATGATTACTTCCATCTAGAAAGACAAGGGTAGCAGGTACATAGGAACATCACCACCTTCAAGTTCCCCTTCAAACCACTCACCATCCTGACTTGGAGATATGTCGCCATTCCTTCACTGTGGCTGTGTCAAAATCCTAGAATTTCCTCACTAAGTGCAATGTGGGTCCACCTAAAGCATTTGGACTACAATAGTTGAAGAAGGCAACTGAACAACACTTTCTCGAGGACAATAAGGATGGGAAACAAATACTGGTCAGCCAGCGATGCTCATGTCCCACAATTGAATTTAAAAATTGCCAATTCTTTGCCCATTAAATCCTATTAATGTCTCTCTGTAAGCTGTTGTATTGCTCTTACAACTTGCCCTTCCAGCTATTTTTGTGTCATCTGCAAATTTGGCTACAGTGCATTCATTTCCTTCCTCTAAGTTATTACTTTATATTGCAAACAGTTGTAGTCCCAGCACTGATTCCTGTGGACCCTCATTCTCATTGTTCTATCTGGCACCTCTTCAGACCACAACCATCCATCTGATTTAAATACACTCACAATGCTGTGGAGGAGGAAATTCTGGGATATTGCCACAGAAGCAGTGAAGGAACCGCAGTTTGGTTCCAAGTCAAGATAATGCCTTGTTTTGTGGGGATACCTGAAGACATTTATGCTTCTAGGTGGTAGAGTACATGGGTTTAAAAGGTGTGGTTGAAGCATCCTAAACAATTTCTGCGAGTGGATCTTACAATCAGCAACTACATTTCAAGTACAGTACTTGATAGCATGAAGTCAGTCCTGGGGTTTGGAAGGTGCTAAGTAAATGCTAGTGTTTCTGTTTTTGTTTGCATGTACATGACAAGCAGGAAAGTGATACATTTCACCTCACCTTTAACAGGTCCCTGTTGACCTACTGCTATGGATTCATTCAACTATGAAGACGACATCAGCATCTTGACACAAAACGGGCAGCAGGATGATACAGAGTGGGCTGATGCACCAAATACAGATCTTACGGGCGAGGAATACTCCGCATCCCACTATGCACTCATCACTGCCTACAATGATATTAAACAGAGATTGATCGGCATGGAGAGAGATAACTCTACCTTGAAGAGAAAGCTCAGACAATATGATCTCAAGGTAAAATCCTCAGCATCGGGTTCCATTCCTTGGAAACCATGGAAACTGAATTAAGAACTGCCTTGCCTTGGAAAATTATCTTGTGTTTTAAAGACAGTTCAATTTAGGGTGCAGAAGGGAACAGCCTAATTTAAGAAGAGAGAGAGAAAAAAAATCTTTGTGCATTAAGAAATGTTGCGTCTGTTTTGTCTTAGTCAGAGATTTGAAAGTTTAGATCAAAACACATTGACATTCCACGATGTTAATGTGCTGACTTACCAGAAATTTAATGCATGTGTTAGTTGTAACATTGTGTAGTCACACCTTCACTTTTCCAGTGAAGCGCCTTAACAGAATATGATGAAAGTGAGCCTTGCCCCTAATGCCAAAACACATTTAGCGTTAACACATTGTTAACGTATCTGACTGATAAAGACAGAGTACACTGAGAGAGTGGAAACTATAGGCACCCAGGGTGGGTTGTGCCCATATCTAAATATAGCATTGTGTCAGTGAATAGGTTACTGTGTGAGTGTGTGAAATTGGGTCACCCATCATCCATCTGAGAGATGAGGGAAGCCCAGGGAGTGTGCGCATGCGAGCATTTCAAATCCATTTCAGTTGATTGAGAGGTTGGGGGATGTGGAGTGAGCCTTGTTAATAATGAGAGATTGGAAACTGGCAATCAAAATCCAAAATTGAAATGTGCAATTTACAAATTCATTTGTATTTGAGCAGAAACAGATGCTAATCTGCTCCAGTTCATGCAATAGTGAATCAGAACAATTAATAATTATTACAGTCCAGCTTCAATATGATGTAGGAGCAATAGTCCATCCAGCCACCAAGTCTGCTCTGCTATTCAATGAGATCATAGGTGATCTGATAATCCTCAACTACACTCTTCAGTCTTTTCCCCATAATCCTTGATTCCCTCATGAATTAAAAATATGCCATCTCAGTCTTAAATATATTTAACACTCCACCCTTTGCAGCCCTCTGCTAAATAATTCCACAGATTCACTACCCTCTGAGAGAAGAAATTCCTCCTCATCTCTGACCCCTTATTTTAAGCTTATGCCGTCTGGTCTAGTTGGTCAGCATGGACTGGTTGGACTAAAGGATCTGTTTCCACGCTGTAATGATCCAGGTCTCTGTGGTCTTAGACTCTCCCAAATCTTCCCTCTCAAATCTCTGAAGAATCTTTCCGTTTCAATAAGGTCACCTCTCATTTTTCTAAATTTCAATGAGTACAAGCCCAACCTATTTAACCTGTCAGGATAAGACAGCCCCTCCATACCTGGTATCAGGCTAGTGGACATCCTTTGGACTGACTTCAATGCCAGTTTACCTTTACTTAGATAAGGGACCCAAAACATTTCACAGTATTCCAGCTATGATCAGTACAGTATAGTTTATAGTGCATGGCCAGTATAGTTTTAGACATGTACATTGTTAATGTTTCGAGTCCAGAGTGATGAATCTTCAGAAGTTTGGACCGGTTCTGAAAGCCATACTGAACTCAAAACATTAACGTCATTCCACTTTCCACAGATGCTGCCAGATCTGCTGAATTTCTCCAGCTTTCTCACTGTTTATTTGCTCCACAGTATTTTGCTTTTCTTACCCCTGTGTACTTTCTTGTCTTGATGTTGATCACTCCATCAGCAGTCTAATCCATAGTGTCCATCCAATCCACAAACTAGGAGAAAGTGAGGTCTGCAGATGCTGGAGATCAGAGTCGAGAGTGTGTTGCTGGAAAAGCACAGCAGGACAGACAGCATCTCAGGAGCAGGAGAATTGACGTTTCAGCCCTTCATCAGATTCTGACGTGAGAGGCAACTTTTTTACACAGAGAGTGGGTTCATGTGTGGAATGATCTACCAGAGAAAGTGATGGATGCAGGCAGAGTTACAACACATAAAAGGCATTTGGATAAGTTAATGAAAAGGAAAGGTTTGGAGGGCTATGGGCCAGGAGCAGGCAGGTGGGACTAGATTAGTTTGGGAACATGGTCTGAGTGGACTGGTTGTACTGAAGGGTCTGTTTTTATGCCGTATGGCTCTGACTCTTTTTAAGTCTTGGTATGAAATCTTGGTTGAAGGGGTGAGTCTTAAAGATGGTTTTAAGGGAGAATGAGTTGGTGAAGTGGAGAGGCCTAAGGAGGGAATACAAGATTGTTGTATATTGATATTTTTGATTCACCTTTGAACAATGGAGAGATGACAATGATTTCTAACTGTACTGCGCCTTATTTACAAAGTTATACAGAAAGCTTAAAATGTCTACACTCTCATGTTTTTAGCAGCTTCCAGTTTCTTTTGTAGAGTCTGTTTACTTTGCTCTGAGTCAACAACCAGGCTTAACCAACAAGCTCAGTGTGCATAGGCCAGTTAAGTGAAAGTGCATACTCAGATACTGGAGATTAGAGTCAAGATTAGAGTGGTGCTGGAAAAGCACAGCAGGTCAGGCAGCATCCGAGGTACAGGAAAATTCCTGATGAAGGGCTTTGGCCCGAAACGTCGATCTTCCTGCTCCTCGGATGCTGCCAGATCTACTGTGCTTTTCTAGCACTACTCTAATCTTGACTGCGTAGGCCAGTTATCAGCCTAGCTTAATCAAATGCAGACCAACTGAAATAAAACCAGAAAGTTCTATGCAAATTCAGCTGGTTGACAGACCAAATGAACACTACACAGATGCCTTAACAGCTAATGGTGGAGAAAAAGAGCTGGGGCTGGGGATGTTGGGATAACTCCACAGAGGCTAATAACCCTACACCAAGTAACCCTTTATTTACATGTGGAGAGTCCTTGATACTGAGTGAGTATAGCTCCCTCAAAGCCAGCTCTCAAAGTGAACAGCATATCTAACACTCCTGTACTTATCCATCAGCCAGGGCTCCTTGATTTGACCAGATCAGCCCCAATCAAGGAACTCATATTCTATGAGGTCCACCTGGCTGACCTCGTTACAATCACTACAGGGGTGATGTTTATTTGGCTAGCGTCAGAGCAAAGGGGATTGAGACAGGAGAAAGGTTTTAGGGATTGGCTAGTTTTCTAATTTGTTTTTATGATGTGAGCATCATTGGAAAGATCAGTATATGTTGCCTATACTGCCTTGAAATGAATGGTTTGCTAGGTCATTTCAGAGTAAAAAAAAATTGCTGATGCTGGAATCCAAGGTAGACAAGCAGAAGGCTGGAAGAATATTGCAAGCCAGGCAGCAACAGAAGGTGGAGAATTCAACTTTAGGATGGTCCTGAAGAAGGATTACATCCGAACATTGACTTCTCCCTCTTCTGATACTGACTGGCTTGCAGTGTTCTTCCAGCTTCCTGCAGGTCATTTCAGAGGGCAGTTAAGAGTCAACTACATTAGTGTCACTCTGGAGTTACACATGGGCCAGACTAGATAAGACAATTAAAGATTTCCTTCCCTGCATCATATTAATGAACGAGTTGGCATCTCACATCAATTGATCACCATTATTGAAACTGGCTTGTAATCCTAGAATTCATTAAAAGTGCCTTGATGGGATTTGAGCCCATGCCTCCAGAGCATTAGCTTGGGCCTTTGGATTATAAGATAATAAGAAATAGAAACAGGACTGTTCCCTCAACCGAGTCCATATGACAGCATTAAATTTGACTGTGCTTAAAGCACTCTTTAGCATGAACCCTTGAAACCTTTACACACTCAGAAGATCCTTGCTTCTTCCTGGACTAGTTATTTTAAGCCTAGGGACAGGTTGCACTGAGCATGACTGGGCCAAGAGAGAGAGAGAGAGAGAGAAGACAAAAATGAAACACAGTGCCTACACCTGATTGCTGTAGAGTGACCCTTGCGGAATTAGGTACATACATCTGGGAATGAGATATGCATGAACCAGACAAGGATGACAAGAAACGGGGTGTGTGTCTGGAGGAAACTGCTGAAGGCTACAAATGGTTATTAGAATTCTTTATCCTATGACCAGTGGAATCTCATTTGTCAAGTCATAAATTATTATATGACTGAAAGAAACCATTCAGCCCAATGAGTCTATGCCAGTGAACAACTAACAGCTTTAGGGGTCTAAAGTTGAAACCTAAGAGAGGAAAGGCAGGAAGCTCAGCACAAATAATGTGTACAACTGAAGTCTTGATTTTTGGTCACACCGAGGTTAGACCCACTGGTGCCCTCTGTCACAGACCTTTGCCAGGTCTTGGAATGATATCCCATTTGCTTGGATGTGTGGTTGGGAAAGTGCTGTTAAGGATGAAATCTATGAAGCACATTCCCATTGAAATGCACCAAATTCTGACTGGGCTGCACAGACTACTTTAAAGGATAGTGTTACCCCTGTATGGGGGGGTTCCAAAAAAGGGGACATGATCTCAAGATACACAATAGGCCATTGTGGACTGGGATGAGAAGAAATTGTTCACTGAGAGGGTGGTAAACCTGTGGACTTTTCTACCACAAAAGCTCTTGAAACCATGTGACCAAACACGTTTAAGAAAAAAATAGATTTCCAGAGGTTAAGGTGTTAAGGGGAGAGAGGGGATGTATGGTTTTGAGATCGAGAATCAGTCATGATTATATTGAATGGCAGGGTGAGCTCGATGGGCTGAATGCTCCTTTCTGTTTCCTATATGTTGCTGCCTGCCTGAGCCATGTGCCTGGAAACTGGGACATCCTGTCAGTCTGTAGGATGGGGGCAATTTGAATAGCCCGCAGCCCTCATTCTGATAATTCAAGATGGAGGTTGATGCATTTTTGGATGCTATGTTGATTAGGTGGATAACTGAAGTTGAGGCAGATGATCAACCGTGATGTTTTCAAATGGCGGAGCAGTGGGGCTGAATGGGCTTCCTCCTGTTCCAAGGTTATAGTGGTGCCATCACTAACTCTGCTCTCTTCTCTTCTCTCTTCTTTACCGTTGTTCTTCATTTCCCAGTTTTCCTTGTCAAATGAGCTTGTGGATGATAAGAAGTTGCCGCAGTCTTTGCTTGACATTACCTTGCTGAGAAATGAGAACACTCGGCTGAGGGAGCAGCTGGAGCACTTTAGAAACCAGGTTTGAATTCCTCAAATGCATTTCTCCTCCTGCTTCTCACAAAGCCTCACCCTGCTTAACACGGACCCAATAAGTGACGAAACCTTACAAATTCAATTCAACCTGAGGCTTGTGCTTGTTTTCTGTGAGGTCAGTGGGAATAGGGGTAGGTCCCAGACCTTCAGGAAGGGGTGGGATTAGCTACAATCACTGGTTCTGGCCACTGTGCAGAAGTGCCCCATGGAAGCTTCACTGGTGATAACAGTATTGATTCCTGATGAAGGGCTCTTGCCCAAAACGTCGATTTTCCTGCTCTTTTGATGCTACCTGACCTGCTATACTTTTCCAGCACCACCCTAATCTTGACTCTAATCTCCAGCATCTGCAGTCCTCACTTTCACCCATAACAGGATTGAGTCCATCTGTATTGTTCTTGCTGCAGAATAGTTTGACCCTCACCATCCAGACTGATGGGAACATCGGTCACTTTGATAGAATACATCTGATTTGATGGCAATCTCATCAACAAAGATGAACATTTTTGGCATGTAAACCTAACTAAAGAAAAGGTCAGGACACCCATCACAAATACTGTGTACAATGAAAACCCTAATGCAGTGATCCTTGGCTAAACAGAATTGTCCCCAATAATGCCACCCAACACCAAAGATGGTGGACAAAGGCATAGGAACTCGGAGCAGGAATAGACCATTTGGCCCTTTGAGCCTGCCCTGCTATTCAATATGATCACGACTGATCATCCAATTCAGAACTCAGTTCCTGCTCTCTCTCTATAGCCTTTGATCCCTTTAGCCCTGAGAACTATATTCAACTTCTCGAAATAAAATAACATTTTGGTGAAACTGTCCATGCTTTTTTCAAATAAATTGTTTATGTTTTTGTTTAGAGTGAATTTCTGAATTAATGGGGCAGGTTTATATCGAGTTGAACCCCAAATGTTATAAATTTGAGTTCCATTGGTTTAACAGTCTCGCTCAGGCCAGAAAATGTGACTGGCATACAGACCATAAACAGGACCAGAACCCACTAACTAACAGCACTGTGGGAGCTCTTGCACCCCATGCTCTGCCATCAATTTCTCAAGGGCAGGCAAAATATACTGGCTTCGATAGCGACACCCACATCCCCTAGAAAGAACGCTTTCAAAAAGTGTTCATTTCAAGTGGCACATGAAGGCAATAGGACTGAAACTCTTGGATTCAGTAGTTGTGTAACATGTATACTCCCCTCTGAGCCAGATAGATTCCCTCATGCCTCTCATCAATTAAATGCTGGTTTTTAATTAATTTTCAGCTTCGCGACTGTAAAGAAAGAGAGGATCACCTGGATGAGGTCATTAAAGCTTATGAGAAAATACGTTCTGAGAAAGATGACCTGCATCAGCAATTAGAAGAAATGGTATGTGTTTAGTCCAATATTACAACTGATTTCTGCTTTTGATCTTTGGCATTGTCCTGTTGTTTGAAAATGAATTGCTGCTTGTCACAAGAAGGAAGCAGATAAAACAATGAATAGTGATAGAAGGGCTTCTGCCCGAAACGTTGATTCTCCTGTTCCCTGGATGCTGCCTGACCTGCTGCGCTGTTCCAGCAACACATTTTCAGCAATGAATAGTGATAGTCCACTGATGTTCCATACATTGACTTCTACCTTATCTACTGTTAAAAGAAGTTGAAGGTTCATTGAGTTAAAGGACTGTTATTACATCAAATAAGTCACTGATTAAAATAACTTAAGCACTGGTTTGTTATTAATTGTAGCAGATTTTATTGGCATCCTTTTAAAAACAAATTATTCTCAGGAAGCTAAGCATTTGGACACAAAATTGGTTTGTAGGTAGAAGACAGAAGGTGATGGTGGAGGGTTGTTTTTCTGACTGGAGGGTTCTAACCAGTGGTGTGCCCACAAGGACCAGTGCTGGGTCCACTGATTTTTGTCATTTATACAAATGGTTTGGATTTAAATACAGGAGAATGGTTAAGTAGATTTGCAGATGACACCAGAATTGGTGATGTTGTGGATGATGAAGAGTACCATGGAACCATGATCAGATGGGCCAACGGGCTGAGGAGTGGCAGATGGAATTTAATTTAGATAAATGTGATGTGTTGTGTTTTGGAAAGGCAAATCAGGTCAGGACTTATACACTTAATGGTAGGGTCTTGTTGAGTGTTACTGAATAAAGAGACCTTGAGGTGCAGGTTCACAGTTATTTGAAGGTGGAGTTACAAGTAGACAGGATAGTGAAGAAGATGTTTGGTACACTTGCCTTCATTGGTCAGTACATTCAGTATAGGATTTGGGATGTCATGTTATGGTTGTACAGGATATTGGCTAGGCCACCTTTGGAATGCTATGCGCAATTCTGGCCTCCCTGTGAAAGGAAAGATGTTGTTAAACCTGAAAGGGTGCAGAAAAGATTTACAAGGATGTTGCCAGGATTGAAGGGAGAAGCTGAATAGGCTGGGCCTTTTTCCCTGGAGCATCTGAGATTGAAGGGTGACCTTTAAAGAGGTTAATAAAATCATAAGGGGCATGGATAGGGTAAATAGACAAAGTCTTTTTCCCAGGATAGAAGAGTCCAAAACTAGAGGGTATAGATTTAAGATGAAAGGGGAAAGATTTAAGAGGGACCTAAGGGGCAACTGCCTGTGTGGATTATGCATGTTCTCTCCATCTCTGCATGTGTTTCCTTCGGGCACTCCATTTCCTCCCACAGTCCAAAGTGTAGGTTAAGTGGATTGGCCATGCTGAATTGCCCATTGTGTCCAGGGATGTGCAGGCTAAGTGGGTTAGCCATGGTAAAAGTGGGGTTACAGGGATAGGGGTGATTCTGGGTGGGTGCTTTTCTTAGGGTCAGTGTCAACTCGATGGGCTGGATGGCTTGTTTCCCCACTATACGGTTTCTATGATCATCTGCCTCAAATATCTCCAAACGTGCAAAATCTTCTTTGCCTATGCCTGAGGGAAGGAGAGCCAAATGTTGTGTCAGCTAGCTTGTTCCAGACAATGGATTGAATTTGGGAACTTCCTAGTTTGTCAGCAGGCTCTTCTTTAGTAAGTGAGGGGACAGGTCAAGAAGATACTTACAACTCATTATCACTTCTGTAACACAGTGTCTCTGCAGCTGGTTCCAGTTTCCCTGGGGCCGCTTTGTTGAAAATCATAGGTTTACAGCCAGCTTCAAGATGAATGGGCAGAAAATCACAGTGACTGTACTCCCTGCTGGGCACCTAGAATTGGCCCTTATTTATTGGTAATGCTTTAAACTGGTTTGAAGTGTTTATTTTTGAGTGTGCGCTGTGTACAAAAGTCAAATTGTACTGAATAAAAATGCGCAAATAAGACTAGGCAGTTATCTTCTTACTGGTTTTAGATGTCAGTAAATAGTTCAAATTAGTCCTGGGAAGAATTGTAAAGATTATTTAGATAAATGTGATGTGTTGTGTGGTAAAGATTATTGTGGTACTGACTCTAAAACTCAGGTGAAATTTGATGCTTTCCATTAGAATTTAAGGCTGAAGCTTGATATATGTAAACAGTGGAATGAGTAATATCCAATTATATTGATTAGATATTGATATCTTGTCAAACAAACATACCACAATGACAGCTGTTTCTGCCTGTAAGCTCAGGTTATTGGAATGATTTCGTGTGGCATCCAATCCACACTGTATATTGGTTATGATTTTGGGCTATCATCTCAGGGATTCTGAGGTCCAGCATTGCCATGGCAACCTGCACAGTTTGTGGGCCAACATCAGAAAAATTATCAACATCTGACTCAATAAATGTTTTTCAGTGAACAAAGGCTTGTCATCCCTATAATAAAAGCAAAATACTTGGGATGCTGGAAGTCTGAAATATAAATAGGTAGTGCTGGAAAAAACTCAGCAGGTCTGGCAGCATCAGAGAGAGAAACAGAGTTAACATTTTGAGTCTAATATGACTCTTTTTTTGGAAATTTTAACTCTAAGTTTCTCCAGCACTTCCTGTTTTTATTCCTGTCACCCCTCCCTGATCTTGGCAACGTGTGACTCTCTTCAATGCCCTTTGACAATGGTCAATTGTTAAAAGGAAACCGTTACCATTTGACTTCCCAAGTCTGATTGGACTTATCCCTGGAGATTTCCTTACATAACAATCTGCCTCCAAGTACCCAGCCCCCACACTCTTGCGAATTGTTACCCAACTTTGTCCTTTCTGAGATCAATCAGGATGTGAGTAAATTCTCTCCTTGCTATTCAACTGGGTAATACTTAACCGTCAGTCAAGTGTCCTTTTTACTCTATGTTCAATATTTAGATAATGAATAACCAAAGGTATTCAATGAGAATGTTTGTTTTTATAAAGATACAATTTTCAAATGTTCTTATAATTTTTCTATAAGCTTAACTACAGCAATAGTATACAATCATCAAATGGTTAGAGCTTAGAAAGAGAGGCAGGCTAATAGAGCTTAGAAAGAGACCATTCAGCCCCATCACATCTAGACTGGCTCTCTGCAAGTGCAACTTAGCTAGTGCTGCAACAGTGCTTCCTGTAAGTAGCACTACAATTTATTTTCTCTCCCAGAAAATTATCTAGTTCCTTTTTGATTGAATCTGCCTCCATTACATTTTCAGTCTGTGCCTTCCAGATCTTAACCAAAAAGGTTTGATTTTCCTTTTTAATTTCCCCTTCAAATCTTGGGAATTTCAAACTAAATAAAAACTGAAAGAACTGCGGATGCTATAAATCAGAAACAAAAATAGAAATTACTGGAAATGCTCAGCAGGTCTGGCAGCATCCGTGGAGAGAAATCAGAGTTAACATTTTGTGTCGAGTGACCCTTCCTCAGAACTGCATTAATGTTATCTCTGATTTCTCTCCACAGATGCTGCTGGACCTGCTGAGCTTTTCCAGCAAATTATGTTTTTGTTTCTGAATTTCAAGCGAACCTTGGAGCGTTGACAGCTCCATCAACAGATCAAAAGGCCCACCATCAAATTAAATAAATTAATATAACCTTTTGAAATTATTAACACCGGTTACCATGGGATGATGAGTGCTGTATTTTTCAATGTTCAGAATATGCTTGAACATAGATGATTAGATTAGATTCCCTACAGTATGGAAACAGGACCTTTGGCCCATCAAAGTCCACACCAACCCTCTGAAGAGTAACCCACCCAGACCCATTCCCCTATATTTCCCCCTGACTAATGCACCTAACACTATGCACAATTTAGCATGGCCAATTCACCTGACCTGCACATCTTTGGATTGTGGGAGGAAACCGGAGCACCCGGAGGAAACCCACGCAGACACGGGGAGAATGTGCAAACTCCACACAGACAGTCACCCAAGGTGCAAATTGAACCTGGGTCCTTGGTATTGTGAGGCAGCAGTGCTAATCACTGAGCCACCGTGCCGTACATCGCAGGACAGTTAGCATCTGATGACATGGAAGATGCAGCAGATTAATATCGCTGAACATTTCATCATTTTGAAATGAAATTAATTTCAACCGTATCTAGTTTTTCATTTTGGCTAACATCCATAGTGGAAGTGCACATGAGAATTTTATTTTTCCATCCTCATTCTATTTTAGCAGCTGATGAGGGACAGATTTTGGGCCAATTGCTTCAAAGCTTCAAGCATATATCTAGTGAACCCAGAGCAGACTGGGACATTAAACTAACCTGCTTTAAAGATTAAGTCTCAAGGTTTATGAATGTTCTCTATCAGAGTAACTGCACACAACCCTGAGGCAATGGAACAGGAATTTTGCAGGAATAGGTACATCTCCAGTTCTATGCTCCTCACAACAAAGTGATTATTTTTGCCATGTTATAGCTTTGAATTAGGCCAGTTGGTCAAACTTCTGTATTAAGGATTCTGTGCATGTGTGCCACTGCGCTAGCTATAGCTTCCAGCAGTGATTTCCTTTGAGACTGCACAGCATATGGTGCAAAGAGAATGCTAAAAATGGAGACAATGGGAACTAAAAGGGTTGCAGCTTCTGATATATAACCAACACTCAGTAAGGCAAACTTGACTTCATTTCAGCAGTGGGCCAGTTGGTAGCGCATTATGAATCTCAAGGTTCTGGGTTCAGGTTCCACTCCAGGGCTTGAGTCCAATAATCACAACAGTGCAGTACTGAGGAGCACTCAACTCTCTGAGGTGCTGTCTTTTGGATTGGATCTGAAACATAGGCTCCATCTGCCTACTCAGATTTAATAGCACCATTTCAGAGTAGAGAAGCTATCCATAAGACCATAGGAGCAGAAATTGGACCATTTGGCCCATCGAGCCTGCTCCGCCATTTGATCATGGTTGTTATCCCTGGTAACCTGGCTGAAACTTATCTTTCAATCAACAACACACAACAACAAACAATACAGATTAGCTGGTCATTATCACATTTTTGACTGTGAGATTTTACTGAGTGCAATTTAGCTGCTTGCATCTTCTATGTAACCACAGCAAGCATACCTCAAAAAGGAACCTATTGGCTGTCAAGCACTTCAAGATGTCTGTGGTCATGAAACATGCAGTATCTTTTGTATTTTAGAGATCCAACTTTGATTTCATGAAAGGGACATTTTCCCTGCAATAGTCAACATTGGTGAAAGTCTCAGCCTTCAGTTTTCATAGTTAAAAATCACACAACACCAGGTTATAGTCCAATAGGTTTAATTGGAAGCACACTAGCTTTCGGAGCGACACTCCCTCATCAGGTGATTGTGGAGGGCTCGATAGCTATAAATTCTGTGTTACGATCGAGCCCTCCACAATCACCTGATGAAGGAGCATCGCTCCGAAAGCTATTGTGCTTCCAATTAAATCTGCTGGACTATAACCTGGTGTTGTGTGATTTTTAACTTTGTACACCCCAGTCCAACACCGGCATCTCCAAATCAGTTTTCATAACTGGGGAAACAGAAAGACTTTCATGGCATCCCAAAGTGTTTTACGGTCGAAGAATTACTTTCCAAGTGTAGTGCAGGTATTGGACTGGGGAGGACAAAGTAAAAATCACATGATACTGGGTTATAGTCCGATAGGCTTACTTGAAATCACAAGCTTTTGGAGTGCCCGTTCCTTCTTCAGATAGCTAGTGAGAGAGAATACATTGGAACAGAACTTATAAGTAAGTTTATAATAAGTTTGATCTTTTACTTATAAATTCTGTGTCCGATATATCCTCTCTCACTATCTACTTGAAGAAGGATTAGGGCTCCGAAAGCTGGAGTTTTCAAATAAACCTAATGAACTATAGCCTGGTTGTGTGATTTTTGACTTTTTCCAAGTGTAGTCACTGCTGTAATGAACAAAAGCAGTAGCTCACTTGTACACAGCAAGGTACTCAGCCCTGCATCACCAATCCCAAATCTAATCCCCTAAATCACCCCACAGGCCAGGTCCACCCTGACAGCTCATCGGTCACAACACCCCGCTCCAACCTGACCTCTGCACCTGACCTACCCAGTATACTTAACCACCTAACTGTCACCTTACCACCTGATCCCTAACTCCTCATCCACCTGGCATATCACCCCATTACCCACATAGCACCCAATTGCTCATACACCTGACATTCTGTCCCATTAACCAGCTGGCACCCTACCCTGGCATTTTAACCCATTGCCCACCTGTCACCCTACCCCATTATCCACAGCACCCAACCCCTCATCCATCTGGCACCTGACTCCTCATCCACTTGGCATATTATCCCATTAAGATAAAGTGAGGACTGCAGGTGCTGGAGAGTCAGAGATGAAAAGTGAGACACTGGAAAAGCGCAGCAGGTCAGACATCATCTGAGGAGCAGGAAAGTTGAAGTTTTGTGCATAAACCTTTCATCAGGAATGGCAATTTTTCAGCTCCACACTTTTTGATATATTGCCCCATTACCCACATAGCACCCAAATGATCATCCACCTGACACATTGCCCCATTACTCACCTGGCATTTTACCCCATTACCAAACAGGCACCCAATGTCTTACTAACCTGGCATGCTACCCCATTACCTACATAGCACCCAACCCCTCATCCACCTGGCAGCCTACTCCATTGCCCACATAGTACTCAATGCCTCACCCACCTGGTACCCGACCCCATTACCCAACTGACATCCAACTCCTCAAAAACCTGACACTTGGAGCCCTCACTCATCTAGCATCCTGTTCTCTGTTAAGGACAATGATGGGTAGACACTAAATCATGACTTTGCCTGCAAACCCACATCCTGTGAATGAATATGAACAAAACATGTTTATTGAAATGACAACAATGCAACATTCTTCAGAAACTTTACATCCTGTCCTGGACTAGACTGTTTCAGCTGGGGAGATCCCTGTCCTGGACAATTCAGGAGGCTTCTATTCTGGACCGGACCAGGTGGGAAATAGGGTTTTCAATCCTGATAAGCATATTTGTGCCTAACTGTACAATTCAGCAGTAAGAAGTAAGACTGAATGAATATTGCAGCTGATTACACTGGGCTATGCTATAAAGAGCCCTGTTTAGTTGGGCCTATGGTGCTATCAGATTGAGAGATATTACAATGAGAAAATATGACAGGGGTTATAATATGAGCATACCTCTAAAGAGATAACAGAGCACTTGATAGTATTTACTTTCCTGGGGATTATAAACAGATCAGTACATTGAGAAGGAAGAAATAAAATGGAAAACAAAATGTCCAAAGAACTGTGGATGCTAAAAATCAGAAACAAATACAGAAATTGCTGGAAAAAACTCAGCAGGTCTGTCAACATCTGTGCAGAGAAAGCAGAGTTAATATTTTGGGTCCAGTGACCCATCTCCAGAACTAGAATGGAGTTTCTTCAGAAATAGAATGGACTTGGATTTATATGGCACTCTTCATGAGCACAGACATCCAAAGCCGAGGAAGTAGTTTTGAAATATAATCATTATTATAATGCAAGAAACTCAGCAGCCAGTTTGCACATAGCAAGATCCCACAGAGTGAGATGCATAAGTGGTGAGATAATTGTGTTTTTTCATTGATTTTAACCAGAGGTTAGACACTAGGGATAAACCCCAGCTCTTCAAAATTGAGCTATTGGATCTTTTCCATCACCTGATGAGGTAGATGGACCTGCAGCTTAACAGTTTATTTGAAAGGCAACACCTGTAATAATGCCATCTCCTTGGTCTGCACATCTGAATGACTCTCTGTGAAACATCTGCATTCCTCAATTGCTTTCCAAATCTTCATCCAAAAAAAGTGCTGATTCACCAGTAATTTGGCAATCTCAATTAGAGGTGGTGTGTGATGGAAAAGCACAGAACAACAACTGGATGCTTCTACAAGGTGGTTTAGTTACAGGGGATTTGACTCGTACACCTGAACTGGAAATTCTCCATTCCGAGAGCAGCAACCTCCCAGAGCACTGTCCCTTTACAGTGCAGTGACAACATGAAAAACATCAATCAGCTATTGTCTTACAAATTAGAGTTGTGTAGTCTTTATGGTACATAATAAGGCTGATCAAGACCATTCCAGCTCTCTGCAGAACAATCCAGTCAGTTCCATTTCCATGTTCTATCCCCATATTGCTCTCGAGTGTCATCCAAATTCCTTTTGAAATCACCAACTGTGTTCGAATCTAGCACCCTCACAGGCAGCAGGTTCCAGATCCAGGACCAATCATGATACTATTAAATGGCATAATAGGCTCAAGGAGCCAAATGGCCTTCTCCTGCTCCTTTTTCTTATTGCTTTCTGGTCTTATCATTATCATTTGCTTCATCATAAAGTTCCTCCTTACACTGCCAGACCCTGTATCTTTCAACCTTGTACACCTGCCTTAATTTTAGGGATTCTATGATTCTATACCTCCTTCTTGACGACACAGATATTTTGGCCTCAACCATTCCACAAACTCATCTGGGTGAAGAAATTTTAGGAGTAGATCCATTGCTTAGAATTTCAAGAACAGTTAGTGATGTGCGATAAAGTTTGGCCTTGTACAGCAAGAATGAATTTTTAAAAAACACAGGAAGGATAGTCCCTGAGAAAAGGATCTTGAAAGAGGGCCAGTACCAATTAAATGAACTCTGTAAGACTGAATGCCTTCACTAGATGAGCACAGTGTGTGGGAAAAGTCAGATTAACCCGGTGGCTCAGTTGTTAGCACTGCTGCTTCACAGTGCCAAGGACTCAGGTTCGATTCCAGCATTGAGTGACTACCAGTGTGGAGTTGCATGTTCTCCCCATGTCTGCCTGAGTTTCCACCGGATGCTCCAGCTTCCTCCCACAGTCTAAACTTGTTAGAAATTCACCAACAATCCTTAGACAGCACTTTAGGACATTAAGCTGCCAGTCATGTCCCTCCCTGAGCCATATTCTGTAGTTGCTATGATATCCCAGTCCCATGTTCCTAACCATGTCCTGAGTTCATCTGCCTTCATTTTATCTCTTACTGCGATATTTGTATCATTGATGGTCACAGGTGAAGTGCCGGATGACTGGGAGTTGGCTAACGTGATGCCACTGTTAAAGGATGGTAAGGACAAGCCAGGGAGCTATAGACCAGGGAGCCTGATGTTGGTGGTGGGCAAGTTGTTGGAGGGAATCCTGAGGGACAGGATGCACATGTATTTGGAAAGGCAAGGACTGATAAGGGATAGTCAACATGACTTTGTATGTGGGAAATCATGTCTCACAAGCTTGATTGAGTTTTTTGAAGAAGTAACAAATAGGATTGATGAGGGCAGAGTGGTAGATGTGATCTATATGGATTTCAGTAAGGTGTTTGACAAAGTTCCCCATGGGAGACAGGTGAGCAAGGTTAGATCTCATGTAATACAGGGAGAACTCGCTATTTGGATACAGAACTGGCTCAAAGGTAGAAGACAGAGGGTGGTGGTGGAGGGTTGTTTTTCAGACTGGAGGCCTATGACCAGTGCCACATGGATATAGATATGTAAATGATTTGGATGTGAGCATGAGGTATAGTTAATAAGTTTGCAGATGACACCAAAATTAGAGGTGTAGTGGACAGCGAAGAAGAAGTTACCTCAAATTACGTAGGATCTTGATCAGATGGGCCAAGGGGTTGAGAAGTGGCAGATGGAGTTTAATTTGGATAAATATAAAATGCTGCATTTTGGGAAAGCAAATCTTAGCAAGACTTTCACACAAAATGGTAAGGTCCTGGGAGTGTTGCTGAACAAAGAGACCTTGGAGTGCAGCTTCATATGTCCTTGAAAGTGGAGTCGCAGGTAGATAGGACAGTGAAGAAGGCGTTTGGTATGTTTTCCTTTATTGGTCAGAGTATTGAGTACAGGAGTTGGGAGGTCATGTTGCGGCTGTACAGGACATTGGTTAGGCCACTGTTGGAATATTGCGTGCAATTCTGGTCTCCTTCCTATCGGAAAGATGTTGTGAAACTTGAAAGGGTTCAGAAAGATTTACAAGGATGTTGCCAGGGTTGGAGGATTTGAGTTTTAGGGAGAGGTTGAATAGGCTGGGGCTGTTTTCCCTGGAGCGTTGGAGGCTGAGGGGTGACTCTATAGAGGTTTATAAAATCATGAGGGACATGGATAAGATAAATAGACAAAGTCTTTTCCCTGGGGTGGGGGAGTCCAGAACGAGAGGGCATACGTTTAGGGTGAGAAGGGAAAGAAAGAGACCTAAGGGGCAACTTTTTCACACAGAGGGTGGTACGTGTATGGAATGTGCTGCCAGAGGAAGTGATGGAGGCTGATACAATTGCAACATTTAAAAGGTATCTGGATGGATATATGAATAGGAAGGGTTTGGAGGGATATGGTCCAGGTGCGGGCAGGTGGGACTAGATTGGGTTGGGATATCTGGTCGACATGGACGATTTGGACCGAAGGGTCTGTTTCCGTGCTGTATATGCCTGTGACTCTATGACTAAGGATGTACAGGTTAGGTGGATTAGTCATGGTAGATGTGGGGCTTATGGGGATTAGGTATAGGTCTGGGTGGGATGCTATGACAAGGGCAGCAGATATATGGAGACAGTGACGCCACCACTTGCATGTTCCCCTCTTAGCCACTCACCATCCTGACTTGGAAGTATATTGCCATCCCTTCACTGTTGCTGGGTCAAAAGTCTGGATTCCCTCTGTAATGGCATTGCAGGTCGACAGTTCAAGAAGGCAGCTCACAACCACCTTCTAAAGGGCAACTAGGGATGGGCAATAAAATACTGGTCAGCCAGTGATGTCCAAGCCCATAATAATAAAAAGGTCAGTTGGCCATGCTAAATTGTCCGTAGCGACTAAGGATGTACAGGTTAGGTGGATTAGCCATGGTAGATGTGGGGTTTATGGGGATTAGGTATAGGTCTGGGTGGGATACTATTGGAGGGTTGTTGCAGCTTTGATGGGCTGAATGGTCTCTTTCTGTACTATAGGAATTCTACAAAAATAAATAAAACAGCCCTCAATCCATTCAATGGGGAAGACTGAGATTTAGAAGACTTCCCATGATTTGTGGAATGAGGCAAATGTGAGGAAGACGTGGATAATCAAGAAACCTATACAAATGCTTTGACAACGCTGGTTCAAGTCTCACCACTGGTGTAATTTCAATTCAATTAATCATTCTGGAATGAAATGCCAGAAGTGACCATCGTCTTTTTAAAAAAAAGCTCATCCGGTTTATAATGTCCTTTAAGGAAGGAAATCTGCCCTCCTTACCTAGCCTGGCCTACATATGACTTCAAATGGCAATGAAGTGGTTGGTGCTTAACCACCCTCTGAAATGGCTGAGAAAGCTGCTTGTTACAAGATAAATGAGCAGAATGTGCTGGCCTTGCCTGTGACATTACATCCCATGGAAGAATAAAGAAAGCAAATCATGCTCATGTCTATTTTCTTCAGCATGTTTTCCTCAGAGTAATGACTAGCCTGAGGAGCAGCACTCCACGTGAAGCATGTCTAATCAGTTGTCTCTCCTGCTCTACTTGCCTGACACAGGCAGATTAGAAGGATTTGAAGCATTTGTTACTTAATAATTAGTTTGTTTGACCACACTATTGGTACATCTTGGTAGCCAGCAGGTGTCTGTCGTGGGATTTGAACCTGGTTCACAGGTAGGGACTCGACCCACAACTCCATGAGACCTTCTCTCATCCAGGAAGCTGATGCTCCCTGCCTCTAATCTGTGACTTTATTTTTCTCTCCACTAGACGGTGCTGGCCGAGGATCACATCTCCACGATTCAGAGCTTGGAGCAAGCTCTGAGGCTGAGGGACAGTTCAGTTCAGATACTCAACGATCAGCTCCAGGCAAAAAATGAACAAATTATCCAGCTGAGCCCAACACGTAGAAGTCCTTACGGTATTGTGTCATTATCCATCTGTTCACAGAGGCCTTACCTTGTAGCTAAAGCAACAGTGGGTTCCAGAGAATAGGACAGGCAGACTTCAGGCACAATACGTATTGAAGAGCAGCCAAATATAAGATGCAGTAAACCACTGGTGGCAAAGATTGAGTGTTTCTGAAGGATAAAGAAGAAGTTCTCATTTTTTTTAGGAGAAGGTGGAAGGGTGACCTAATGAAGGTTTTTAAAATTAGGAATGTTTTTGATAAAATACACATAGAGAGAGTTTGTCACTGAGGAAGAGGATAACTAGAATCCATCAACGTAAAACTCACCAGAAAAATAATCCAATCAGGAATTCAGAAGAAAGCCCAGGACCCAGAGAGTATTGAGAATGTGGAACTAACTGTAACAGAGAGTAGCTAAAGAAAGACTTGCATGTAAAAAAAAATTCTTCATGACATGCAAATGACGCAGTGTTCTCTAGTAAGTGACATACTTTAAAGATGTCCAGGGATGTGCAGGCTTGGTGAACTAGCCACGGGAAATGCAAGGTTACAAGGACTGGGTGGGATGCACTTTGGAGGGTCGGCGTGGACTCAGTGGACTGAGTGGCCTGCTTCCACACTGTAGTGATTCTATGATTAATAGAACTATCCCATTTCCTTTTCCCTTTTGCCTATCCTTCTGGAATATTGAATACCCTGAATATTGAGTTCCTAGTCTTGATCACCATGCAATTACGTCTTTGTAATAGCTATCAAACCATATTTATTTCTCACAATTTGTACCATCAACTCATCTATCTTGGTAAAAAAGATGTGTGCATTCATATAAGGAGGCTTAAGCTTTAACCTTTTCACCGTAATTACTTACCTGGTTCTAATTTCTGCTGTATTTTTCTGCATTTATTTTCTGCCCCTTCCTGTTTTATTTTGATTATTACTTGCCTTTCATTACCCTGCACCTCTGCTTTCTTCTTTCTTTTAAGAAATTATCTGAGATAAAAACAGAAGTTGGAAGAAACCCTCAGCAATACCTCTACAGATAGAGAAATAGAGTTAACATAGTTAACATTAGAGTTTAAGATTTTCAGTTGTTCGTTCTAAATATGAGACAGATAGTTTTTTTGTTAAGCAGAGGTATTAAGGGATGTGGGCCAAAGGCAGGTATATGGAGTCAGCCCACAGATCAACCATGACCTAATTGAATGGTGGAACAGACTAGAGGAGCTGAATGGCCTACTCCTGTTCCTATGTAACTTTTAAGATCAATGTATAGCCCAAATAATTAATACGTTTTAGAAAATCCACATGTCGCTTAACTTCTTCACAATTTGAATGATTGACTGGTTGGTTTCGTCCCAATGCTGTGCATTGAATCTGATCATTGTGTTACATTGCAGGGCTGGAGAGTCCCAGACACCAGCAGAACTGCAGGGTGGTCGATCCCCAGCTCAATGAGCTGGAAGTTCAGAGGTTGCAGGAGAAGGTGGACGAACTCCAGAGGAAGCTGCACGGTTGCCAGTGGCGGGAAAGACAGTACAAAGAGGAGTGCGACCGCTTACAGTCTCAGCTGAGCCAGCAGAGTCTACAGGAGAGTTGTGCACAGGTTAGTGAGGAAGAGCAGGCATCTTTTGTTTCAAGAAAGTTGAGCTGAGAGGCTCTCTCATTTGAAGAACTCAGTCACACAGACCAGATATTTTAAGGGTGGAGTTACAATAGGTTTAAAGCCCAGACATACTGGGGAAAGCTAACAATGCAGATGGTGTCAGCACCTTGGGTTTGCAGAACCTTCTCACTGATAGACAGTTTTTCTTATTTCAAGAAATACTTTATCCTTAAAAATGTCATCAGAAATATATGGTTGTCACAAATGCATTTTGGTTCTGTACAGTAACATATGAGGAAACTAGCAAGCACTAGATAGATAGATTGACTCTATCCTACAAATGAACCAAAGGCATCTTTTACTTATACACAACAATATATATGTGCATTTGAGGCACCAGAAGGGTCCAATAACTGAATGGTTCCCCATTTGGCAAGAGTGCTGTGAAAGCACAATGTTATTAGCACAAAGTTTATAAAGCCAATAGCACAAAGCATGAAGCTTATATAGCCATTATAAATATGGTCATTGATATTTTTAAAACAGTTTGTAATGCACTGAAGTGGACATAATATAGAGTGGCTTCAACTTAAAAAATTGTCCGTATGTTGCATTCTGTTGTTGCACTTAACCTTTCTCCCATGTTCAATGCACATACAATCAGCATTCAAGTTTTAAAGTTAATGAACTCAGTGATGAAGATGTCCTTTTACAAAGTGCTGAGACTGTGTAACTGCAGCAGTGGATGAACTTCTCATGGATTCACACAACAGGCAGTGGTTTAAAGAGGAGCAGCACTGAATCTTACCTGGAACCCCCTGTCATGATTGACCCTAGCAGAAATTGAACCAGATCAAGGGAACACTGATAAGTTGATCTGATTATTTTCTTCCTTTGTTTTTGTTTAAATCTTCATCGTCTCTCCATCCCTCCTCCCTGCCACAGGAGCCAAGCCATGACATGGAGTGGATAAAGAACACAGAAGAAGAACAGTAAGTGTTTAATCAGAGTGCCTCCATTGGTACTTTTCCTTTCTGCTCTGCTCTTCTTAGTTAATGTAATTTTGCCTCTCTCATGTCCTTTCTTTATTCGTACTTGGGAGGTGACTGCTGTTGTCAATGCTAGCATTTGTTGTCCATGGAATGGGTCTTGAACCCATGACTTTACAGAGGTGTAGGACTGCCTGGTGTCTCATGTATTCACCTTGGCAATAAGTCACGGGGGGATATATTAAACTAGAGGGACATCACAGCCCAAACTGTTCATAACCACGGTGGGGGAATGACACCTGTGTAAAAGGTAACAATTGGGTCAATGTCCATATTTTATTTTCAATTAATTCTTGGGCAAGCAAATTCTCTGACATTTGTTACCCCAGCCCTGGTTATCAGCGATTTGATACAGCTGCTTTTTTAGAGTCCCTTCAGTCGGAAATTAATGTTACAAGTCAGACAGCATTTGGAGAAGAATGGAACTGGAGCCAATCTTTATTCAGTCTCACACTTATTTGAAGAATCAGTCATTACAGGTATATATTTAGCTCACCAGAGTTTCATTAAGTTTCTCATTGTAGAAAAACTTAATCAACCTAATCAGAGGTTGTATGACCCATCTCTGGAGTAGTTGGTACTTGAATCCAGGCCTCCTGGCTTAGAGGTAGAAATACACCATTGCACCACAAAAGCTCTAGTGTTTGCCTTCATATGCATTCAAGTAAATCATTAGTTCACAGCAACCACATTGGTGTGGGACTGGATTTACATAAAGGTGAGATTGAGAAAGAATGGCAGTGTTTTTTCCCAAAAGGGAACAAATTGGGTTCTTATGACAATACAACAAGAATTATAATCACTTTTTCCAGAAGCCAGACTGATAAGTTTCACTATTTTTAAACCACATGGTAGGATTTGAACTCTCACAATATTGTGGGCTACTAATCCATTGCCATAAAAAACTGCCCCATTGAATCCTAGTCCACATATGTATGTCCCATTGATGGCCATTGAGCATTGTTCCCCAGCTGTTTTTATTGTATTCTTACCTGATTCAAGTGCAGGCAACTTTAGTTCAATTATTCAAGCCTGTCCTTGCCCAATGCCCAAATCTAACCAGCAGCAATATAATAACCAAAATAAGTCTGGAGACTACACACCATGTCAACAGCCATTGATGGCCACCTTAACCATCAGAATACATTTCAATGTAAATACAAGTTCATATAGACTCAGAAAGGTATTTCGATGAAACGCTTGGCCTTTTCTCTTAGACTGTACACTTATCATTGAATAATCTTCCACCCACATAAGAATTCATTTAAACTGGAAGTACTTGAGGTGATAAACAAGACAGAGGGTGTTACTCCTGGATTAAGAGTATTGCGTACAGCTCTGGTCCCTTTACTTGAGGAAGGATATAATTGCATCAGAGGAAGTCCAGAGAAGGTTCATTAGTTTAATTCCAGAGATGTAATATTTGTTTTGTGAGGAAAGAGTGAGCAGTTTAGATCTATATTTACTAGGATTTAGAAGAATGAAAGGAGATGTAATTGAGATGATACAAGATGATAAAAAGGATTGACAAAATAGATGGAAAGCAGATGTTTTCCTTGTGGGGCGATCTAGAATGAGAAGTCATGGTTTTGGGCTAATGGGTAGCAGATTGAAAACAGGGGTAAGGAGGAATCATTTCTCTCAGTGTTGTGAATGTGTGGGATTCACTACCCCAGAGTGCAGTGGATATTGAATAAATATAAGGGGAGATTTTAAAATTAATAACAGCTTAAAGAGTTAGGGAGAATGGGCAGAGAAATGGAACTGATGGTGAGATGAGATCAGGAGGAGAAAGTGAGGACTGCAGATGCTGGAGATCAGAGTTGAGAGTGTCGTGCTTGAAAGGCACAGCAGGTCAGGCAGCATCTGAGGAGCAAGAGACTCGACGTTTAGGATAAAAGCCCTTTATCAGGAAGGGCTTATGCCCGAAATATCGATTCTCCTCCTCCTCAGATGCTGCCTGACCTGCTGTGCCTTTCCAGCACCACACTCTCGACACATGATCAGCCATGATTGTATTAAATGACCAAGCAGGTTTCTGGGGCATACTCCTGCTGCTAGTTAGACCATCAGGTATAGGAGCAAATTTAGGCCATTCAGACCATTGAGTCCACACTCTGCCATTCAATCAAGGCTGATGTGTTTGACAACTCCATTCTCCTGCCTTCTCCACGTAACCCTTAATCCCCTTACAAATCATGAATCGATCTGTCTTAAAGACACTCAATGAAGGGCGACGTTTTCACACAGATGGTGGTATGTACTGTATATGGATTGAACTGCTAGAAGAAGTGGTAGACTCAGGTACAGTTACAAACTTTAAAAGACATTTGGACAAGTACATGAGTAGAAAAGGTTTAGGAGGCTATGGGCCAAGCACAGACAAATGGGATTAGTTTAGTTAGGAAATCCTGGTTGACATGGATGGTTTGGACTGAAGGGTTTGTGTGGCTCAATGGCTCCATGATTCTATGACTTGGTCTCTACAGCCTTCTGTGGCAATGAGTTCTTATGTAAAAGGGTGGGAGTGGTCTGCCCATACCCAAATGGCATTCCACCTCTCACCCCCTGCCCCCTTATCCCTGGGCAGTGAGTGAGAACACATGGATGACACTCCACAGATAGCTGTACGAGGAAGGACTGGGGGAATAGCAGTCAGTGTGAAAAAACCTGTTTGGAACCCCACTGTGATGACGCAGATTGCCTGTCATTAATATTCCCTGCAGTGCTCACTCATTGGAGCAAAATGTTCTCAGGGATGAACTCATCAGCAACCACCCACTCCAAATCTCTATTGCTTCACATCTCTGCAACAGTCTGGAGGGGTACCCGGGAACTCTGCTTTATTCCACCCAATCAGCATGTCTTTATTGCTTTCATGTGCTCATCAAGCTTTCCCTTATTCTGCGTACCACACCTCGTGGTAGCGACTTGCATATTTTCACCAATCTCCATGTAAAGAGACTCCTCTTGAATTCCATATTAGATTTATCAATGACTTCCTGATATACTTATCACTCCTCATTCTGATCTCCTCTGTGCTTGTTCTGTCAAACCCTTTCAGAATTGTTCAGACTTCTATTAGATAATCCACCCATCTTTTCTTTCCCAGATAAAACTACCAAAGGGTCTCTTTCTGTGCTGTATGATGCTATGACTCTGCCCAGGCTTTTCTGAAGGTCTCTCAATTCTGCTAATGTCCTGGTATTTTTAATGCCATCTGCAGTCCCTCTATATTTTGCTTGGTGTGAAGACTAGAATTGTATGATGTATTCCAAAAGAGTACAATAACAAGCAGCTTGATGAACAGAAGAGTGAAATTTTATGTATACAACTTTGTGCGATGGGAGACCCAATTGGGCAGGAAACTCCCACAGGATTCCTTCCTCAGTCCAAAGATGTGCAGGTTACGGGAGGATTGGCCATGCTAAATTTCCCATAGTGCCCAGGGATGTGTAGGCTAATTGGGTTAGCAATGGGAAATGCAGGGTTATGGGGTTAGGGAGAGGTGTGAGTGGGATGCTCTTCAGAGGGTTGGTGCAGATTCAATGGGCTGAATGGCCTGTTTCCACACTGTAGGGATTCTATGATTCCACGACTGCTAAGACTGACTGGTCAGATTCCCTGAGGGACATGTCCAAGCAAATTTCAGCACCAAAAACCAATGTTGATCCAACAATCCCCACAATTGTTTTGGTTAAAATTTAACACCATAATCACCGATACAGGAAGGCAAGGGGCACATGCAAATCATTTAGATTTTGTGTTTTAGCTTGATTGTGCAGAGGAGGGATGAGGTGATACTTCTTCAGCCAGCAAGTGGTGAATCCATGGAATTCACTGCCACAGAAGGCTGTGGAGGCCAGGGCCCTGAGTATATTGAAGATGGATACAGATAGGTTCTTGATTGTCAAGGAGACCAAGGGTTACGGGGAGAAGGCAGGAAAATGGGGATGAGAAATTTATCAGCCGAATGGCGGAGCAGACCTGATGGGCTGAATGGCCTAACTTCTGTGCCTATGGCTTATGGTCTTATGGCCCATTGGCAACAAGGTTCTGATTGGAGTCTGTATTCAACTCGAGGAAGCACACAGCCACAGCTGCGCTGAGCTGCGATACCAGGAAGAAGGACAGGGGAGGTCACAATCCATCAAGAACCCTGTCGAACACTGTGTTACGGAAACCTCGGTTGAGGAAGATGTAGACATTTTGGTCGCCCCCTTGTAAAAGCTGGGGGAAAGATCTGACAGAGACGGAGGGACTGGGAGAATGGAACTGAGTCTTTACAGGAAGCAGGGTGTGAGGATGTATAGGCCAAGTAACTGTGGGAACCAGTGGATTTGGATTGAATGTTAGTGGTCAGCCTACTCTCTGAAATGGAAGGGAAGGGCGGAGCCAGAAATGGACTGAGTGAAAGTGAGAACTGGGTGGAAATTGGAAGTGAAATCGATAAATATTTCCAATTCCGGATAAAAGTGGGAAGCAGCACTGATGATCTGAAATGGAAGGGAAGGGCGGAGCCAGAAATGGACTGAGTGAAGGTGAAACTGGGTGGAAATTGGAAGTGAAATCGATAAATATTTCCAATTCCGGATAAAAGTGGGAAGCAGCACTGATGATATCATCAATGTAGTGGAGGAAGAATTGGGGGCTGGAGTCGAGCTGGAGCAAGGAATGTTCCATATATTCCAATGAAACAGGCATAGCTGGGGCCCCTTTTGGTACCCATAGCTACCTCTCTGACCTGAAGAGAAAATGGGAGGAGTTAAAGGAGAAGTTGTTCAAAGTCAGGATGCGCTCAGTCAGGCGCAGAAGGATGGTGGTGGGTAGGGTCTGTTCGGGCCTTAGATCCAGGAAGACGTGGAGAGCCCCAACATCGTCCTAATGAGGGAGGGATGTAAAGGGATTGCATGTCCATGGTAAAGTGGAGTTGGTTGGAGCCCATGAACTGGAAATTCTGAAACTGACGTAAAGCATCAGATGAATCACGGATGTACCATGACAATGGGGAAAAAAACCATCACGGAAGAGATGAATTCCGTGGGGGCAGGAACAGGCAGAAACAATGGGTCTGCCCGGTTAGTCCTGTTTGTGGGTTTTGGAAGGAGGTAGAAGCGAGTTGTGCAGGGTTAAGGGACAATGACCTCAGAAGCAGTCAGGAGGGAGATCACCAGACGAATTGAGACGAGTGACCATTGTAGACACGATAGCCTGGTGTTGAGTGGTGGGTCATGGTCCAGGAGGAGATGTAAACTGTTTGGCTACCAATTTTACAGCAAGTGTGGCCTAACGTGACTACATCTATTCCTGGAGGTTTCATCACATGACTTGCCTCCACTCCTCAGCCAATTATCTACTTGCCAGTCTCCACTCTCACTGAGAGAGTCATGAGCCTGTGGACATCTCAGCCACAGAAAGCGGTTCAGATCGAAACACTGAATGTTTTCAAGAAGGAGCTAGACATAGTTCTTTTGGCTAAAGGGATCAAAGGGCATGGGGGAAAAAGCAGGAACAGGTACTGATTTGGATAATCAGCCATGATCATATTGGATGGTACAGCATGCTCAAGGGGCTGAATGGCCTACTCCTGCTCCGATTTTCTATGTTTTTATCTTAAAGTTGACCAATACTTCCATCCTTTTGGTGCACTGCCTTCCTACTCCAGCTCGAAAGTAGAAAGTGACCATACAAGTGCAGCAGGCAGTGAAGACGGCAAAGGATATGTTGGCCTTCAGAGCGAGATAATTCGAGTACATGAGCAGAGATGTTTTGCTGCAATTGTATAGGGCCTTGGTGAGGCCACGTATGGCATATTGTGTGCAGTCTTGGTCTCCTTATTCGAGGAACGATGTTCTGGAGATGGAGGGAGCGCAGTGAAGGTATATCAGACTGATTCCTGAGATGATAGCACTGATATATGGAGAGACGCTGGATTGGGTAGGTCTATATTCATTGGGGTTTAGATGTGGGGGGAAGGGGTTCTCATCGAAATTGTGAAATTCTAACAAGATTAAACGGAGTAAACACAGCAACAATGTTCCCAATGGTTGGGGGGGGCGGGGATGGGTCCAGAACCAGGAATCGCAGTCTAAGGATACAGGGTGAGCCATTCAGGACCAAGATGAGGAGATATATCTTCATTCGGAAAGTGGTGAGCTTGTGGAGCTCTCAGCTGCAAAAAATGGTTGAGACCAAAATATTTCAAGAAAGAATGGGACGTAGTTCTCAGGACTGACAGGGATCAAAGATAATTGGGACAAAATGGGAACAGGTACTGAATTGGATGGTCAGCCATGATCATATTGAATAACACAGCAGCCCCAAGAGCCAAATGGAATACTCCTATTTTTGATATTTCTATGCTTTCCCAATTGAATGATGTTTGACTATCAGCCAAGTAATCTCTGTCCCAGCTGTTTTCAATGTTTTTGTATCTGGTAAAGAGAAATGTTCAAAGATAATGCCAAAAAAACAATCATTTTTGCACTCCCTGTGATTGTTCTCCAGGGCAGCAGATTGACCTCCACTTTCTGGAGAGTTCAGGCCAACTCTAGAGGTTTGGTGACCCGATTTAGAGAGGTGGAGAGAGTCCACAGATAAGCAGAGAAAATTCCTTGGAAATGAACCAGCCATATTGTACTCTGATCATTTACCTGATCTTGGGGTGAAACTGCAGTGTATGGTGTCCCCTTGTGGTTCTGTTAGATCATTACAGGTTACTCATCAAATACAATCAATTATTTTTGTGTTTAATTAATGCAATAATTTGCATGAAGCATTGTAAATAACACAGTAAAGTGGGAAGTTAGTGTGAAATGAATGAGTTATCAGATAATTTGAATGAAGCAACTTTGAATTAAGTGAATGCTTGCCACTAAATCATCATAACTAATGTGGACAGCTAATTATTTTACTGACTTAAAATGTAAGACTTCTAGATTGGAACAGTAAATGCTGCAGGGTTCAAAATAGAAAATGCAAAGCTCCAAAAATCAAAGCTGGAGTTCTTGCTTATTCAAATTAGCTTACTTTACAACAGTAAGTGCAGCTCCTTGAGTCAAATAGGATATTCTAAGATTGTTTTAGGTGTTTTTATCAATCAACGCTAACCTTTATAAGGGTATAAGCATGATAGGGTTCCTTATACATTTCCCAGTGATGTGTCTTCCTTGAGTATTTTGGAAATTAGACTATCATCCTGAAGATGTACAAGTCCTCCTTCTCAGACTGGCAAAAGCCCATCCTTCACGCCGTGTCTCTGCACTCTGTCAGTGTTGCATCTGCAGAGTTCCTGGTGCCTCAAGGAAGCTGCAAACTCACTGGCGATGGTGGTGGCTCACTGCTCCATGGTACATTTAGAGCTCATGCCAATCTTGCCCATTGAAAGTAACCCAGCAAAACCCACGGCAAGCCATGAGCAACTGGCTATGAAGGAGGAAAAGGGTGAGCTGGGATCATGAAACTATTACTGTTACTGTCCCAGCCTGTAGTGCCCCTGGAGCTTGCCAGCTGTGAATGATAGACTAGAGGCATGGGACTATCAATTCTTCATCTTGCTTCTGAGACAGGTGAGTTTCTTTTAAACAAATAGCTTGCGAAGTGTAAGCTTCACTAGCACTTATTCCCTGTCCTTAACTGTTCCGTAAGACACTGCTGCTTAGCCACTACCTTCAACTGCTGCATGCACCCAACAGTGCTGTCAGGGAGGGAGCTCCAGGACTTATGCCCAGAGATAATGAAGGAGCAGTAATACATTTGCAAGGCAGGATGTTGCAAATTGTAATGATGCAAAAGAAGGCCATTTGGCCTGTTGTATTTGCACTGTATATACACAATGTCTACAAAAGCAAGTCAGAGGTTAAAAATACTGCAGCGAGTAATTCAACTCCTGACTCCCCAAACTCTGTCTATCATCTATAATGCACAAGACAGGAGTGTGATGGAATACTCCCCACTTGCCTGGATGGGTGCAGCTCCAGTAATACTCAAGAAGCTTGACACCATCCAGGGACAGAACAGTCCATTTGATTGGCTCCAGATCCACAAATGTCCACCCCCTTCCACCACTAAC
This sequence comes from Chiloscyllium plagiosum, assembly GCF_004010195.1. NCBI lineage: Eukaryota > Metazoa > Chordata > Chondrichthyes > Orectolobiformes > Hemiscylliidae > Chiloscyllium > Chiloscyllium plagiosum. The sequence goes on from NC_057742.1 coordinate 9,156,989, forward strand.
GCTCAATAGCAGCAGTGTGTACTGTCTACAATAAAGCTAATTCTAATTCTAAGATGCATTGCAGATAACCAACAAGGCCCCTTCCAAAAGCACTTTCCAAATCCATGACCACTTCCAGCTAGAAAAGCAAGGGCAGCAGATACATGGGAACGCTACCCTGCAAATTCCCCTCCAAGATAAATGTGGAAGTGTATTGCCATTCCTTCACTGTCACTGAATTGAAATCCTGGAATTCCCTCCCTCAGGACATTGTGAGTCTCCCAACAACACATGGACTGCAGAGGTTCAAGAAGGCAGCTCACCAACACCTTCTCAAGGCCAATTAAGCATGTGTAATAAATGCTGGCCCAGCCAGTGAAGCCTTTGTCCCACGAATGAATGAAAAAAGTCTGCCTCTCCAGATAAGCATCATGGTTTAGTGCCATACTCTTGCCTTTTTCCTATAATCCTGCACAATGCTTCTTTCATATGACCATCTAATGCCTTCCTGAATGCTTCGATTGAACCTGCCTCAACCACACTTGCCGCTTGTAGGTGTGGCGGTGGCATTTGTTTGTTGCTGGCCCTTTATCCTCCCAGGTGGCAGAAGTCACGGATTTGAAAGATTCTGGTCAAAGGAGGTTTGGAGAATCAAGCCTTATGGGTGGCACACACAGCTGCCACTGTGCGTTGGTGGCAGAGGGAGTCAATGTTTACGGTGGTGAGTGGATTGCTGCTCAAGGTCAAGTAGCTAAAATCTTTGAAATGAAATGCCTGTGAGCTCAGGTCAGTGAGCTCTGCACTCTAATAAGTCTACCAGCTTTTCTTGCTTTGCGGTGAGACTCAGTGGAAAGAGTTCAAAGATGACACATAAAAAGCCTGTGGCTAGTTTCAGGATTAACGATTGTTACTTGTGACAAAGTTTCGTAACAAGACAACCAAGAAAAGAGACAATCTGATCACAGCTGCCTCTAATTGGAATGGTCGAGTGCTCAAGGAGTGAAGGAGTCAAACTTACAGCAGAGGGAAAGGAACACGCATTTTTTTCAGAGGTGTCAGGGAGGAGGAGGAGGAGTTGTGAGTGTTGAGAGTCTGCTAATTTAGATCATAGATCATAGAATGTTAAGGAGTTGCCCTCAGTGTCTCCTTCACTTTCAAAAACGCAAACAGGCCAGAGGGCAACAGACGCGGGTATGTCCTTGTGAATTTTTGAAAAACCTTGAATTGTGAGACCAAAGTTCAGGGCATCAGGGGAAGACGTGTGGAATCAGGAAGCGGTGACTAGGGGAGCGACAGGAACTGTTGGTTGTTTGTCGGCATAATTTTGAGCTTGTTGAATGGCTTTGTTAAAAGGTTAAAAATAACTGGACTGTTTCACTTTACTTAAGAAGTGGAACAATAACTCATAGAGGCTTATTTGTTTGTACTCAAAGGCAGTGGTATTAAAGCTAGACTATTAATTCAGAGACTCAAGTAATGTTCTGGGGACCTGGGTTCAAATCCCATCGTGGCATATCCTGTGAATAAGTTTGGAAAAATAACTCAGCATGTGCTCTATTTGAGAATGGTGAAGGCAGACTGGGATGCACTGACAATGTGTGTTGATGATTTACCGTATGTACTTGAGTAAGGGTCGATCTCATGTAAAGGTCGACCTGCTATTTTTGGCCAAACATGGAATTTTCCATATATCTCATGTAAAGGTCAACCCTAGTTCTTCATGGATAACTGATCAATGTTTATGAGTCAGTGTGCCAGCCATCACATCCTGCTCCAGCTTTCCGGCCTGTTCTGCTCCGTTCTCAGTCTTGTAATCTGCTCCGGGTTTGCAAAATTACCATAATTGTATTTTTCTCTCTTTATTCGTTTTGAGATCATTTGGGCTTCTGCTAACGATGCAGTATGAATCTTGACAGGCATGGATTTCGGCCCCTCAGAAGTAGTATTCATTGAACAGTCGACCCCATAAATTTAACCTTAAGAAGTAGTTAAAAAGATTCGACTATTACTCAAGTATACGCGCCCCCCCCATACCCGTGGGGGGATATGTTCCTAAAACCTACCGCAGAAGCCTGAAATCGCAGATAGGAGTTAACCCATTCATTGAAATGGGAAATTTATCTTCCTGGCAGCCCCGGGTCCCTGGTTCCAGAAGGTTCCCTACTATATGTTCTGGCTGCAGTAAACCGTAAAACGATTCTGCGGATGTGGGGGTTGCCCTGTATAGACTGTATAGTCCAGGCCACTCCAACAGTCCAGGCATGTACAGGTAAGGTGGATTAGCTGTGGTCAGTATTGGGTTAGGGGATAGAGTGGGGAGTGGCTCTGGGTGGAATGCTCTTTGGAGGGTTGGTGCAGACGCGATGGGCCGAATGCACTGCCGGATTTCTATGAGCAGGCAGCCCAGGAGGGATTTACCATCAGTGTTCCAAATAAATAATATACAAATGAAAGACTGAAACTCCTCCCATCAGGGGGTCACTTCTCAGTAGGGAGCCTATCAGCAGCAAATGCTGGAGAGAAATGGTTTCTGATTGGAGGAGCAGCGAGCTGCGCGAGTTGGTAGCTCCATGGGACCTGGGGCCAGTGTGACAAGAGCAGTGACATTATGGGCCTACTGCGGGCAGCAGTGAGATAGCAAGGGAGGGGGCCCCTGTTAGTGGGTGTGAGGCTCCAGGTCAAGGTAGTCTGGGGATAAAGATGAGGCTCCCTCCTCCTCATGCAGGTGCCATTTGAGATGATGGGGTGAGATGTGAAAGGGCAGGGGGAAGAGAATAGCTGTTTTCATCAATTATTTATTGTGCTGAGTATTATTTTGATATTTATCTGAAATTCATGTTAAAACTTTTCTTTATGAAATTTGACCTGCTGAATGAGAGAAAAATTCAAACATGGCTGCCCATATGAAAAGGTTTGATGATCCTGTTGTAGATGGTAAATCTAACGTATGTAGCTGTTTTTCAGTTTCTGCACATTAGTTTGGGTGGCTGGGTGGTACTTTGATTTTATTGCTTCAAGCAATATGCATGATAAAAGGACCAGATTTCAGCTTTCCCTAAGTAATCCATAAAGCGAGTTTTTGAGATCATGGTCAGCTGTATCTTAGAGTCATGGAGCTGTACAGCATGGAAACAGACCCTTCGGTCCAACTCATCCACTCTGACCAGATATCCCAAATTAATCTAGTCCCATTTGCCAGCATTTGGCCCATATCCCTCTAAACCCTTCCTATTCATATACCCATCCAGATGCTTTTTAAATGTTGTAATTGTACCGGCCTCCACTACTACCCCTGGCAGCTCATTCCATCCTCTGTGTGAAACATTTGTTCCTTCATTCCCTTTTAAATCTTACTCTTCTCGCATTAAGCCAATGCTCTCCAGTTTTGGACTCGCCTACTCTCGGGAAAAGACCTTGGCTATTTACCCTATCTATGCACCTCATGTTTTATTCTGAGGAGTCTGCACTGGTGGATGTGAGATGTTAACTAAAGCCCTCACTTGCTCCCTCAGGTGTGCAAACAGATTTCAGTTGAGAGTTATTCCTGGTGACCAGTTTAATATTTCTCCCTCAGCAACCATCCTGAGGGAGAAATATTAAACAAATGATCTGGTCGTTGTCACATTCTAGTTTGTGGGAGCCTACTGTTTGCAAATTGCTTGCTGAGGTTCCACTATCTGACAATGATGACCCTTCAAAAGTATTTCATTGACAGGAAAGCCATTTCTGGCAGCCTGAGGTTGTGAACAGCACTATATAAATGCAAGATGTTCTTTCCTTTTCATTTAAATTAGACAACTGTGAGTGATAGAAATGATTCCCACATTCCAAACAGGAATTGGCTGAAGTTTTTTTACTCCTTCATAAACATTGCTGAACAGCTATGTATTTATAGACTATCAATAATTGCCCATGAGAAGGTGATATTGCATACCTTGTAATCCCTGTGGTGTTCTTACAGTCCTCTTTGAGAGGGAATTCCAGGACTTTGACCCAGCGACACTGAAGGAGTGGTGAGATATTTCCAAGTCAGGATTGTGAGTGGTATGAATGGGACGCTGTTTGCAGAAGTTGCTGGTTTGGGAGGTACTATCAAGGAAGGCTTAGCGAGTGTCTGCAGTGCATCCTGTAGATGGTGCACATTGTGCAAGTAGCGGAGGGAGTAAATGCCTGGGTTGTGGGATGAACAGACATTCAGTTGGATTGTGTTGCCCTGAAGGATGTTGTTGGATATCCAGGCAAGTGGAGAGTATTACACCACACTCCTGACTTGTGCCTTGTAGATGGCAGATATGCTCTGAGTTACTTACCTCAGAACTCCTGATCTCTGACAATTGCTGCTGCATTTATATGGACAATGCACATTGAGAAAATGTCAGCCTGTGACTTTCTGTCAAATGCTTCTTTAATAGTTGAAAATGACATGCTGTATACCGGAGCCAATGTGTGCTAGATCATGGTATTAAACCTTGTATTCAATCCAGTTATCATGGACCAGCCACATCTCTGCGTCGCTGGAATCTCTAATGGGTGAAATACTCTCTGTAGCTTCAACATACATGGAACCCCCAATGGTCTCCTATCAACTCTTTCTCATGATCAAAACAAGGAACTGTGGAGGTTGGAAATCTGAATCAAAAACAGAAATTGCTGGAGACACTCAGCAAGTCTGGCAGCATCAATGAAGAGAAGGCACAGTTAACATTTCGCGTCCAGTGACCCAACATTTCTGAAGAATGCTGCCAGACCTGCTGAGTCTTCCAGTACGTTTTGTTTCTGTCCCTCTCATGACTTGCTATATTATTTCTGGCAGTATATGTGGTGAGGGCACTGTGTCTATCAGACCTGCCCAAGGTTCGTTTTAGTGACAGCGCGCATCAGAAAACCGACTCAATTCTTGACGGTTCCCCTCTTGAGCTGGAGCTGAACCAGTTGGAACAAGGAGCAGAGAGCAAGGCTGACTGGGAATGAGATGGTCAAACCCTTTGATTTCCTCCCTCTCCTGGTCCTTATTGGACATGGGTGCCAGCTGTCACCCTGTCTTCCCAGACTTGCAGAGGTGAAGCATTGGTGGTCAGCTGTGCTTGCCAGACCTTACACAGATCAGCCATGATCGAACTCACTGGTGCAACTGAACTGAGGAGTTGATTGGCCTCCTCCTTTTCTCAACTTATTAGTTTAGGATCCCAAGTTGGATGCCATCTGTTCCTCTGGATTACTGGTGCCCCCTCCACAGTAGTTGCCCTGGGTCCTGGAGAAGGGCTACACCCAAAACGTCAACTTCTCCACCTCCTGATGCTGCCTGGCTTGCTGTGTTCTTCCAGCCTCCTGCCTGTCTACCCTGGGTGTGATCAGTAACAATTGAACATGGAGAAAATGAGGACTGCAGATGCTGAAGATGCTGCCTAACCTGCTGTGCTTTTCCAGTGCCACCCTTTTCAACAATTGAACATGGGCAGAAACTCAACAGGTTGGATAACGTCTGTGGCGAGAGAGAGAGAAAAACAGAGTTAGCATTTCTAGTCCAGAACCGCTAAAGAAGTGTTTATAACAGGCTCAAAGCCTAAACTGTTTCTCTCTCCACAAAAGACCTGCTGAGTTTCTTTGGCAGTCTCTGTGTCTGTTGTTGGTTTTCTGCATTCACAGTGTTTAGTTGAACGTGAGATATTCTGGGTTTCATTGAGTGATGTCTCTGACCACAAATGCAAATGTTCATGGACAGGGTAAAAACAATGACTGCAGATGCTGGAAACCAGATTCTGGAGCAGTGGTGCTGGAAGAGCACAGCAATTCAGGCAGCATCCAAGGAGTTTTGAAATCAACGTTTTGGGCACAATTTGGGAAAGCAAGACCTTCTTATTTATTCTGTATTTTATTTGATCTCCTCTCTTTTTCCTTGCACCTTCAGTGTATGGGTTGATTAGTGGGTCAGCTACTAGTGTTGCCTTAGAGATGGTGCTGCTGGGCTCGCCTTTTGTTTTGGACTTGTTTAATCTTGCAGCAGGTGGAATGGCAGTGCGATTCTGTCATTTCATTCACTGATCCAACCCCTCAAATGGCCAGGCCGTAGCTTTTAACAAAACAAGATATTGTATCGGTCAAACCTGTTGCCAACTATTAGAGATAAAGTCACCATAGAGTCAAGAATAGAGTGGTGCTGGAAAAGCACAGCCGGTCAGGCTGATGAAGGGCTCCTGGCGTCAATTTTCCTGCTTCTCGGATGCTGTCTGACCTGCTGTGCTTTTTCCAGCACCACTCTAATCTTGACTCTAATCTCCAGCGTGTGCAGTCCTCACTTCCACCCATGAAGCCACCATAGTCTTACCAAACCATAGGGCTGTTCTCCCATGAGAGAGAGAGAGAGAATCGGTGTAGGTTTAACCTGAGAAGAGAGGTTGAGGAGGAGTGTCCTTCATGATAACCTCAACTGGTGTGGCAATTGAACCCATGTTGTTGGTATCACTCACCAACCATCCAGCCAACTGAGCTAACCAATTCCCCGTCACCTAGTGTCGTATAAAGCAATACCTCAGACTGAATGAATAGAGAATGGGTGATGGACATAGTAAGGAAGTGTTAATTATGTTTGAATTGATGGTATAAATATGGGGAGCGAGTAATCAGAGGTTTATGAGTCTGATAGTGTCTGGAAGATGGAAATAAAACTTTCACATAAAAGTTTACACTTAAATTCTGTTTAAATAAAGTTGTCTTTTGGAGTAAAACATAACTTTTACATAGGAATGTTTAATAGGTAGTTTTAATCAAGCCATTCTGCGATGTTATGACACATATGTTGAGCATGTGAGACTTGGACACAGATCTCCTCAATCAGAGGTAGTGACGCTACCATGCATCACAAGAACCCTTTAGGACTGTTGCATAAACTTGCAGATGGAATTTCTTCACTATCTAAAGTGATGTATGTTCGAAAGTTACCATTTTTAATCTATTACCAATTTACAACCAAACACTATGTTTTAAAAAAAGTTCCCCCTCCCACCGCAATTTTGTCAATTATCTTAAATTTTGTTTTATTGGGTTCCTAATCTCTTGTCAATGGAAACATTTTAGTCAAAGAAACACCACATCAGGTATTGTACATCATCAATGGCTGATGAATTGTAATTTTTCCCAGAGACCAATCTCTAATCCAGTATCCCTGATTATCAAGATCTTGCATAAATTCCCCTTTCACCCTCACTGTCCTAAGGATAACAATTCTGGCTCTTCCAGTCTCTCCAAAGAACTGAAGCCCAAGTATCATTCTAGCAAAATCTGGAATTTCTCAATTTTGTAGCGTCTTATGTTTCTGGAGATTTGTTCCTGTGTTTCCACAGGCTGTATGTATCAAGCCTTTTTACAAATTGCATTTGATTTATTGTAACTGCATTTTTGGGACACTTGAGGGAGCTCATTAGTTGGATCTTACCAGGGGGCCTTAGCAAATCTCACTTTTCTGAATAAACAGCAGATTAAGGCCAAGATTTCTGATAGATTCATTATACTCTCTGAAAAACAATACTGTTATGTTGTAGTGGTAGTGTCTCTGCCTCTGGGTCAGGAGGCCTGGTCTCAAGTCTCAAATCTCTGAACCAGCTGATCAAAAAATAATCAAAAGCCCTGTCTGTCATCTCTATGGGCTGTTGGGGAATTTATATCTCTTTGTAGACTAATCATCTCTTCAAAATGCTGTTGGGGTGGGGGTGGGGGGTGGTGTGGCAGCGGGGAAGCTTGACAGTGGGGTAATAGATTAGATTACCTATACTGTGGAAACAGGCCTTTTGGCCCGATCAGTCCATATCGACCCTCCAAAGATAACCCACCCAGACCCATTTCCTTACATTTACTCCTGACTAATGCACCTAACATTATGGACAATTTAGCATGGCCAATCCACCTAATCTGCATGTCTTTGGACTGTGGGAGGAAACCTGAGCACCTGGAGGAAACCCATGCAGACATGGGGAGAATGTGCAAACTCCACACAGATGGTCGCCTAAGGCTGGAACCAAACCCAGGTCCCTGGTGCTGAGGCAGCAGTGCTAACCACTGAGCCATCGTGCTGCCTCAGTGTCCCTACTTCTGGACCAGGAGGCCTGGGTTCAAGCATCACTTATCCCAGAAGTGTGTAATAATATCTCAGAGCAAATAAATTAAAATATTGAAAAATACTTTGTGGGCACTAGTGATGCAGTGGTAGTGTCGCTGTCTTTGGGTTCATGTCCCACCTGCTCCAGAGATGTCTCTCAACAGGTTAGAGGGTATGTTTGCAGAGCTCTTGTGGTGTAATGGTAGTGTCCATCATAACAAGCCTGAACAGATTGATAGAAAATTATACCTAAAGTTACAATATGCCTTGTGGGAAGTAAAGATTGGCTTACTTAGGAAATAGTACCTTTAAAAAATGTGCAGCCTCTCTCTCCAACTGTAATTCCCACCTTGTCCATGATTTTGATTTGAAATGAACAGTAGGGGAAGCTATAAGTGCCTTCATCTGCCCAGATCCTGAACTTCTCTCTGTCTATGTCTCTCTCCACCAAGTCTTATGAGGAGAGGTTGAGGAGAATTGGGTATCCATTCTCTAAAGTTTAGAAATTGTGCCTCTTATACAGGCACAATTCTCACATGGCTTGACTAGATAGATCTGGGAAGGATGTTTTCCCTGATAGTGCAGTATCAGAATGAGACATGGAGAATTTACTATTGGGATAAGGAGGAATTTCTTCACTCAGAAGCTGGTGAATCTTTGGAATTCTCTGTCCCAGATGGCTGTGGAGGCTCAGTCATTGATTATGTTCAAGACAGAGACGTATACATGTCTAGATATTAAAGGTTCAAGGGATATAGACATAGTGGGGTGGGGGGTGGAATGGTTTGTTGAGCTGAATGACCTATTTTTGTTCAAATTTCCTTTGTTGCTCATTGATGATGCTCCTGAAACCTACCTGTTTGACCGAGGCTTAGATCATCTTCCCTAAATAACCCCGATGTGGCTAAATGCCAAACCATGTTCTTGCGAAGCAGTTTGAAATATCTTACTACATGACAGGGCTGTACAAGTGCATCCACCCCATCACAGTTTAGCTCAGTTGGCTGGTTTGTGACGCAGAATGTTGCCAACAGCGTGGGTTCAATTCCCACACCAGCTCAAGTCACCAGAAAGGTACTGCCTTCGCAACTTCTCCCGAGCCATGGTGACCCTCAGGTTAAGCTCACCACCAGTTGTCTGTCTGTATTGAGAAAGTGGGAGTTTTTGCAACCTTGTTAAGTATTCATGTGGAGGACAGTAGGAGGCCATTCAGTCACCAACCCTTAAACTTTTATTTTCACAACTTCCCAAAGTTAACGCATTGGGGAGGCAACACTGTACATTGGAGTGTGTGTTATCGCCAATTACCTTTCTCTATTGAAATCTACAGGTGGAAAATTGTGGGATTCATGTGACTGGAATTCCCAATGTACATTCCTGACAAGAAGTGCCAAAACCAAATTTATTCATCTCATTCCTAAATCTTAAGCAGCTTGCAAATCTTTGAAGGTTGAGTTTTAAACAACCACATGTCGACTGACCAGCGTAGTGGTAGTAAATGGATTACATAAGGCCATGCCAGTTATTATGGCTCTGAATAAATGATATGGAGTTTTCTGTAATCAGTCTATTGGCCCTGATCCTCCCCCCACTCCTCCTCCTCCCCGCCACACACACACACACACACAACAGCGCAAACCAACTCTGCACCTTACAAATGCCACTGTCCTGTGGTCAGGTACTTGCTTGTTTGTGTTGTAGCCAAGGACCCAAGACAAGCCCTGACTCGCCAACCACAACCTGAGAACAAGTGCCAGAGAGCTGTTTAAAAAAGACAAACTCAGCAGAAATAACTTATGAGGACTGCAGATGCAATTGAAATATTCTGGAGGGAATGAATGCTCTCTTAAGTGGCTCAGATAAATCCTGCACTTCCTGGTGTAAGACCCACATTTATTTTTACAGATATGCAATGAGTAAGATAGATTCCCAGCAATTTTTAGGAGATTTCAGATAAGCACCACTTGTGCTGTGGCTTAGTGGTTAGCATTCATGCCTCTGTAGCAGAAGGTTTCCTGTTTAAATAATTCATTAGTCTACAGACAAAATTAAATCCACATGTAAGGTTCAATGACTGAATGGCCTCTTGTTGCCCACCTTGACCCCCAGGCCACTAACCTCACTGGAACCATCCCTTACACATTCAGACAAACACACACTCATCAAGGGAATAGGCGGGCCACTTGAGTTTTCAAGACAGAGACAGATTTCTAGATATTGAAGATTTAAGGAATATGGGGGATTGCATGGAGAAATTGTTTGTTGAGCCAAATGGTCTACTCCAGCTCCAATTAGCTTCCATGTTTCACTAAGACATTCCTTTACACCTGCTGCTCTGCTGTTTCATGTGGGCAGGATGTTTTCCCTGATCAGGGAGTATAGAAGTTGGGCTTCCAGCCTCAGGACTTGGGTTTAGGACTGAGATGAGGAAAGTTTTTTTTCACACTAAGACTGATGAATCTGTGGAATTCTCAACTGCAGAAAGCTGTGGAGACCAAGTCTCTGAACATATCTAAGAAAGAGATCGGTGCATTTTTCAGATTTTAAAGGCATCAATGGGTATAAAAAGAAAGCAGGACTATGGCATTGAGGTAGAGGATGAGCAATGGTCATATTGGCTGGCAAAGCAGGCACAAAGGGCCGAATGGCCTACTCCTGCTCCTAGTTTCTGAGCTTCTGCCAGTTGACAGGCTCAAAGCTAATCTAGTGGGTGACCTCTACTTCCCTGTCATCTCCATATATCCTTTTGTAGTTCGGCCAAACTAGTTTGCAATGCTGCCTCTGAGCTTCTGCTCATGATGAATGTTGCTTTTTCAATGTAGGGAACAACAGAGCCTGTTTGGATTGGAGTGGGGGAGGAAACCACTTCCTGGTCCAAACTAGAAGTGATACGAGATACAGTTTATTGCTCGTTAACAATTAGTCACAGGGTACATTGATATAATCAATAATGTTACTGAGACTTTGAGGAGGATCGTATATGTTAGGTTTCTCTTTATTGAGATCCTAAGCTGTTCTGCCCACAAGTCTCTGGGACATCTTCACCATGGATGGTACTTTTGGCATCCTCAGTATTAACCCTTTCAGACCTACATTCAACACTTTGATTGTAGGTGGACAAATGGATCAATCTAATGCTGCCTTAAAAATCATTGATCCTAACTCCGCCTATGCACACGTGCATCATGGGGCAAATGGAGAACTCCCTGACAAACCAACAGGCAGCCTGCCCCTGCATTCCTGTGGGGAAGCAGCCACTTTTCCCAACTACTGTCAAGACAGGTCATACAGTCATAGAGATACACAGCACGGAAACAGACCCTTCGGTCCAACACGTCCATGCTGCCCAGATATCCCAACCTAATCTAGTTTCATTTGCCAGCACTTGGCCCATATCCCTCTAAACCCTTCCTACTCATATACCTATCCAGATGCCTTTTAAATGCTGTAATTTTATCAACCTCCACCACCTCTTCTGACAGCTCATTTCATACATGCACCACCCTCTGCATGAAAAGGTTGCCCCTCAGGTCCCTTTTATATCTTTCCCTTCTCACCCTGAACCTATGCCCTCCCGTTCTGGACTCCCCCATCTCAGGGAAAAGACCTTGTCTGTTTATCCTAGCCATGTTCCTCGTACTTTTATAAACTTCTATAAGATCACCCCCCAATTGTGTACCAATTGTGCTTCTCCTACATGACACAAAATAATTCACAGCTGTTGCAAAAGTTTGAAATATTACATATATGCATTTACTGAGCAAAATGTGTAAATTTTAGGGTTTTTGTTTCAAAGGATCTAGAATTTTAAATGGACCCACTGCAAAATCTGTAACCTAAATGGATGTTACATTGCCAGGTTAAATGGTCCTGGAGGACAAGGTGTGTGTGAACAGAAGGCAGGGGCCATTTTAAAATGCACTACCTGATGTAGATCACTGTTGCAATGAATCAAGAAGGTGGAAAAGCACAGCAAGTCAGGCAGCATCAAAGGAGCCGGAGAGTCGACATGTCGGGCATAAGCCATTCCTGATGAAGGGCTTATGCCCAAAACATCTGCTCTTCTGCTCCCTGGATGCTGTCTGACCTGCTGTGCTTTTCCAGCGCCATCTTTTTCGACTCTGACTCTCCAGCATCTGTCATCCTCACTTTCTCCTAGTCACTGTTGCAATGATACATGCTAAAGAAGAATTTTGCCCAAAGCTCTGAGCGGAGGCAGAGTTGCATCTCAGTGAGCCTGAATTTCACTGGATACCATGGGACATGATCCAGCTGTGGAGAATTTTACTATCCTCTGTCAGATAAAGGGAATTTACGTCCAAGGGGGTGGGGTAGGGTTCATGTGAAATAGCATTTTGAATGTAGATCTGGATCTCAACTTTCGTGGCTCATGTGTCCTGGTGGACAAAATAGTGACAAGATAAGATTTCCTCTGTATGTTATAGATCAAAAACACCATGCATCTATTAATAAAGACTGAGTTTATGAATTCACTAGGTGTAACCACAGTAGAGACTTCCTCCTGAATTATATTGCATTTATAAATTGTAATTGCTTTACCAAGACGTAGTACAGAGATAATGAACATAGGGAAGGGATACTTGGATTCTGTTAGAGCTGAACGCTGATCCTCACAGAACAGGAGGTGGATGAAAAATTATTTCACATGGGAAGGGTTGCAGTGGAATAAGTTTTAACCGTGGTGTTTATGTTAGAATGGGAACTCAAAGGTTGTCTGTTTTAGAGTGGCATAATATGCTTGAAAATTATTTAGAGAGGCGTGGCATTTCTGTGTTAATTAAAGCAAAGACTACTCTGATAGAATAAGATAAAATCTACCTGTTGTGATAACGTAGCAAGGGACTGCAAGTGTCTAAGGAAATTCGTTACCTGTGGAGTGGTTTGAGACACTTGTGTGAGACAGACAGAGCAGCAAATCGCCCTTTCTATGTTTTGTGACTCACTGTCTCAGATTGAAGAAACAAGCTTGTATAGCAGCTGACATCCCAATGCACTTTGCACCAAAGATCCATTTCTAAATTGTAGTCACTGTTGTAAAATAGGAAACCTCTCAGTCAATCCAAACACAGCAAGCTGCCACAGTCATGTGATAATGGCCAATAATCTGCTTCAGTGGGAAAAAGAATGAAAGACCAGCGGATGCTGTAAATCAGAAACAAAAACAGAAATTTCTGGAAAAGCTTAGAAGGTCTGTTAACGTTTCAGATTGAGTGACCCTTCTTCAACACTGCTTTAATGAAGGAGCAAATTGCTGCAGATGCTGAATCAAAACTGGAAACAGAAAATGCTGTAGATCACAGCGGGTCAAGCAGCATCCATGGAGAGGGAGGAAGCTAACGTTTAGAGTCTAGGTCACTCCTTGTTAGAGGTGAAGTGGGCAGTGTTTTTAACAATAATGAGGAGAAGGGGTGTTTGGGTGCTGGGGGGCAAAGGATTAAGTGATCGGAATGTGAGAATGGAAGAACGATGGTTTGTCTAACTGCCAGACTGGGAAGAACTGCTTTAGTGGTGTTATTTGGGGAATAAATACTGTCTGGGAGACTGGGGCTAACTCCCAGGACACTGTCCCCTCCTGTTCATTGGATTAATGCATGGTGACTGTTGACATCCACTTGTGAAAGCAGTTTAATGTCATTCAAAAGAAGCAAAGTGAGAGGCTTATCCTACATTTAACGTGTTTTCTTGAAGCTGATGCCTGGTCACATTGAGTCCTGAGCGCAAAGTACCCAGAGCTGAGGAGAATCCACGGGCAAGTCACAAAAGGGGAGTGTGGCCCAACCTTTTATCAGTCCGTTTTGTATTGGGCTGCAGGTGTTATTATCTGTTCCAAAAAAAAACCTGCCCTTGGCACAGGCAGTCAGGTGAACTTTCACATGTCTATCAACCTCTTTTAACTTGCACTGGTGAGAGTTATCACCTTCTGTGAGTGCGAAAGTCAACAACACCTGCAGTTAAATGTTGTGTCGAAACCGTCCCCAATCTGTCACTGACATGGCTTCAGGCGTGAAGGCAGCCCTGACTGCATAGCTGATGAGGTGAAGTGTCGAAGTGAATCGGAGATTACTAAGAACGTATCACAAAAGGGGGAACAACAGAAGACATTGTCCACGCAGCCAGGCCGGGTGTCTGTGAGTTGTTCACTGTGTTACAACAGTAGCTTGTGTTTCTTTAATTCCTGTCTGAAACAGTCCTGTGTTCATTGCTATTATGTATCACGATCATTGCAAATTTCTTGAGTCGCAAATCCTGGGATGTGGGAAAGGCCTGAATGAATTGCAATGCTGTCGGTTCCTGTCTTTGAGATGGTGGATACTGCCATTATGTTAAAAACTCAAGCCAGTGAAAGTGATGTGATTAACAAAAACGCGTCGCTTTTGATAATGCAATCAAATCAAAGGAAATATGAAACATTGCAAATAAATGTCATTCTTCCAGGAAATTCCAGTCACCTGTAAACCCACCCGCCACCACCGACTCTGTTTCTCTGTTAATTTAACTCTGGGGGAGTTTTGTAATTTTTTCTTTCTTTTTCAAGACAGCCGTTTATCAGTTTAAAACAAAACAGAATGACAGTGTAAACCTGAATTCTCACAAATGTGGGTCTGAGGGTAAGATTTTTATTTTCCGAACGGTCACATTAGCGCCTACATTTGGAATGGGTAGGAGGAGGGAGATGGGCCGAGTGTTTGGCATCAGCCTTTTTAAATGACAGAATGCGTTTGCCACCAAGCAAGTTTCCACTTTGCAATCTTTCACACAATATGTCTGAGAAACTGTTCACGATTCATAAAGCATACACCACCTAGGCGTTAAAGTCCCACAACAGCTTGTAGAATTTTACTTTTTTTTTAAAAAAAGTGACTGTAAAGTCTAGAAGCTGGGACAGATATTGTGAGTTGCGAGGGAGAAAATTTGACAAGATTATCTAGCAGAAAGGGGAGGCTGAGAGTATATGTGTCTCCAAAAACACACACAGGCACACACTCTTCCCCCCAGGACTTTGAAAAAAATCCTTCAGATGTTGTCACAGACGGGGTCTAATGTCACACCATACAGAGTAGGAAAACGTACCCTTAGCAGCTTCACTGTAATCCTGTCTTAACTGAAACCTACACTACAGCACCAGATGCCAGTATTTTAGGAAGTAGATACAAAGTGGGAAAAACTAAATTCACCTGAATAAAGAGGACGAACTGAGCCTTACAAAATTGCAGAATGTGTCAGTGATTTACAAAGTGTCCTCACTGATATGTATGAAAGATGTAGTGTACACCAAGCTCCCACAAACAGCAATGTGATAAGGACCAGATAATCTGTTTTATTTCGATTAACTTGATGTTGGTTGAGGCATAAATATTAGCCTGAGATACTTCTGCAGCTTTCCTTTTAAAAAATAGTGCAATGAGATTTCAACCTAAAAGAAAGACGGTGCCCCATCTAGAAGGCAGCACTCTGACACAGCAGTGTTTTCTCAGTACTGTACTAGGAGTGTTAAAACAGGGCTTGACCCCTCTACCTCCTAACTCACAAGGTGAGAATGTCATCATGCCAAGGTTTTGCTGGCTGGAATGATACAATAAAAAATGTAATTCCCTCTCTGTCAGCCAACTTCATTCCTAAGATATCAACAATACTCAAACCGTGCCTGAAAACTAGGAGATCATCTTCATATGACTCTAATGCTGACTAAAAGAACTAAACATCACTACTATGCTCCATTATATTCATAAGTAGTAGTATAAAATATTATCTGGCAATTGTCAAGTTGGGAGACTAGAATTAATAGGATTTAAAATGCAAGAGAAAATTCTTATGTTTTCCTTTTGAATTATAAATAAACCAATAGAACAGAGAAATCAAGGTTATTCCCACACCTGATATGGTATGCAATTTTATTTAGTTAATGTTGTGGGTAGAGAGCATCTTTATAACAGGCGATATTGTAATTTGGAATATTGAATGTGGTTGGGAACTGCATAGAATAGAATTCTATTTTCCCTTCTTTAGAAAGACTGCCCATTGCATTGTGTGAAATATCTCTCACCCAGTGCTGCGCTGTATTAAGCATTCAGTTAAACATTTAACATCTTCTGCAGCCACTGAGTCTGCTGAAAATTAGAATCTATCTTCAGCTGGCTTGTGACCTCTTAAAATCATTAGCAAGCTTAGCTATAATTTTGGAAAGGAAATATAGATGAATTACATATTTCAGAAAAAATCTTAATTAGGAACTTTAAAACTCCACTATTTAAACATTCAAAGCACTTTAGCTTCATTTAACATATCATTGCTGTGATTAATAAACTCTCAGTATTACTAAATATGCACACAGTATAAATTGATGAATAAAATACTGATTTATTGTTGCATATTTATATCACTTTAACTGGACGTGGGAGTTTTATTCTTCATAAGATGTTCTCGCTTTTATTTTTTGCAACAAGCGTGCAGAGAGTTCTGTTTGAGTCGAGGTGTTAGCTCGCTCTTCCTGTACCAGAATGTTGGTCTGACTTTGCAGCTCACAAGTTGAGCTCCAGCAATGAATTAGATACCAAAAGCTATCTCCCATGATTTACTTTAATTGAGATATAGTGGTAAAAGCTACCAATTTGATGTGTGATCAGAGAGATATAATCTCCTTTCACAGGTCCAGTTACCAGAACTTGTTTTTAAAACCTTTTTGGGAAGTCCATTTCTCAATGTTTTTGGTTTGATTTTTTATGTACAAAAACCCTGCATTTGATTAGTCTATTAACACATTGATGCATGTCAATTTGAACACAGCATCTAATACCCTTTCAGTACTGCACTGTCAGAGGTACAAGTACTGTCTTTCTGATGAGATGGTGGCACAGTGGTTAGCACTGCTGCCTCACAGCACTAGAGAACGGGTTCAATTCCCACCTCAGGCAACTGTCTGTGTGGAGTTTGCACATTCCCCCCGTGTCTGCGTGGATTTCCTCTGTGTGCTCAGGTTTCCTCCCGCAGTCCAAAATTGTGCAGGTTAGGTGAATTGGCCATGCTAAATTGCCCGTAGTGTTAGATGTAGGGGAATGGTTCTGGGTGGGTTGTTCTTCGGATGGTTGTTGTGGGCTTGTTCGGCTGAAGGGCCTGTTTCCACACTGTAAATAATCTAAATCTAAGAGATTTTAAACTGTGTCTCTAATTTGGCAACAAAGAGCTCATGACATTATTTGAAGAAGAGCAAAGAGAGTTCTTCTTAATTGATATCTAATTTTCTTTCAATTAACATTGTTTAGAAAACAGAACATTAGATTATCTAGTCATTAGCTCATTGCTGTTTGTGGCATCATTCTCTGTGTGAATGAGTGCATTTTCTACATTATAACGTTAACTACATTTCATTGGTTGTAATTGTAAGGATTTGAGAGACTGCTCAGCATTTCTTCAGTCCTGCACTGGGGTGTTAGCTTGTGTTGGAGTCAGGTTTGAAGTCATAACCATTCTGATTCCAAAGCAGGATGGCCATGGTAGGACCAAATGTTGTATGTGGGTAGAAGTGGGTACTGTAGATACTGGAGATTAGAGTCAAGATTAGAGTGGTGCTGGAAAAGCACAGCAGGTCAGGCAAAATCTGAGGAGCAAGAAAAATCGTGATGAAGGGCTTTTGCCCGAAAAGTCAATTTGTCTTGTTCCTCAGATGCTGCCTGACCTGTTGTATGTGGGTGTCAGTTCCAAAGAATAGTTATATTCTAACGTTAACTCAACTTCTCTCCAAATATGTTGCCAGACCGGCATTTCCAGCATTTTCAGTTTTTATTTGTATGTACTGTATTGTGGCATAATGAATGAAGAGTTAGCCAAATTCAGCTACAACATTGCAATAAGGCTAATCCTGGGCTAGAGGCAGGATTAAAAAGATAATCCAGCACAGAGTTGCTACTACTGGCAGTGCATGTGTTTGGACATGGAGTGGGGAAGAGATCAGACTGAACAGAGAATATCTTTCATGAATTTTATTTCTATGATTACTTACCCCCAATGGGTCTATTTCTGTGCTGTATGACTCAATGACATATGACACTCTGTGCCTTTATGAACCAATAGGGAATGCCAACTGTGGGTGACCACAGCCTGTGGAACTCACAGAGCCTCCAAATCCCCTCCCAACACAGCAGGTTGATACCTTCGAGAGAGGTTGACAATAATTGGAAACCTGAGAAAAACAAAGGCTAGCTAGCAAAATCAGTGGAACAAACAAACCCGGGGGAGTTGGAGACCTACCACTGTGAGAAGTACATTCTTCACTAAGATATGGGGCGGCACGGTGGCTCAGTGGTTAACACTGCTGCATCACAACACCAGGGACCCAGGTTCGACCCCAGCCTTGGGCAACTGTCTGTGTGGAGTTTGCACATTCTCCCTGTGTCTGCGTGGGTTTCCTCCCATAGTCCAAAGATATGCAGGTTAGGTGAATTGGCCATTCTAAATTGCCCATAGTGTTAGGTGCATTACTCAGAGGGAAATGGGTCTGGGTGGGTTACTCTTCGGAGGATCGGTGTGGACTGGTTGGGTCGAAGGGCCTGTTCCCACACTGTAGGGAATCTAATCTAATCTCATATAGTCAGTAACCAAAATTACCACATTGATGTTTGTATTTTTGGCCTTGTGTTACCCCAAATTCCTCACTCACTCCACTATTTGTTAAAATGAGGCAACCTTTTAACCAGCCAAGACTTTTTAATCTTGAGTTTTTTGACAGAAAAGTGCAAAGACTTGTTATGGCTTTGGACATACACAGACTCGATCAGAAGAGCAGTGTTGTATGATTAATCTTCAGTTATAGTAAAATGATTTTATCAAGACCAATAATCATTAGTGATCATTATAGGAAATGTGCTGAGAGAACACCTACTTGTATACCGCAGGAGATGTTTTCTTCACTACAAACACACTTAAACCCTATATATGTTTGGCTAATTTTCTCCCCCATTGCCCTGAAGGCACAGACACTTGGTGGGGTCAGATAGGTACTAGCAGCTCTCAGTACCATGTCTGAGTGTGAGCCTTGATACAATATAACAGATGCAGATATGGAGTGTAGTGAATCCAAATTTGATGACAATGTAATGCTACGTAGGATATAGATTGCAGGGAGAACACTGAGAGGCTGCAAAGATATATATATAGACAGGTTAAGTGAGTGGGCAACAGTGTCAGATGGAATAGAATGTGGGGATGTGTGAAGTGATGAAAAGCAGGGTCTTTTGAAAGCGTGAATCTTGTAAATGTTGGTGTTCAGTGAGAGACTTAGGTGTACTGTATGAGGTCAGTATGCAGCTAAAGCAAGTAGTTAGAAGAGCAAATGCCCTGTTGGCATTTATCATTAAATGATTGGAACAGAACAACAGGGAAATCATGGGGACAATTTTATTAGGATTTGGTGAGATCAAATCTGGAATACTGTGAGCTGTTTGCATTTCCAATTCAAAGGAAACATGTGTTTGCCATGCAGCCTGTACAGCAAGATTTCACTAGATTAGTTCCTGAGATGTGTTGGGTGATCTATAGTAAGAGACTGAGTAAATGGGTTATATACTCTATGTAACTTAAAAAAAAATTGGGAGGTAGTCACATTGGAATGTACAAGAGTCTGAATGCGTTTGTCAGGACAGGCAATGAAGCTTTGTTCCTTGTTGCTGGGAATTGAAAACAGAGGGTGTTTCAGGGTATGGGGACAGCTTATGACAGAGATGAGGTGAAATTTCTTCTCTGAAAGGATTGTCAATCTTTGGAATTCTCTGTTTCAGAGAAATGTGGATACTCCACTGTTGAGTGTATTCAGTATTGGGATGGATAGATTTTTGGTAATCATGAAAGGGAGAAGAAAAGTGCAGTTGAGGCAGTAGATTAGCCATGATTGCATTGAATGGCAGCACGGGCTCAAAGGGCTGAATGGTCTACTCCTGCTCCTATTTATTATGTTTTTGTGTTATGTTCTTATGTTGATGGTGAATCTTGATGGGCTATTTCACCAGATAAAGCAGTGCAGCTGAATTCAAGCCCATTCTAACACCTCATCTCAGCAAAGCTTGTACAATACTAGCTAAAATTTGAGCAACAAGGACAACCCTTATGGTGCATGCCACCCTTATGGTGGGTTTTATTACTCAGTCCAGGACAGGAACGGAATCTAGGGCCTACTGCTCTACGCAGCAAAGTTGCACACCCATATTCATTAGCTTGTACAATATTGAATTCATATTATTCACCAGTTGTCACACCTGAACTGCTCGTCTAGCTGAGCTCAGACAATTTAGCCTTTAGCAACGACTTTTCATCAATGGTTGCAGAACTACTCAAAATAGTAGGATACAATTTATGAACTCTCTGTAAAAACTGAAAGAACTGCGGATGTTGTAAATCAGAAGCAAAAAACAGAAGTTGCTGGAAAAGCTCAGCAGGTCTGGCAGCATCTGTGCAGAGAAATCAGAGTTAATGTTTCGGGTCCATTGACCCTTCCTCAGAGTTGAGCACCCTGTATTTGTGTTTCATCTGGATCAATGTTTTAGGAACCCCTGGTGGCTTCTGCAGGATTTAGGTCCCTTATATTTGTTAATGACAGGTCTTGATAGGTTCTCTCCCTGAAAATGGACCTCAACCACAGACCTCTTTTGCAAGAAGTGATCAACACATGGCATGGTCTCTGGGTCACAGTAATGTAGACTAAGGCTCATTAAGCAGTCACTCAAATGGATTGAAGAGGGAAAAGTGGGTTCATTTAAAACAAAATTGATCGAATAAATGAAGATAGATTGAATGGTTTTCATCACCTGAATATAGATTAAAAATTGTGTGGTAAAATGAGTAAAAGGTATTCTACACATAAAAGATTGTGATGTTATGTCTCCTGTTTATACTTCTGTAAGGAAGTTCTTAGAAGCATTCACCTTATCAATGCCCCTTGTGGTTTTATAAACCTCAATAAGGTCACCCCTCAACCTCATGAGCTCCAGAGAAAGAAAAAGTCCCAGCCTTTCCAGTCTATTTTTATAACTCAAATCCTCCATTCCCTGCAAAATCCTGGTAAATCTTGTTATAGCCCACATACAGTTTGTAGACAATCCAAACTTTTAAGGAATCTAATAGTTTATCTCTAAAAGATTTTAAAGATTTTATCAGTTTTATCTTTGCATTCAGTTTTTACAAAACTCTCCCTCTTTATTGCTAGCTATAAAAACTAACACCAGCATTCTTGTAGTGAAAGTGCAGCCAAGTGTTTAAGTGGGGTGGAGAGTGCATGTTTGTTTAAGCCTTTGCTTCAGTGTGGCACTGCTTCCTGCTAGTTGTATTGCTGCAGTCAATATGAACAACAAGAGGCGTGAAATAAGCCAGACATGTTTTGTTCGTAATTTCTGAGCCTCATCAAAAGAAGAAAAGAAAACAAACTGACAGCCAACTACTTTGTATGCAGGTGACTGGACAAAACAGGTGGCGATGTGAAAAAAGACTAATAGTATAAAGCTAGGAATGTGTTATCTACAAGAAAAAGTGGTGATTTTGTGCTCATTTAGATATAGGATGTGAGTTAACATTTGCAGATTAGATTTAGATGGCAAAGCCAGCTTGGTCACAGCAAATCATTAGCAGAAGGAAGAGAAAATACTTCAAGCGCATCCTCAAATCCTTTGTGAAAAAATGTAACATCCCTATTGACTCAGACTCACGGAATTGTTATGGCATGGTAGGAGACTGTTCAGCCTCCATTGGCTTTTCAAATGAGCATCATTACCTAGTGCAAATCATCTCCTTTTTCCCATATCCCTGCACACCATTTCTATCTAAATAATCATCCAAACCTTTTTGAATGCCACAATTGAACCTGTCTCCTCCACAATTTCAGGCAGTGCATTCCGTACACTAACTACTGAGTGAAAAATTTCTTTTTTTCACTTCACCCTTGCTTTTTTTTCACACCTCTTTAAATCTTTGAAGAGTTCTGAAGAAGCCATGCTTGACTCAAAACTTTAAGTCTGTTTCTCTCTTCCCAGATGCAATTTCCATTTTTGTTTGCCTCAGATCTCCAACATTTGTAATTCTTTGTTTTAGTTTAAATCTATGCTCTCTCTTGTTCTTTTTATGAGCAAAAAAAAAGCCTGTCCCTATCTACTCTATCCAGCCACTCTCATGATGAATATTCAAGGAGAACATTGCCCGACTCCTTCACTCTATCCTCATGGCTGAACTTCCCCATGCCCGGAACCATTTGTTTCAATCACTCTGCACTCTCTCCAGTGCATTCACATCTTTCCTCTAACGTGGCACTCACAACTGTAGGCAATTCATGGGCATTTCCTACTCAGGTCTGGCAAAACTGGTCAAGAAGCATTTGCTAACAGTCTTGAGCGTCTCTGACAGGCTCAGGTGGAGGCCAAGTAGCAAGAGGAGGGCATGAAAAACTGAATGTCCCACCCACCCAACTCTCCAAACAACGTTTGCGCTATCTGTGCCAGGTGAATCCAGCAATGGACTATATAGTCACTCAGGAGTCACAGCTCTGGAGTGGAAAAAAAGTCACCCTTGGTCTTGAGGGACTGTTTAAGAAGAACAAAGAAGCAGAATAATGCTCCTCTATTCTCCCACACCAATTGGTGAAGCATTTTTCTTTCACAATGCTTCGTCATATTAGCTGGAGCTCAATTGTTAATACTCCCATTCTGAGACAGAAAGCTGTAAGTTCAGCTATAGAGTATATAATGGAGAAACAGAAATCATTGAAGAAACTCAGTAGGTCTGTGGAAAGCAAACAGTATTAATGTTTCAAGTCTAGTGAGCCTTTGTCAGAATATATAATCCAGACAAGGACTTCAGTGCAGTATTGAAGGACTGCTACATTGCTTGAGATGCTGTCCTTCATTTAAAACATGAAACAGGGGCTCTGCTTGCAAGCTCAGGTGAACATCCATCCATGAACTAGCACCGCTCAAAAGTAGATTAAAAGGTCATTCATCTTTTTTTAGCTATGCATAAATAATACTAATTACTACATTATTAATGTTTTACCTAATATTTTACATTTTGAAACAGGGCTGAGATATGCACTATTCTTCCCGTGACTCCTTGAGTAAAGTGAATTGGGAGATCTGTGATCATGAAAGGTGCTATACAAATGTAACTGTCATTCTTTGCTTTCTCATCTGCTCAGGCACTTCATAAAGACAATTTATTTTGCTCCTCTATATCTGTTGTCTTCGCTGTTTCATGTGAACCTTTTACACTCTTGCTTCACATATTGGACGGAGGTGTCTTCACAATCATGTTTACAATCTCACTATACCTTATGAGCAAAGGAATTCCGGTCCCTACATCTCTCAAACTCAGCTCCACTACAGCAGCTTGATACCAATGTGACATGATCATTTTCTCATGCCACCATCTGTGTGAACTTAGTATTTCTATGATAATTTTTACTATATTACATGCAATTGAGTAACCACTTGAAAGTGACCAGACTCATTTTTGTCCTCTCTGTCTAGTCTAGTTTCACACCTAGATTTTTTAGAGTTAAAAGGACAACGTGCTCACTGCACCATCACACTTCCTGTCTGCTTTGCAGCCATTCAGAAGGGTGATGGGGGAATATCTCTTGGAAAAATACACAATTTTGGACTGAGAAGTATCAAGATATTATTTAGAATGTGCACGTGGACACACACCATTATTTTCATTGGACTGCAAGTGTACAGGTATAAATTCTTTTCTGTAGTAAGTATGCACCAATATATTAATGAATCTACACAGCACAACTGGATAGTATGGTGGATTAGACTCTTTAACCTTTCGGATGTGGATTCAGTCTGAGTAATGAGATAGGAGTCTTCCTTGTTGCCCGGATCATGCACGACATAAGACTGGGGAATCCCAGCCTAATACATAATGTGTGAAGATCTGTTGCATGAATGACTGCCGCTAAACTGAAACAATTTCTATATCCCTGAACTTCTCGTGGAAAGATAGCAATGGACATGTTGTACTGCTGTCAGAATTGGTGGGGAGGGGGATGGGAACTGGGTGGTGTAGTGCTACATTTTGCTGGGCCATGATTGACAATGCTTTTCTCTGCACTAACCACTGGCAGGAGTGATTGGGGGTGGGGCGGTGGTATTGAATCGGGAGGCTAATGGCGTAAGGGGTAGGACATGCCAGGTGTAAATGCACTACTCTTGACAATGCCTGTGAGGTCACAGGGCTTCTTGCGGCCCGGTACTGCTAGACCCTTGGATCTGGATACAAGGAGTTGACCTCCCTGACAATCTGCTCCTAATCTCTTCTAACTGTGACCTTTGTGACCCTACAGGTCCCACACAGAACCATTAATCTCTTGGCCACACCTATGACTCTGGAAGTGTCCCTCAGTCTTCGTGCTTCACTTTCCTTAATAACTTACTTGGATGTGGGGGACTGCAAAGAAGGTTTACTAGACTGATCCCTGCAATGGCAAGACTAAAGTATAAAGAGAGACTGGATTGGTTAAGACTATATTCACTGGAGATTAGAAGAAACAAGGAGAAACCTGTAAAGTCTAACACAACTAGACAGGGTAAATGTAGAGGTAAAGTAGAAAGGGTGTTCCTGATGATGAAGGAGTCTAGAACCAAAAGTTACAGTTGAATGATGTGAGGTAGGCCTTTTCGGACTGAGCTGAAGAGAGTTTTCTTCAGTCAGACAGTGGCGAGCTCGTAGAATTCTCTGCCACAGAAATCGGTTGAAGCCAAAACATTGACTATTTCCGAGATGGAGTTTGATATAGTTCTTAAAGCTAAAGGGATCAAAGGGTATGGGTAGAAAACAGGAACAGGGCACTGAGTTGAATGATCAACCGTATTCATATTGAACGGTGGTGCAGGCTTGAAGGGCCGAATAGCCTACTCCTGCTCCTATTTTGTATATTTCTATGCCTTTGTGAATTATTGCAGTCCTCACTTTCTCCTGAATTATTTCCTTATCAGGGTGGCTTGTCTGTGTAATCCAAATTAAAGAGATTACAATTAATTGCCAAGGAGACTGACTCATGGAGTCTGATATAATGTCCAAGTTGGGCCTAATCTTTCTGATATATTTATGAATTATTTTGGCTTGCCTGTCTTCCTATCACTGGAATCATGGAGGATTATGGTTCCAAGTTGGCACTGTGTAAAGCTTACACTCTCCACAGCCTTCACTTAGTCTGACAGAGGGTCTGCACTGCAGCCCTTGTACTGGTTGTAGCTGTGGTGATTGTAACATGGTCAGCTGTCTGTACCTCCTAGAATATAAGTTCCCTGATTGGGGCTGTTAATCTGGTTCAATCAGGGAGCCCTGGCTGACAGATAAAAAGGGTGAGTGTCAGAGATACTCCCATTCTGGTGCCTGACTCTGTATGACGCAGTACTAATGTCAAGGACTGTTCTTGTGTAAATAAAGGATGACTTGGTGATTGGATACCAGCATCTGTGGAGTTATTTCAGTAGTCTTTGTATGGACAAGTCACAGAATCCTTCTCACAAATCCTAGGGATCATTGTCCAGGAACACTTCACAGTACTTCCAGAAACTTTGCAGTAGCAAAAGTTCTTTGAAGTTATCTTAGCCTTAAGATAGGTCCTTGATTCTTTAAATAAGTTAAGTATTGGGCCCTTCTTGCAGCTTATTAGATTCCCTACAGTGTGGAAACAGGCCCTTCGGCCCAACAAGTCCACACCGACCCTCTGAAGAGTAATTCACCCAGACCAACTTCCTCCTAATGCACCTAACACTGTGGGCAATTTAGAATGGCAAATTCACCTGACCTACACATCTTTGGACTGTGGGAGGAAACCCATGTAGACATGAGGAGAACGTGCAAACTCCACCCTGACAGTTGCCAAGGCCGGAATCAAACCTGGGACCCTGGTGCTGTCAGGTAGCAGTGCTAACCACTGAGCTACCGTGCTGCCCTACAGAAATGGCAGCAGTGGGATTGAACACTTAATTGTTCAGATTTGTTTAATGGATATACCCGTTTGTTCCAAATGTGAAAAATCTGAGTCACAGCACCTAGTGGTGCTAAGTGAAGTCCTGATGCCACCAGTTTAGTTGTTTCCAACATTTACATGTAATGTCTGTGAAAGTGCCCTGTTTAAGGTGATACAAGATGTGGGCCATGCCAAAAGCATGCCAAACCATGTTTATATATGAGGTGTTTTCCCGTCATTATTAAAGCACAGTAAATAGTGTGACTATAAAGCCCACAACAAATTTCTTGATTTGGTTCACATAGAATTCACCCATCAAATCTGTACTACCAAAAGTACACATCTATCTGCTCTAGCCCCTCTTTCCTGCACTAGCCCCATAGCCTTGATGTTATGACACTTCTAAGATTACAAAGAGATCTTGATCAATTTGCTCAATGGGCTGAGGAGTGGCAGATAGAGTTTAATTTCAATAAATGCGAGGTATTGAATTTTGGTAAAACAAACAAGGGCAGAACTTATACAATCAAAAATAGAAAGTTACAAACCACACAACACCAGGTTATGATCCAACCAGTTTAATTGGAAGCACTAGCTTTCAGAGTGCCTCTCCTTCGTCAGGCGGCTCTCCAAAAGCTAGTGCTTCCAATTAAACCTGTTGGACTATAACCTGGTGTTGTGTGATTTGTAACTTTGTACACCCCAGTCCAATACTGGCATCTCCAACTCAATTGAAATTCAGGCCTTTGGAAGAGTTGTAGAACAGAGAGACCTAGGGGTTTAGATCTAAAATTCTTTGAAGTTTGCATCACATGTAGACAGAATGGTTAAGAAGTTATTTAGCACACTTGCCTTCATTGCTCAGACTTTTGAGTAGAGGAGTTGGGATGTCATGTTGAGATTGGATGTTGGTGAGATCTCTTCTGGAGCACTGTGACCAGTTCTGGTCACCCAGTTATACGAAGGATATTATTAGGCTGGAGAGGATTCAGAAAAGATTTACCAGGATGTTGCCAGGAATGGAGGAGTTGAGGTATAAGGGGAGGCTGGATAGGCTGGGACCTTTTTCATTGGAGCACTGGAGGTTGAAAAGTGACCGTATAAAAGTTTATAAAATCATGAGCGGTATAGGTAAGATGAATGGCAGATTTCTTTTCGGGGTTGGGAGGGTTCACACGGATTTCAAGACTGGGGGCATATTTTTAAGGTGAGAGGAGAAAGATTAAAAAGAACTGCATGAGGGGAAACCTTTTTACCCAGAAGGTGGTTCATGCATGGAATGAACTTCCAGAGGAAGTGATGCATGCGGGTACAGTCACAACATTTAAATAACATTTAGATAAATGCATGAATAGGAAATATTTGGAGAGATGTTGGCCAAGCACATGCAGATGGGATTAGTTTAGTTTGGGATTATGGTCGGCATGGACTGGTTGGACCGAAGGGTCTGTTTCTGTGCTGTATGACTCTCTGATCCTAAGTGTTCATCCAAGAACTTTGTGAAGTTTGCCATTCCCAGGCAGTGCGTTTCCATTTAGAATGTTCCACAGTCTGTCATTGAAACATCACATGAAAATAAAAGAACATTTGTTGAGTGGATTTGAGACATGTAGACATTTTTTGTTTGAAATGGAAAGTGCCCCATCCTCCAACATCTTACCTCTTGGTAAGATTCAACACTCCTGAAAACAACGCAGAGTGAAGCACACTAACACGGAGAGTTATGACTAGAAAGTGTTGTTGCGTGCACGTGACACTATGGGTACCTGCTAGCACAGGTTTGACCACAAACCTGATGAGCTATCCAGCCATTGTCATTTGTATAATTTGATTCATGCTATTTCTACTATTTTAAAATACTTCTGCAGCTCTCAGTGAGTTAATTGTCTCTATAATCCTGCAATTATTTTCAAGAAATGGTTTATTCAAAGAATGCAGTAATATGTAAATCAGAGGTGTTTTGACCTCTTACCAATATTAACCATAAGGTGCCCTGACTTTTCCCCTCATTGCCTGTCAGTGTAAATTGTGACTTATTTTCACATGTTGTTTCTGCACAGTAGCTGCAGCTAATTGCTGTGGTTTCAAAAGATTGAACTCAGCAATTCTTACTTTTTAAACCACAATTGTTTCTGTGTTTTTAAAATAAATATACTCAGTCAGATATCCTGTTATTTCTCTTCCCTCCATAGCCACTTTTCAATCAGAATTTTCAAATATCATTTTCAATTAAATGTTGTGTCTCTCAGCCTGAGAGAACTCCTATTAGCCGTCCCTCAATTGTGCCCTTCCATGAGGGATGATCTGGAGAAAAGCAATTGTTTCTGCAAGAACAGAAAAATGAGAAAACAGTGGGAGACCATTCAAGCCAGTCGAACCTGCTTAATAGTGGCTGATCTGACTATAACCTCAAAACATTCCCGCCTCCTCCGATAACCTTTCACCTCCTCGCTTAACAAGAATCAATCTGTCTTTGTGTTAAAAATCTCCAAGGACTCTGCTTCCACTGCTTTTTCAGAATGAGAGTTCCCAAGTTTCCAGAAGAAATTACCAGATGTTGCCGGGAATCAATGATCTGAGTTATGGGGAGAGGGTGGGTAGTCTGGAACTTTTATCACTGGAGTGTAGTAGGCTGAGGGGTGACCTTATAGAAGTTTATAACATCATGAGGGGTACAGATAAGGTGAATGGCAGATGTCTTTTCCCTCAGGTGGGGATTTCAAAACAAGTGGGTGTATTTTTAAGGTGAGAGGAGAAAGATTTTAAAAAGAAGTGAGGCAATTTCTTTTTACATAGAGAGTGGTTGGTGTATGGAATGAACTTCCAGAGGAAGTGGTGGATGTGGGTATACTTACAACACTTCAAAGACATTTGGATAAGTGCATGAACAGGAAAGGTTTGGAGGGATATGGGCTAAAGGCATGCAGGTGGTACTAGTTTAGTTTGCAATTGTGGGTTGGTATGGATTGGTTGGACTGAAGGGCCTGTTCCTGTGCTGTCTGACTCTTTGACAGTAAGTCTTATGACTCTCTGAGGGAAAAAAAATCACTTCATCTCTGTTTTAACTGAGTACCCCTGACTTTTTAAACAGTGACCCTAGTTTTTTAAAAACGTCCTTTCCAAATGGACCCTATCAAGACCCTTCAGGATTTTATAAGTTTCAATTGAATTGTTTCTTACTCTTCTAAGCTCCAGTGGATATAAGCTTAGCCTCTCCATCCTTGACTCCTAACACAGCCCTTTCATTGCAGGAATTCCCCTGGTAAACCATCTCTGAATTGTCTCCAATGCATTTACACTCCTCCTTAAATAATGAAAGAGCCTGACCTTATATTGGTTCAAGACTCAACTATAATGGCATGGCTAAGATCAGACATGTGGAAGGCTGACTCTACAACATGCAATGTGAATTGACGTAGCACCATTAACATTATTAAACATTGCAAGGTACTTCACAGAAGTGATACATACCAAAGCTTGGTGAAGGAGTTAAATTCCAATATATATCTTAAAGGAAAGGAGGAAGCTAGAGAGGCAGAGAGGTTGTGGATGGGAATTCAGTGCTCAGGCACCAACAGCAATGGTGGCTTGAAGTAGTCAAGAATATATAAGAGGCGCAATGCTGTGTCATACCTTTCTGAAATGCAGTGTAGCAAAGTTGAAACATTATTTTTCTGGCCCTTTCCTGGTTCCTTTATATTAAAAAACAGTGTAAGTTGGAGTTAGCTGGGTTTAGTCACATAGAAGTTACTGCACAGAAAGAGGTCACTGAGTCCATGGTCCATCCTAGTGTTTAAGCTCCTCATAAGCTTCCTCCCATCCTGTTTCATTTCACCCTTACAGCATTCACTTACTTAGTTTCCTGTGAAGTTTGCCTTAACCAGTCCATTTGGTACCAAGTTCCATATTGTAACCATTCCCTGGGTATAGACATTTCTCTTGAATCGTTTTTGAGATTCATTAGTCACTATATTATATTTATAGTCCCACTCTTGGTCTCCTCTACTCCACAAGTTTTCAAGTTGAAGATGTAAATACTCAATCAAACACAAAATAAAAAAATACAAAGTTGTTCAATGTTGAACAAGTCATTTACATGTTTGCTTTCATCCTCACAAGTGTCAAATCAAAGGTACTTCTGCACATCAAAATAAAGTTGTTCCTTGAAACCAGTCATTCACTCGTTAGGCTGTGAAATGATTAGATTACATTACAGTGTGGAAACAGGCCCTTCGGCCCAACAAGTTCTCACCGACCCACCGAAGCGCAACCCACCCATACCCCTACATTTATCCCTTACCTAACACTACAGGCAATTTAGCATGGCCAATTCACCTGACCTGCATATCTTTGGATGGTGGGAGAAAACCGGAGCACCCGGAGGAAACCCACGCAGACACGGGGAGAACGTGCAAACTCCACACAGTCAGTCGCCTGGTAATTATGAGGGCATGAGAGAGGAACTGACGAAAATAGACTGGAAGCAGAGCCTAGCGGGGAAGACAGTAGAGCAAAAGTGGCAGGAGTTTGTGGGTATAATTGAGGACACAGTACAGAGGTTCATCCCCAAGAAAAGAAAGATTATCCGGGGAGGGATTAGACAGCC